>NC_137788.1:11742611-12147611 GCF_963383645.1 Muscardinus avellanarius
ATGCAGGTCGCTTTGAGGGTGGGAGGCGGCGCGGGGTCTTTTGCAATCTTTTTATACGATCCCTAGACAGGGGGTGGCTAAGGGCACATGGCGGGAAATGGGACACCATGGGATGGCCGCCTCTTCTCTTTGAATTCATAGGTCTACAAAAGGGGGGAATGCCTTTTAGATAGAATCCCAGAGACACGAAGCCCGGCTCAGGGCTCAGGGCTCAGGGCTCAGGGCTGGGAAATGTGTGGCTTTTCTGGGATCCCAGTGGATGGGGTATGGGGCAAAGGTGTGATTTTTCTCCAGGACTTTCTTCCCAGGACACTCAGGGGAGAGGAGCTCTAACAAAGGGCAAAGAATCATCTCAGGAATTTTAGTTTGGAGCTAGATCATTATGATTTAAAAGTATGGGCTTAGCTGTTTCCTAAGAGCAAAAACAGCTCTGTTAAAACGAAACTAATTTAGATTTCAAAACTATGCTTTCCTTCCCAATTTGTCTCCTTTCCACCCAAGGCTTTATTTCTTCTATTCTACCTCAGTCTGAAATGTTATCCAGCATCAGATCACCTCTCTTCTAAAATAGGGTGGTGGTGCAGTTATCCAGGGGGAACCATCACCTTCTCCCAGTCTCTCCCAGCAGAGATGATTCCATCTCCAGCTGCGGGGGGGTGGGGGGGGACTCAAGCTTGGCCAATCAGATTAGAGCAGTCTCTTAGGCCACAGCCATTGGCCCAAAAATGGGCCTGTGACCCAATCAGAGAAAGGGAGCAGCGAGGCTTTTTGATGAATCTCGGCAGAAGATTCACTATTCCTTTTTGGATTCAAAGCTAGGAGGTTGTAAGGGCGAGAGTGGTGGCAGCCTTTTTGTGACCATCATACAGAGATTTTGCCTGAGGTTGGATCCATGTGGTCAGGAGCACTGCTAAGAGCTAGGGAAGGCCAAGGCCTGTTGTTATCCTTTGGACCTAGTAGCCTTTTCATTTATGGTAACTAGTGAATTTACTTTCCTGTTGGAACCATGGGTGTGTGTGTGTGTGTGTGTGTGTGTGTGTGTGTGTTTGTGTGTATTGATGGGCATTCAACCCAGGAGCATTCTACCTCTCAACACCCCAACCCTTTTTAATTTTTTTGTTTCGAAGCAGGATCTTGCTAAGTAGCTGCGGCTGGCCTCGAACCTGCGATCCTCCTGGCTCAGCCTCCCAAATACTGAGATTACAGGCATGTGTGCACCTGCCTGGCGCCATAGGCTTTTTTTTTTTTTTTTTTTTTTGCAGTCTCTCACCTGACTTCCCTCCCCCGGGCCACTACACTTAGCCGTCTTTCAGCCTCTACTGCCCCGGCTCCTTCCTTCCACCACATTCTTCCTGCCTTCCCAGCCTCCTGAGATCCCGTCCATCCTTCAAGCCTCAGGCCCAGCGCTTCCTTTTCCCGAGAGCCTTTGCTGACCACACCTCCGGCCCAAGAGCGTCCCCCTGTCCACCGCCCGGCGGCTCCTGGGCCCAGGATCCTACCTCCCCAGGCACATTCCTGTCTCCTGACTTCTTGACGGGGTTTCCAAGTTCAGACGCAGATGAGAAGGGCTGATCTTTGAGACTTACGTTTCCAGAAACTATCCATTCCTAGGAGAGGTCAGAGAGGCCGGTGAGAGAGGAGGGTGTGGGGGAAGGACGGGAAAGAAAAGACCAGTTGTTCTCGGGAAGAGAGAGTCTGTGTTGAGAGCAGCGAGGAAGGAAAAGCCGGACACATTTAGACCAAATGGGGTGATTCAGAGGAAACCTGAGTCGAAAAGTCCAGAGAGGCCCCAGGTGGCCCTGCTTGAAACGGAAGATAGGACACATGGGGGCGGGGGTGGCCTCAAACAACCACACACAAAAAATTGATGGTCGGAGTCACTGAATGAGAAAAATATGCCGGTACCTGCCAAACCTTCAGACAGCAAGGACAGGCTGCGGGGCGCGGCATCGGTTCTTGCCCAGCCGCAGGGCTCCTGCCCCCAGGTCACCGGCAGAAACTTGGGGAGCCTGGCCTCCAGGGATCTGCTGTTCAACAGACAGGCAGAGGGAGGCCCCCAGGAAGCCAGGCTGCTTGATGCGCCAAGGGCCCCGGTGGGTCAAAGATCGGAGGAAGCAGCCAGCCGGTCAGCCTAGGAGCTGCCGAGCCCGCCCTCTCTTCTCACTTATAAACCCCATCAAGCACTGCGAAGCCTCCTACACAGATCCCAGACCTCCTTCCCTGGGGTTGACTGTTTCTTATTTTATTTTGTAGTTCTGGGGATTAAGCTCAGGGACATTCTATCTCTGAGCTGTATCTTCAGCCTTTCTTTCTCTCTCTCTTTCTTTCTTTCTTTCTTTTGTAATTCTTTTTTTTTTTGGTGGTGGTGGTACTGGGGTTCCTGGAAGCCCTTCTACCTCCGGGCTACACTCCCAGACCTATTTTATATTTTTATTTGGAAACAGGGTCTCTTAAGCCAGCGAGGCTGGTTTCAAACCTGTGCGATCCTCCTGTCTCCACCTCCTAAGTGCGGGGATTACAAGCGTGGGCCACCATGCCCGGCCTATTATGTAATTCTGAAACAGGGGCTCACTAAGCTGCTGAAGGTCTCACTAAAGTTTTGAGGCTGGCCTCCAGTCTGTGGTCCTCCTAAACCAGCCTCCCAAATACTGAGATTACAGGCTTGTGTCACCACACCTGGCTGACCGTTTCTTTAGATGATAAAAACCAGACCTTCTGCAGTCACCGAGATTGGAGGAGAAATCTGGTTAAGGCTTTAGAAAAACACACATGTGCTCCGACGCAGTGAAGACTTCTCCCAATTTCAGTGTCTCTCTGAGGCCACTTCTAGGTTTCCTCATTCCTAAACTCCCTCGTTTTATTTAAAACTATTTTCCTGAGTGCTAGCTCCATGGCAGGTGTGAGCGCAGATGGCTGGGATGTTGGGTAGACAAGGAAGGAGCCTCACAGCTGGGTGCCCTGGTGCACATCTGTAATCCAGTTACACGGGAGGCTGAGGCCGGAGGATCCTGTATTACTTATAACTCCCAATACAGCATAAATAACGTGGAAGCGCTGGGGCAAGTTAGCAAGACCCTGTCCCAAAGTAAAAAATAAGAAAAGCTGGGAATGGAGCTCACTGGTAGAGGCCCACTGGGTTCTGTAACACACATGTGCGTGCACATGTGCGCGCGCGCACACACACACACACACACACACACACACACACACACACACACACACTTTGCCACGTGGGATGTAGCTGCCGGTTTACTTTTTGCTTTTTTTTTTTTTTGTGGTGCCAGGGATGGAACCCAGAGGCTTTCTACCTTTGGGCTACACTCCCAGACCTATTTTGTATTTTATTTGGAAACAGGGTCTCACTAAGTTGCTGAGAGCCTCACTAAGTAGATGAGGCTGGTTTCGAACCTGCGCGATCCTCCTGTCTCTGCCTCCCCAGCGCGGGGATGACAAGCGTGCCCACCGCGCCCGGCTGGCTGCCGGTTTACATCCCAGTCCTCAAACAATCCCCAAATCTACAGAAGCGGCATTTTTTTTATTGTGCCATGAGACCAGGTTCAGAAAGCCCAGGTAAGAAACCTCCCAGGTAGCCAGGTGTGGTGGCACATGCTTGTAATCCCAGGATTTAGGATGAGGAGATAGAAAGGAAATAGGCAGATAGGGAAGAGGCCTCAGTAGAAAAAAAAAAAGAAAAGTTAATTTCCTGAGGGGCGACGAATATCTGAACTTCCAAGGCTCAGAGATCAGAAGGACCAAAGCTTCACAAAACCATCTGGTTACTAATCAACAAACCCAGGAGACCTCACTGGAGCAAGTCTGACACTTCTACTGAAAGGAGACCCCTCAAAGGACATGCAAATACCCTATGCAAATTCTGAGAGCTGCTTCCCAGAATTCCCAGGATCCCAAACTCACCGCAACCAAAAGAGGACATGCAGACATCTATAAAACCTTAGACCAGCCACCAGGACGGTTACCCACTCTGGGAACCCCTCCCTGTTGGGGAGCTTCTGTCTCTCTCTCTCTCTCTCAGCTCGTGTTAGCCTTGAGAGAAGGTGGAGTGTAACAGACGGCACGTGGCCCGGGCTACACTCAGGTAGTGGCTTGAAGGCCTCCGCTGGACATCAAGGCTGACCAGGGCCCCTAAGGGTGACCTACACCTCTTTTCTGGCAGATCACGTGGACTGGGAGAAAGCAGCTTGCAACTGAAGGCAATTGGCTTGGGCTACCCTCAAGTATTGTCCTGAAGGCAGCTGCTGGGCACCAGAGTCCCGACAGCCCTTGGGGTGTTCAGCCACTTTTCCCTATTCCCTGCTGCTTCCAATAAACCATTTACTCCCCTTCCTGCGGTCTGCGGGTGTCATTCTTTGCTCACCGTAGACAAGAACCCAGTAAGGAAACGTCGAGTTTCTTCTCAAGAAACTCCATTTCATCTTAAGGAAATGCTGGGTTTCTTCTCAAGAAACCCCCGTTTCAGGGAGGCTGAGACTGGAGGATCAAGGTTCACGGACAGCCTCAGCTACTTAGTGAGGCTCTGTGCAACTTAGTGAGACCCTATATCTAAATAAAAAATAGGGCAGGGTGTAGCTTGGAATTCGAATGCCCCTGGGTTCCACTTATCACTAAGTTGTGGAGGACCTCACTCAATTGTTGAAGCTGGCTTTGAACCTGTGATCCTCCGGTCTCAGCCTCCCAAGTACTGGGCTTACATGCATATTCCATTATGCATGTCTATATATCTATATCTATATAGTTACTGCAAATTGAACCCAGAGGCAATGTAATCTCTAAGCTACACCTCTCCCCCGCCCAATTTTATTTATTTGGAAACAAGATCTCACTAGGTATTGGGGATGAGATCTAGGGGCATTCTACCTCCAAGTTACACCTCCATCCCTGGTTTTTAATTCTTTATTTTGAAACAGCATCTCACTAAGTTGCTGAGAGCCTCATTAAGTAGCTGAGGCTGGCCTTGAAACTGTAACCCTCCTGTCTCCTCATCCTCCCAAGCACTGGGATTACAAGCATGAGCCACCATGTCCAGCTACAAATGTAAATTTAAGAAGTATCTTCCTTGCCTGGCGTGGTGGCACATGCTTGTAATCCCCACGTTTGAGAGGCAGAGATAGGAGGATTGCGCAGGTTCAAAGCCCCTCGCTGGCTTAAGAGACCCTGTTTCCAAATAAAAATATAAAATAGGTCTGGGAGTGTAGCCCGGAGGCAGAAGGGTTCCATCCCCAGTACCACAAAAAAAAGTATCTTTCTTCTTCTCATCATCATCCTTCTTCCTCTTCCTCTTCCTCTTCCTCTTCCTCTTCCTCTTCTTCTTCTTCTTCTTCTTCTTCTTCTTCTTCTTCTTCTTCTTCTTCCTCTCTCTCTCTCTCTCTCTCTCTCTCTCTCTCTCTCACCTTTTTTAGTTCTTGTGGTACTGGAGACTGAGCTCAGAGATATTCTATCTCCAAGATAAACTCTCCGGCCCTGTTTTACTTCCTGTTTAGAAGCAGGATCTCCCAAGTCGCTGAGGGCCTCTGTAAATGGCTGAGGCTAAGCCAACTGTGGTGGCACGCGCTTGGTGCTTGGAATCTGGGTACCTGGGAGGCTGAGACAGGAGGATTGCAGGTTCAAAGCCAGCCTCACGCAACTTAGCATGGCTCACATAAGCTAGTGAGACCCTGTTTCCAAATAAGAAATAAGATCAGGCTGTGTGTAGCTTGGGGGTAGAATGCCTCTGAATTCAATCCTCAGTACCCAAAACAAAACAAAACAAAAGAATTACTGAGTCTGGCCCTGAATCTGCGATCTTCCAGTCTCAGTCTCCCAGGTACTGACATTATAGGCATGTGCCATCACGTCCGGCTTTTTAAGTATTTTCAATCCAAGGTAGGTTGAAACCAAGACTTTGGAACCCATGCAAAAGACGGTCTCCAATAACCCCTGGCATTCACACCTCTGTACACCCCTCCCTTGAGCCGGGGCCAAGACCTATAACTTACTCTGAACCCTCAGTCCTCAGCGAAGGCGACGGCATGCATTTTCTGTGGTCCAGCATACGATGAGGACGTTCCTGTTGTCAGACTTCTCCACGTACTCCCACTGGCTCTGGAGAGGCGCCGGTGCGAGAGGCAGGTGCGTGGCCTCCCTCCACCAGACCCGAGGACTGAGCTCCTCCTCCTAACAGGCCCGAGGAACTGAGTCCTGCCAGTACCACGTGCGCCTCTCCACTGGAACCTCTGTGAGACCCCAGCCCTGGCCCAGCCCCCGATTGCAGCTGAGAGAGCCCCGAAGCCGGGCATGGTGGCACATGCCTGCAATCCAGTATTTGGGATAGAATGCCCCTGGGATCAATCCCAGTAACACACACACACACACACACACACACACACACACACACACACACAGAAACAGCAGAGACACAGCTGAGCCAAACCCTAGTCCTGACCCACCCAAACTATGAGATACTAAATGGGTGCTGCCATCGTGATTTGTTAAGCGGGGACAGTCCGAGGGAGGATAATCACAGAGAGAAAGGAATCGCGGCCACCGAAGAGACGGGCCGAAGTTCAGGAACAAAACACAAACAAACAAGATGAGATGCGGGAGGCTTCTCCTGGATGGAGTTCAAAGCCAGCAGGAACGGATCCAGGAGACTGGAGGTCAGGACAGCGGTCTCCCCAGAAGTGCGTGCCGCGGGAGCCCGCTCGGGGTGCCCGTGACCTCTTGGATGTGATCTGGTTAATGGGGCGCATACGCTTCGTAAAAATCTAAGCACACGCCTGTGATCTGTCCACTTTCCGACATGGATGCGACCTTCAGTAAAAGCTGACCCCAAATACTGCGCTTTGGAGCCAAACGGCCAGGGGGCGAATCCTGGAGCCGCCGCCGCCGCCGTCAGGTTTTGTCACCGGGTAAGTGACTTGACCGTTCTGTGCCTCCGTTCTCTCTTTCTATAAAATGGGTTTAGATATGAATTAAATAAAACCCGGCATGGTATGGCAGCTGGTACCTAGGCAGGCTTACTCCCCATTAGCTGGTCTTGTTAACCACATCTGTAAAGGAAAAGAAGTCAGGAAAAGATAATGGTGGTCGCCCCACCCGCCTGGGTGTAGAGTTTATGGACTGGTGCAGCAGGTGCCGCCCCACAGAGTGCAGATTCCCAGGCGACCCCGCTGCTGGTCACCGGGGCAGGGACCTCGCTGTGTCCCTGGTGTGCTCATCCAGGAAAATCCCAGGGCAGCCGGCCAGAAGCTCTGAGTGTTCAGAGACTGAGTTGGCCTGGGTGGGGAAACTGAGTCTTGATGCAATCAGAGTGTCCCCGGGGTGTCGGTGACCTGGGTTGTGATCGGAGCCATCTTTCCACGGCATCGGGGAACGGGCAAGACAGTCGTGGTTGCAGACACTGGCGGGGCGAAACCACTGTAGCAGCACAGATCTGTGGCTGCGCATGTCTTATCTACCGAATCCTTCTGGTCAGTGCTGTTGTGGGTTCATTCTGCAGATAAGGAAAGCAAGGCCGAGACAAAATAAAGCAAAAATAAAATAAAATAAAATAAAATAAACAGTCCCCAAAGATGGAATCAGCTCTTGGTTCTCAGCTTTCAAACAGAATGCACAGATAAAACACAAGGAAACCAGCTAGTGAATCCCTCTCGCCCTCAGTGGAGGCTCCTCCCTGCCTCACCTAGATGGGGCTGGAGCCCAAGCCAGGCTGGCATTCATTTCCTGAAATACTCAAGGGCCGCAGCAGAAGCCTCAGGCAGGTTTCCAGGGAGGGGACCAGAGCCGCCTGGGGAAGGTGGCCGGGAGGAATGAGATCTCATGGGGGAGGATGTTGCAGAAAGGGTGCCCAGGACGCACTGTCCAGCAGGCGGAGCAGGTGGCCGTGTTCATCTGCCCCCTCTCGGCTTGTGAATGGTTCCCTGGGCCCTGGAAACAGATGGTCCAATCTGCTCAGAAATGAGAGGGAGCAGGTGGCCAGCAGGTGTCATCTTGGGTCGGGACACCTGTCACCTGTAGCGCCCCAGGGGAAGAGCCTCTCCTATCACTCTCTTCTATAGACGCTCCTGAACTCACAATGGGTGGCGTCCCCATACGCCCATGGCAAATGGAAATAGTGTAAAGCCGGGCATGGTGGGGCGTGCCTGTAATCCCAGGACTTGGAAGACTGAGACGGAGGGTTGCAGGCTCAAGGACAGCTGCAGGAACTTAGTGAGGCCCTCAGCAACTTAGCGAGACCCTGCTTCAAGGTAAAATAATAATAGTATATGATAATAATATAATAAATGATAATATATACGATCATAATATAATAATAACACAATGATAATAAAATAGGGTAGGGGTGTAGCTCAGAGGTAGAACACCCCTGGACTGAATTCCCAGTATGGAAGGAAGGAAGGAAGGAAGGAAGGAAGGAAGGAAGGAAGGAAGGAGAAGGGAAGAAGGAAGGAAGGGTATAAGATGCTCTGGATATACCAAATTTGCCAAACATCTCAGCAACACGCACCGTGAAGAACCCACTGCTTCTCCCCGCGGTCCTGTGACTGACTGGAGCCCGAGTCACGGCCCCTGGCCAGCCTCAGGAGGGATTATCATGCTGTGTATCTTACTGCAACCTAGGGAGAGATCAAACTTCAGCCAGTCTTGGTGGCGCACGCCTGTAATCCCAGCCCACGGGAGGCTGAGACAGGAGGATCACAGTCTCATGGCCAGCCTCAGCCATTTAGCAAGGCCTTCCACAATTTAGTGAGAACCTGCTTCAAAGTAAATGATAATAATAATAATAATAATAATAATAATAATAGGGCTGGGGTATGGCTGGGAGGTGGAATGCCCCTGGCTTCAATCCCCAGTACTACAAAAAAAAACAAAATGCAAAAAAATCGAAGTGTGGTTTTTAGTGGCTACATATCGGGTTCGCACACCATAGATCATAAATTGGAGACTAGCTGTCATTCAAATGCAGTTTGATTTTCTCGCTCACGTGGCCACGGGCACATTGCACTGTCTGAGCCTCGGGGGCATGGGTGGGATGTGACGGACATAATGGCGGTGGCGCACGCTTGTAATCCCAGTACCTGGGAGGCTGGGACAGGAGGATCGTGGTTCAAGGCCAGCCTCAGCCGCTTAGTTAGGCCCCCACAACTGAGTGGGACCCTGTTTCAAAATAAAGAATAAAAATCGGGGATGTAGCTCAGAGGTAGAGTGCCCCTGGAGTTCATCCCCAGTACCGCAAAAAGGAGGAAGGAAGGAAGGAAGGAAGGAAGGAAGGAAGGAAGGAAGGGAGCAGTAGCAGTTGCTGATATCCGGGTGGTTCTCTGCCTTGGTCACTGTCCTGGGTCATTCTAGGGGCACAGTTTTGGCGAGGACTGAATGAGATGGCGGATGCAAAGGCCGAGGCCAGAGCCCGGCCGGTGGAAAGTCCTCGTGATGAGTGCCCCTCCAGCACTGTGGGGACAGCTGGGGCCATCAAGGTGGACCGGGAGCCCAGCCCTTCAGATGAGAGCAAGTCTGACTTCCCACCTACAACCTGGCCCTGAAACCACCCAGAACCCAAGAAAATGGACGGCTACAGGTACCACCAAGGACCCCACACAATCTACAAGAGCAGTATTTTTAATACTACCCCCCTTTTTTTGTACTAGAGATTAAACCCAGGGTAATTCTACCTCCAAGCTACACCCCAAACCCATAAATACACACACACACACACACACACACACACACACACACACACACACACACGGTATTAAGGTGGACTTGGTGGCACAGGCTTGTAATCCCAGTATTTGGGAGGCTGAGACAGGAGGATTACAGGTTTTAGGCCAGCCTCAGCAACTTAGAAAGAGCCTCTGCTACTTTCAAATTAAAAAAATATATACATATATATGCATATGTGTGTGTGTGTGTGTGTGTGGTCAGCGAAGGGCTCAGGTGGGTTAGCCTAATCAGCTTTCTGCGTCTCCCTGCCACAACACACCGTCCTCATCCTGTGTCCACTGAGAGAGGGTGTCCTTAAGTAAAGTCACTATTCCCGGTCAGTTCTGGGCTTGACAGTTTGACACTTACAGGGCCCCAGGGGGTGTTTGCAGAGATAAAGAGCAAATGGATGGATAAAAGTCCCTTTTAACAGGGTGGCAGGGATAAGGGTTTGGAACCACCCTTTCCCCAGCACAGGGAAGAAACCCTTCTTTCAAAATAGCTCACTCCCACCTGGCGTGGTGGCGCACGCTTGTAATCACAGCGCTTGGGAGGCGGAGACAGGAGGATCGCGCAGGTTCGAAGCCAGCCTCAGCTACTCAGTGAGGCTCTCGGCTACTTAGTGAGACCCTGTTTCCAAATAAAATATAGGTCTGGGAGAGTAGCCTGGAGGTAGAAAGCCCCTGGATTCCATCCATCGCGCGCGCGCGTGCGCGCACACACACACACGTCACGTGGCCAGCCACAATGGCGCATGTCTGTCATCCCAGAACTTGGAAGGCTGAGACAGGAGGATCGCAGGTTCAAAGCCAGTCTCCGCAACTTCCTGAGACCCTCCGCAACTTAGTAAACCTTGTTTCAAAATCACAAAAAGGGGGTGTGGCTCAGAAGTAAAATGGCCCTGGATTACATCCCCAGTATTAAAAAAAAAAAAAAAAAAAAAACAGAAAAACAAGACAAAAACCAAGATAGTTTACTCCACTCTTTCCCAACCCTCAGCTCCGCCCCTCACCGCCGAGCCGGCGGTCCCTCAGGTCACTTTTCAGTTTTGGGGTCTGAGACAGAGAGCACGAGCGATCTGGGGTGGGGGTCGGGGGGGTCTGAACCTCCAAGCTTCCCCTGAGCCCAGCCCCTCCGGCCTCCCACCCTCCCCAGCCTCCCTCGTCCCCGGGTTTAAGAGGATTCTTAGCTCGAATCCCCTCTGTGCGCCTCCCTGGAACGGAAACCTAGAACGACCCGCGCCCTCTTTACCCCGCGTGCGAACCCCTGCACGCGGATCGCGTACCCCAACCCGGGATGCTCCGCGCGAGGCCCCGCCCCCACCTGCCGCGCAGGGCGTTGCCATGGCGACGCGCGTACACAGGCCGGCGGGGCTGGCGCGCGGGCGCGGGCCGGCAGCTGGACACTCCGCCCCGCAGCGGGCCGGGGGCTCTGCGCCGAGGGCCGGGCGTGGGCCCCCTCCTCCCGCCAGGTGAGTGCGGCCGGACGGCAGGACCCGCCTCGCGAGGACCAGGGCTGGAGGGAGCAAACAGGGGGGTCCTGGGGTTCCCGGCCCCACCGTCGCAGGTCCCCAGGACTCCTCCTCCACCGGCCCTTGGGCCCCAGGTGCAGCCCGAGCTGACCCCGAGGGAGCCTGCACCCCAGACCCCCAGGATGTGAGCGGAAGCCCCCGCCGCCGTGATGTGGAGGACGCCCACCCAGTAGAGGAGCCCATCCCACCCAGCCTCCCGGCCCCAATCCGCCCCCGAGGGGCTTGTGCGTCTCCCCAGACACTCGACGCCCATCTGCAGTGGAAAGTTGGCTGTGTCTCTGTTTGCAGCCTCCCTGGGCCCCGGGCTGCAAGGACTGAAGCTTGCGGGCTCTGCAGCGGGCTGGGTGCTCGATGGCGTCGGGTCAGAACTCAGACCTGGAGTTCAGCTCACCGAGATGGGTTTCCACGGCCCGCACAGGCCAGGATGGAAGTGGGGGGACAGTGCCTGCGCCGGGCAGCCAAAGAAATAGTGGCCCCAAAATGGCATCCGGGAGAGATCCGGAGGGAAATGGAAAGCAGATTCCTGTAACGGTTTGAGTTGTCTTCGTGGGTTCTTGTTCTTGGCTAGTTTAGAAAAAACAGAAGTATACTGCTGCACGCTTAAGCGATTTTATTATTACCAAGGCAGAAAGAAGGACAGAACAATCAAAGCACCGCGCCAGAGGGACGCAGTGGAGGGCCTTGAGAGTAAGACGCTGGAGCTCTGAAGATTGAACAGTTTTATAAGGATTCTTATCTCCTTCCCCCCATCCTGCTCACCCAATAGTCTTTTTTACCTCTCCTGAGCCAAGGCAGGAACCGGCCCACAAATTATCTCCGTGGTGCCAGCCTTTCTTGTAAGATTTAGGACCGAGAAGTGTTATTGGTCAAGGAGGTCAGGGGTTACGTGGCGTGTGCCCGCTTTGGGGGAAGCCTGGACCGGCCACCCATGTCCTTGGGGGAGTTTTCAGCCCTTTTCTATCTCTGTCTGCTAGAAGTTATTATGTTATAAACTTGCCTTTAAAGTACGGAGACCCTACCACTCTTTGGTGTACTGGGTAATCAATATAAGGCTCTCTCGACCTTAAAACTACCGTGAGAAGTTAGTGTTGTGTTAACACTCCGTCTTTCGCTGGGCTAACAGCTAGCTTTTAGCTGACCGAGGTCATTACCGGCTGCAGTCCTTGGCGGGCAGATTAGAGGCAGAGAAAAGGATTTGGTTTCGCCTAATATGAAAGTTTATTCTCATTAGCAACGAATACAGCTCTGTCAACAATCAGTGCAGGCTCAGTCCCCATCAGGTGCTTTGAAGTGGCACCTGGAGCTTCCTACACCCAGGCCAGGTGGCAGGAGAGGAGGCGGCACTGATTGCCTCTCCATGGTTTTAGGGCTAAAGGCTTGGCCTCTAAGGCTTTTACTATAGGGTAATCATTAGAATGAAGGACGAGTAGAGAGGAGAACCCTGCCCTGCAACAGCTGCCTGCGCAGCACCCAGGCCCTGGCTACTTTTTTACACTTTTGAAATGAATACCTAGGCAATTTTTCAATTACCGACAGAGATCAGGAGACTGTGCAGAGAGATGTGTAGACATCGTTTTGTATTTTCATTCATTCAGCAAGAATTCCCCGAGTCCCTGAGACGTGGTGGCGTGGCAGCTCTGGGGGCTGCAGAAGGAGGGGGGGAGGAACGTGTCCGGGATTTGCGAAGGTGGGAGGTTTTATCCTACCTGCAAACAGACAAGTTTAATGGAGGCTGGCAGAGGGGAGGAGACTCCGGGCCAGAGACAAAGGACTCTGACTCGCTGCGAACTCGTAGCGATGGTTCCCCCGGTCCAGGAAGCCCCTCCCGCCCGCCCGGGCGACGCGGAACAGGTCAGGTGTGTGTTATGCGGCCACTGAGTCTGAATCAGCCAAAGAACCCGAGCTCAGGGGACCCCAGCCTTTTAAAAGGACCCGTAGTGAACCTTAGCCCTGGAAGGAGACATTGTTTTGAGGTGTCAATAAATTTGCCTTCGGCCCTAAAGGAGGACACCATCGCTATCTCTAGGAGAGACAAGCAAAGGCTCAGAGTCCTCGCCCGCCTCTTAAATTCCGGATAAACTTTTTCATTAGGTGGGGGTGGGTGGGGGGGTGCGGGAGATTAAACCCACGTGCGTTCTACCTCTGAGCTACACCCCAGGCCTTTTTAAGTTTTTGTTTTGAAACAGGGTCTCCCTAAGCTGCCGAGGCTGGCCTCGAATCTGTGATCCTCCTGTCTCAGCCTCCCAAGTACTAGGAACATAGATGTGCGTCACCACAGCGCTCTGGGTGAACTTAACCTATCTGAGCCTCAGTTTGCTCATCTGTAAAGTAGGCACAGTAATGACACCTGGTTTGCAGGGCTGACCTGAGGATGAAGAGTAATGGTGTATGCAAGGATGACCCGGGGCCTGGCACTTGTTAGGTGGCCATGGTAACAGACAAGAGGTAGGAAAGCCGGCTTCCTGGAGAGCCTAGGCCACCGCACACAGGTGTTGTTTGTTTTTACTCTTAAGTCCAATAAATTTGAATTTCAGCAACTTTTCAGTTGGAAGGAAAAAGAGACTGCTGTTCACTGAGACGGAGGGCGTCACGTGTGCTTGGACATAGCTCAGTCAGGATTCAAACCGCTAGATGAATGCTCACCAACATTTGAGAGGTTCTGAAGTCACTGAAGGGTTTGCTTTTAAAAACATGGGCAAGCGGGGCGTGGCGGCGCACGCTTTTAATCCCAGCATTCGGGAGGCTGAGACCGGAGGATTGCGGTTCGCCAACGGCCTCAGCTACTTAGCGAGGCCCTCTGCAACTCAGTGAGACCCTGTTTCAAAATAAAGAATAAAAACATGGATAGAAGTTATTTTTAAATGCATGCAAGTATAACATGGACATATGAAAGGATAGTTGGATCCATTATGTGGCAAAGAAAATATGGCAAGATGGCCAGGCGTGGTGGTGCATGCCTGTAATCCCAGGACCGGGAGGCTGAGATAGGAGGTTTGCAGGCTCGAGGCCAGCCTCAGCAACTTTGTGAGATCCTATTTCAAAAATAAAGAATGAAATAGGGCTTAGGTGTGGTTTTCAGGTAGAATGCTTCCGGATTCAATCCCCAGTAGCACCCTAAAGGAAAGAGAGAAAAGAAAATATAGCAAAATGTCTGTTTGTTGTAGAGTCTGGGTGACGGGTCCATAGGCATTCGCTACCTCCTCCTTTAAATATCTCTGAATGTTTAACATTTTCATAACAGAATGTTGGAATAAATATGTACTGAGTCCTCATCACATGGCCAAGCTATAATCTTAATACTTTGAATTTAGAAATCATTCCTTTTTTTAAAAAAAATCGAACGAATTATCTAAGGAAATGCAGTCATTTAGAAAAAAACTATGTAATGCCTCCTTCTTCAGTGACCAGCTCTCAGTTGGTGCTCTAAGCTCTACAGAAACTCACCGTACGCTGAATCGGTCCACAGAGCGCGGGTGAACAAGTGTGGTGATATGTAAACAACGCAATTTATGTTCAGTGTGTGTGCCGGGCAGTACTCAGGATACCTCACATGGACTACTGTGTGTGTGTGTGTGTGTGTGTGTGTGTGTGTGTGTGTGCCTAGGGATTGAACCCAGGGGCATTCTACCGCCAAGCTACACCCCCAGCCCTATTTTTTAGTTCTTTCTTTGACACAGGGTCTTGCCAGGTTGATGACAGTCTCTCTATTGGCTGAGGCTGTCCTTGAATTTATGATCCTCCCGTCTCAGCCTCCCAAGTACTGGGATTATAGGTGTGTCCACCGCACCCAGCTGGATTATTGTGTTTAATCCCCATCAGACTCATCGTACAGATGAGAAAACTGAGGCCGACAGAGAACACGAGTAATTCATCCAAGATCATCGAGAGCAAGCGGAGGGGTCAGAAGTACCGAACGCGAATGCTTGCTATGTCACATGCGTGAGTTCGGTGGGAGGTAGACAGCAGTTATCGGTGGAGTTTTGTTTGGGGTTTGTTTGAGATTTTGCTTGTTTGCGCCCTGAGTTACATAAGGAACGTCTTTTGTTAGAGGAGGATGTGGTGGTGCACGTCTATAAGCCCAGTCCTTAAGCCGGGCGCGGTGGCGCACGCTTGTAATCCCCGCGCTGGGGAGGCTGAGACACGAGGATCGCACGGGTTCGAAGCCAGCCTCAGCTACTTAGTGAGGCTCTCAGCAACTAGTAAGACCCTGTTTCCAAATAAAAATATAAAATAGGTCTGAGAGTATAGCCCGGAGATAGAAAGCCTCTGGGTTCCACCCCCAGTACCACCAATAAATAAATAAATAAACAAAACCCCAGTCCTTGAAAGGCTGAGACAGAGGATCACAGTTTCTCAGCCAGCCTCAGCAACTTAGCAAGACCCTCAGAAACTCAGTGAGGTCTCATTTCCAAGTAAAAAATAAAATAGGACTGGGGGTACAGCTCGGTGATAGAATGCCTCTGGGTGCAATTGAGGAAGGAAGGAAGGAGGGAGGATGGAAGGGACTGTTGATTATCAGATCCAGCCCCTTAATGCTAGGCATCATTGTTAGAGCACTTGGCCTTAAAAAGATGTAGAATTGTCGCCGGGCATGGTGGCGCACGCTTGTAATCCCCGCGCTTGGGAGGCTGAGACAGGAGGATCGCACGGGTTCGAAGCCAGCCTCAGCTACTTAGTGAGGCTCTCGGCAACTTAGTGAGACCCTGTTTCCAAATAAAATATAAAGTAGGTCTGGGAGTATAGCCCGGAGGTAGGAAGCCCCTGGGTTCCACCCCCAGTACCACACACACACACACACACACACACACACACACACACACACAACACACACAGATGCAGAATTGTCACTGTGACTGTTACCCTTCCACTCCCGTCTGCAGACACTTCTCCCTTTGGTCCTGACTCTGGTTATTTTATGCATTCTAAATTTGATGTTGTTGAACAATTCTCGGTCTGTATTTTTCTAACAAAGTTCTTTCTGAAAACCTTACACAGGGGACGCAGAGAGAATGAAGGCCTACCTGAAGAGCGCAGAGGGCTTTTTCGTGCTGAACAAAAGCACCACAATTGGAAAGCACGCGGATTCAGACCTTGTTTTAGAGGTAAGGACTGCCATCGCCCGCTCTGTACCTCCACGATCCTTAGTATTACGTGGACTCAAATCTCTCAAAGCGCAGCAGCCACGTCCGTCCTGCGCTGCCAGTTATCACTGTCCGGTGGCCGAGTTTCCCCGGGATGAGTGGGGAAGCCGAGCACAGTGCGGTGTGACGTCCCCTCTGTCCTTTCTGACACGTCTGCAGATGGCCCTCCTACTCCTCCCTCCCTCCCGGCCTCCCGGGTTCATCTGGAAAACAGAAACGGAGCTGGGGCACTCTCGCTACTCTGACCCCAAAACCCTGACGACCACAACTTAGAGGAAGGAAGAGTTACTTGCTCACAGTTCTGGGGATTTCAGGGGCTCTGTCCGTGTCCAGCCAGATTACATTGGCAGACTTAGGGACATGGCGGTTAGAAGGAGAGGAGAGAGGAGAGGAGAGGGAGAGGGAGAGGGAGAGGGAGAGGGAGAGGGAGAGGGAGAGGGAGAGGGAGAGGGAGAGGGAGAGGGAGAGGGAGAGGGAGAGGGAGAGGGAGAGGGAGAACCAGCACACATGAGCTCTGTTCTCAAATAATGCAGGCAGGAAGCGAGAGAAAGTAAGCAATGGGATTCAAAGACACACGCACAAGGGGGCGCGGTGGCGCACGCTTGTAATCCCCGCGCTTGGGAGGCTGAGACAGGAGGATCACAGGTTCACGGCCAGCCTCAGCTACTTAGTGAGGCTCTCAGCAACTTAGTGACACCCTGATTCAAATTAAAAAAAATAATAATAATAATAAATAGGGCTAGGGGTGTAGTTCAGAGGCAAATGCCCTTGGGTTCCATCCCCAGTACCCCCCACACCCACACACAAGACGCAAGTATAGTCCCTAAGGCCACAGTCCCAGGAACTCACCTTCTGTGGCCACGCCCCACCTGCCTAGGCGGCTACCCAGCATCCATTCCAATGGATCTATCTAACCAGACCATGCATTGTCCTCTTCCCGCTCCAGACTAGACCTCTGTTCCTTTTCAAAGCCCCCTGGACTATTCTAAGCCCCCAGAGCCCGCAGAGCTCACCAGGCTCTGACAGTAAACCAGGCTAAACATCCTTCCGCTGCTCTCCATTCTCCGAACTAGCTGTGGTTTGGGCTAAGACCTCAGCTCATCAACAGCCACGGAGATAGGAAGAAACGAAGGAAGACATGATAAAAAAAATAGTGGCTAGCCGGGCGCGGTGGCGCACACTTGGAATCCCAGCACTCAGGAAGCTGAGACAGGAGGATCGCAGGTTCGCGGCCGGCCTCAGCTACCCAGTGAGACCCTGTTTCAACATGAAGAATAAAAAAATAGGGCTGGGGTGGAGCTTGGAGGTAGAAGGCCCCTGGGTTCCATCCCCAGTACCGCAAAATAAGTAAATAGGCTTTAAGCCTTCTTAAATGTTGAAGGTTAAAATATTAAAGTGGAAAGAGAAATGCACTGGGAGCTCTTCACAGAGGACTCAGCCCTCGCTCAAAAGACATTTATACATTTTTTATTTCTATTTCACGATAATTATAAATTCAGAAGAAATTCCAAAATTAGTCCAGGGATTCTCAGGGTGCACTTCAAACAATCTCCTCCAGTGGTTACATATGATGTAGCACATATCAAACATCAACACCAAGAAATCGATCTCAGTACCGTGTGCGCGCGTGTGCGCGTGTGTGTGTGCGCGTGTGTGTGCACGTGTGTGTGCGCGTGTGTTCCTGTGTCATTTTGTCACGGATGTAGACTCATGTGCAGGGGCTGAGACACAGCGCTGGGCCATCATCACAGACCTCTCTTGTGATGCCCCATGTAGTCACGATGCCCCCCCACCGCCCCTAAACCCTGACAACCACTCATCTGTTTTTCATCTCTATATTTTGGCACTTTGAGAATGTTACATAAATAAAATTCATATACTATGTGGTATTTTTAAACTGAGGGCTTGATTTTATGCTGGTTTTCTTTAACTCAGCCTTTGAAATTCGTTTAGACTCATCAACTTGTTCCTTTTTACCGCTGGCTAATATTCCACGGTATGAATCACCGTTAGATTAACCATTCACATATCGGTTATGTCCGGTTTGGAGCCATTACAAATAAATCTGCTACAAACAGGTGTATACAGGTGTTTTGGGTAGACATATATTTTTATTTCTCTGGGATAAAGGCCTAGGAATTTAATGGCTGGATCATATGATAAGTGTATCTTTAGTGTCTAAAGAAACCTCCAGAGAGTTAGCCAAAGTGTCCAAATGATTTCACATTTTCAGAAGTGTCTGAGATGGATTTTCTACATCTTCACCTGCAATGAGCGTTGTCACTGTATTTTTTTTTCCAGATGTCCCAGTTAGTATGTAGTGATTTCTTATCATGATCTTAATTTGCATTTCCCTAATATCTAGTGATGTTGAATATTTTTTCTTGTCCTTATTTGCCTTTTGTCTGCTGAAATGTCTCTTTACGGCTAGGCTCATTTTCTTGTTGGACTGTTTGAGGGGTTTTTTTGTAGTTTTGAGAGTTTTTTATACATTCTAGTTATGAGGGTTTTTGTCAGGGGTATGGTTGGTAAATGTCTTCTCCCATTTTGTATCTCATCTTTTCATCCATTTAATAGAATACATCTCAGAGCAAACCTTTTCAGTTTTGATGAAGTCCACGTATCATCTTTCTTTTATAGATTCTGTGTTTAGTCTCATATCTATAAACACTTTGCCAAATCCTTGGTCCTAAAGATTTTCTCCAGGGTTTTCTTCTAACAGTTTAATAATTTTATGTTTCATATTTAAATTTAAAAACCATTTTGATTTAATGTATACAATGTGAGGTTTAGGTCAATATTTTATTGCTTTTATGTTTGCTATTTAATTTTTTTTTTTTTTTTTGCTCCAGCACCGTTTCTTAAAAAGATTCACCTTCAGCTGGGCGTGGTGGTGCACGCTTATAATCCCAGTACAGGCTGAGACAGGAGGATTGCGGGGTTGCAGCCAGCCTCAGCAACTTAGTGAGACCCTGTTTCCAAATAAAAATAAAATAGGTCTGGGAGGGGGAAGTATAGCCTGGAGGTAGAAAGTCCCTGGGTTCTATCCCCAGTACTACAAAAATAAATAAATTAAACTTCTGTTCACCAATTTAAATATTCATCCTTTTTTTGAAGGTTTAAAGAAGTTTATTAGAAAGATAGAAATACAGAAAATAGAAATACAGCCCCATACCAGACTGGCATGGAGGGGTGACTCGAAATGAATACACCCTAGATACTTCATCCTTTAAACTGCCTTTTGTAAAAAGTCGTTCAGCCATACTTGTGTGGGGATTGCTTTTTAATTCTCTATTGTGCCCCGCTGATTGATGTATCTCTCCCTCCACTAATGTGGTGCAGACTTGACGATGCTAACTATATAAGTGTGAAATCAGAAAGAATAATTCCTCCCTTTAAAAAATTTTTTTTTACCTTAGACCCTTTGCCTTTCATATATATTTTAGAATAACCTTGTCTATATCTATAAAATGTCTTGCTTGGATTTTGGTAGGAATTTGGCTTAATTCTGTATATCATTATGGAAAGAATTGTTATCTTTACTATGTTGTCCTCCAATCCATGAACATGGTATGTTTCTTCATTTTTTAAATTAATTAATTTTTTTTTGCAGTGCATTCTACTTCTGAGCTATGCCCCCAGCCCTATTTTTTATTCTTTATCTTGAAACAGAGTCTCACTGAGTTGCAAAGGGCCTCACTAAGTAGCTGAGGCTGTCTGCGAACTGTGATCCTCCTGTCGCAGCCTCCCGAATGCTGGGATTACAAGCGTGTACCACCGTGCCTGGCTTATATGTTTCTTCGTTTATGTATGGCTTTTGTAATTTCTTTCAGGGTATTTTGTAGCTTTCAGCTTATAAGTCCTATATATGTTTTGTTAGATTTATAACTAGGCATTTCTCTTTTTTTAATATTGAGAGTAAATAGTATTGTAATTTTAATTTTGGTGTCCACCTGTTCATTGCTAGAATATAATACGTAATTGCTTTTTGTAAGTTTGCATGGTAACCACCAACTGTAACTAAACTTTCTAAAAGCATTCTTGTAGATCTCTTGGGATTTTATATGTAAACAACCTGGCATGACAACATGTCATCTGCAGTAAGAACCATTTTATATTTTCCGGCCATTTTTTAGGCTGTATGGTGTTATTTCCTTTTTTCATGTAATATTGCATTTCTAAGACTTCCAGTACTGTAAGAATGGTAAGCGCAATACAAATCTTTATTTATATTTGCTATGCTCTTGATTTTAAAGAGAAAATATTCAGTCTTCTGCCATTAAATGTGATGTTAGCTCCAGGGCTTCTGGAGATGTTCTTTATCAAGCTAGGAAATTTCTTCCTCTAGTCCCAGTTTTCTGAGAGTATTTATCATAAATTCAACAGATTTTTTAAAATAACTCCACATACCTTCCCTTGAGATTCTCTTCCTCAATATAGTCTCCCTACGAGGACAAAAACACCCCTGTTCTGTGCACAAAATGGGAAAAACGAAGAAAATGGATTACAGTTTCTTCTCATCTCCAGGGTGAGATTTTAGGCAATTCTCCTTCCTGTCTTCCTGCCCAAAAGAAGGATCTTTGTTTTGAATCCAACAACGATTATATTAGGAAGTTGTCATGATTTTAAGAAGCACAGGCTTTTTGGGGAAGACAGATCTGGGCTCGAATCTCTCCGGGCCCTTTTCTGGCTGGTGACTCTGTGCACCAACCCCCCTCTCAGGCTTGCTGTGGGGATTCAGTGAACAGGTGCGTACGGAGGACCTGGCACAGTGCCAAGTACCTGACACCAGGGTCATTAGCGCGGTCTCACCAAGCGAGATGGAAAAGAAACCTCAGGGGTACCCGGGGCTGAGGCGGGTGTCTACCAACACTAACGAGCTGTTTGGAAAAGGGAACTAATGGAGACAATCGTTCCATAGACAGAAATCCAGTTGCATTTATGGTAGGAAAACAACTGACTGCGTGCTGTCCTTGGCCTTAGTTTTCAAATGTAAGTCCCCGCCATCAGCAGCGGTCACGTTGACTGAGGCAGGAATCAGCTGCTTTTCCAGAGCAGCTCACCTTGACTCCAAGATGACGCAGGAATTGCAGATGTTGCCAGAATAGACTTTAAATGGGTTCTCATATCTTCTGTTAGACAAATCCTCTTCCTGAAGCTTACATCGATTTGGGGAAGGAGACAGGTCTGTTTTTGAAGAGCTGAAATCTACAGACATGGTGGTATTTTTCAGTTTTATAAGACGAGACAAGAAGGTGAAGACCGCTTCTCTGCTGACTCCGCTGAGCCTTTTCTGATGAGCCTAGGAATCACGCTTGATCAGCCGCGGGCTACCCTGAGGAATAATAACCGAGCGAGCGATGGATCGTTTGTGCGTTCTGCCACCGTGGTAGTCGGCTTGGCTGGCGTCACCCTGACCAAAATACCCGAGGAGACCAGCTTGGAGGAGGAAGAGTTTATTTTGCCTCATGGTTTTAGAGGTCTAGTCCATTCAGCTATCAATGGATCAATCTATCAAATGGATCGACTGATGATGCCAGGCCCTCATGATACAGCCATTGGCCAAAGGCTCCCACCGTGAACCTTGCTACACTGGTGACCACCCTCTCAACACATGAGCCTTTAAGGACATTTCAGACCTAAACCATAACAGGCACCAGAAGTCATTCCACTAAATAAAGTTCAGAAACCTAAAATGGAAAAAAAAAATCAGCCTTGAAATCACCCCCCCACACACACAGTTACACTTAGGAAATAAAAAAGGATTATTTATTTTATTTGCCTAGGTCAAACCTAAAAAACACACAGCCATGCTTCTAAAGATTTATGCCCGTCTACGTTATGTCAAGGCTGGCATATTATTTTGTTTATTAATATCGTGATATTTTGACACCATTTATATTTTCTATTAACCGAAGGTCCATTATATACTTTTTTTTTAAGTTGGAGAAATGAAGTACAAGGAAGAAAATAAAATCACATGTAGTCATATGACTCAGGGACGATCAAGGTTGGCCTCTGCTGGGTTTGTCCTCCAGAGTTTCCCATATCCAATAAGGAATCCGGTTCCTTAACCCAGCCTGGGTTCTGCTTTACCATCACTCATAAACACCACAAATACTGACCTAGAGCCTCAGACCCAGGCAGAATCACCCCCAGACCCTGCAATCGGGGAGCTCCTAGGAGAGGGAGACACAGGCCACAGGATCCCACGGAAGTAAGTATGGTTAGATGCCAGCTGACATCAGGGCTCTAAAGGAAAGAAGAATGAAAGACAAGAACTTAACTAGACAGAGGTGGGGAGCCACACGTGCAAAGGCCCTGGGGCAGGAGAACATACGGTGCCCTCAAACGACAGAAAGAAAACCAGTGTGTCCAGAAGTAACAGCAGGAAGGGGCGGCTAAGGACTCCTTCATGCCCCATAAGGGTTCTCATCTTTACTCGAGTGGGAGGAGGCCCGCAGGAAGGAGGCCTGCTTTTTGAAATGACCACTCTGGCCGCCGGCTTCAGAGCCCCTCTTTCCCCCTTGTGACACAGCTGGAAAGCCTGGGCCATTCTCCCTGCTCAGTTCAGAGCTAACCCTGCGAGTGGCCATGTGGACAATCTGATGTGGTTTGTGAATTCTAGTTTTGGAGCTGCGTGTGGCTATATGTGTTTGTTTATTTAAATTTCTTTCTGAGATGGAGTCTCTGAGTGTTACCCAGGCTGGTCTCAAGCATTTGGGCTCCATCAACCCTCCTGCTCCTCCTCCAAGGAGCTGAGATTGTAGCCGTGCGCCGCCACCCGGCAGATGTGGCCGCTTTTAAGCTCTACCGGGAAAGGGACCCAGTTCTTCCAGAACGAAGAGAGGACACCCATCTGTGGTGGTTGAATTTTTCACCTGCAAAAGAGTGTGTTGTCAAACCTGGAACCTGGACATCCTGACGCAGTGGGTCAGGGCGGGCTCAGGAGTCTATTTCTCTGCTCCCCAATTCCAGTAACAAGGGGTCCTCATAAAGATGGTGCCCCGGCCACACTGTGAGAGGCACGTCCCACCTCCTGGGCTTCTGATACTGGAGGAGCTCCTGTCTTTTCTTGACTTTTTTTTTTTTTTTTTTTTTGCAGTACTGGGGATTTTCTACCTCCAAGCTACACACCCGGCCCTATTTTTTATTATTTATTTTTAAAAGGGGCCTCACTCAGTAGCTGAGGCTGGCCATGAACCATGATCCTCCTGTCTCGCCCTCCTGGATGCTGGGATTACAAGCGTGTACCGCTGCACCTGGCTCCCAGCCTGCTCTTTGCTCAACTTTGCTACTGGACGTGGTGGTGAACTCCTGTAATCCTAGTACTTGGGAGGCTGAGACAGGAGGATCGCAGGTTTGAGGACGGCCTCAACAACTTGGCGAGGCCCTCTCCAACTTAGCGAGACCCTGTTTCAAAATAAAAAATAAAAAGGTCCAAGGATGTAGCTTGGAGATAGAATGCTCCTGGGTTCGATCTGCAGTCCTATGAAAAAAAATCTTAATTTTATTATTATTCAGAAGCCTGCCCGACCGCCTTTTACTGCCCTCCCAACCAAGCGCGGTTCACTGAGGGGGCCGTGGGGGGCTGCGGTCTCCCCCTCCTTGGGGGGCTTCCTCTCCCGTGACGTCCGTGGTCTAGGTCGGTTCCCAGGGATTTCGAAGCCCAGTCCCCGCAGCAGTGGAGGGCTTCCAAGAGGAAAAAGATCTGTCAAATGTGGATAATATAAAGCTGACCGCCTTTGCCACTGCCCGGCGCACAGGGGCCCTGAGGACATCCGCGGTTCTGCGCGGCCGTCACCGCCATCTACAGAGCACAGAACGCATCTCCCCATCAAAATGGACACTCTGCCTCCACTAAAGAATACCTGTCTCTGCCTTCCCTTTCTCCCCCTCCCCAGCCCTGAGAATCGCGGTCTGTCCTCCTGACACAGGACTCCTGTCTCTGCGGATTTGTCTGTCGTAGGTGCCTCGTACGCACGGCTCACGTAGTATCTGGCTGTTCGGGTTGGCTTATTCCACTTGGCATAATATCCTCAAGGTTCATCTTTGTTGTAAAACAAAATTCCCTGTGTGTGTGTGTGTGTGTGTGTGTGTGTGTGTGTGTGTATGTGTGTGTTTGAACCCGCAAGCATTCTATATTCTCAGAGCTTATGCCCCTACCCCTATTTTATTTTTTACTTCGAAACAAGGTCCTGCTAAGTTGCTGAGGTCCTCGCTAAATTGCTGAGGCTGGCCTCCAACTTGCCATCCTCCTATCCCAGCCTCCCAAGTACTGGGATTGCAGCCGTGCACCAGAGTGCCTGGCCTAGCTGCCTCTTTAAAGAGAAGCCGGCGTGACAGGGCAGGAAAGGGTACCCTGGTGTGCATTCTGGCATGGCACAAGGCCCAGAGGGCCCGGGTGCCGGCACATCAAAGAGCACTTGAACCCGGCTGAGTGTTCAACATAAACTTGTTTGCAAAGTGGAACCTCCCCGCCAGAGGCCTCTGAGCGAGGGAGGAGGGGATGATCTTTGCTGCGTAGAGAGGGAACTTTGGGGTGTGATTCTTTGGGCTTTCTACATATAAGGTCATGTTGTCTGAGAACAGATCATTTTATTTCTTTCCAATTTGAATGCCTTTCATTTCTTCTTCCTGCCTAATGGCTATGGCTAGGACTTGCAGTACTATACTGAATGGAAGTGGTGAGAGTGGGAATTTTTTGTCTTGTTTCTGGTCTCAGAGGAAAAGTTTTCAGTCTTTGACCATTGAGTATAATATTTTCTCTGGGTTTTTCATATATGGCACTTATCATGCTGATATAGTTTTCTTCTATTCTACTTTACTGGACATTTTTTCATCATAAAAGTGGTATATTTTCTTAATTTTCTTCTGCATTAACTGAGATGATCATGTTGCATTTCCCCCGCATCTTATATTGATTGCTTTTTGTGTGTTGAACCATCCTTGCATTCCAGGAATAAGTCCCACCTTATGCATTATGCATCATGGAGAAAATGTTTTTAATGAGCTGTTGAATTCTATTGCTAATTTTTTGTTAAAGACTCCTGCGTCAATAAACCTGGCATGGTGACACATGCTTGTGATCTCAGCTACTTGGGAGGCTGAGGCAGGAGAATTGCTTGAGCCCATGAGCTTAAACCAGCCTAGGCAATATCGTGAGACCCCGTAGCAAAATAATTTTCTTTACATAAGTATCCATGAAGGATGTTGGTCTGTGGTCTCTTTTATGATGGCTTTGCCTGATTTCATTGTCAGGGGTGATGCTGGCCCCTCGCTTTACCTTTTGGGTCTCAGAGTCTTTACCTGTAGGATGGGGATAGCAATGGAATCCGTCGTTAAGGGCTTCGGTGCAGATTACATGAGGGAGTGAACACAGAGTGCTCCAGCCAGCCCGGTCCACAAGAAGTTGTCAGGGGATGTAAACTGCTAACATTAATAAAAACAAAACACCTTTTCTAAGAGTGTCTAATAGACGGCTCAGAGGGTGGAACTTACACATTCTGCCTATATTAGCAGCTAGGCTTTTGCCCAGTGTTAGCTTGGCGCACTTGTCCAGATACAGGAGGGGTGGAGCGGTACCATCAGGCAGTCCTTGGAAGGCCTCTTTTGACCCTCTTTGGAAGAGATCGCAGGGAATTGGTATCACTTATTCCTTAAGTATTTGATAGGCTGCACCATCAAAGAGGCCTCTACCCAAAGGGCAGAGGCTGGTTTATTTTGTGGAGTCACCCAAACCTTTCTTCTGCCTTTGATGTCTTAATCATGGCATGGAAGGTGTGTGTGTGTGTGTGTGTGTGTGTGTGTGTGTGTGTGTGTGTGTTAATGAGAATTGAACCCGGGGTGTTCTGCCTCAGAGCTATACCCTAACCCTATTCTATTCTTAATTTTTTTGTTTTTGTTTTGTTTTGTTTTGTTTGGTGGTACTGGGGTTCCTGGAAGCCCTTCTACCTCCAGGCTACACTCCCAGACCTATTGTATACTTTTTTAAAATTTGGAAACAGGGTCTCTTAAGCCAGCGCGGCTGGCTTCGATCCTGCGCGATCCTCCTGTCTCCGCCTCCCAAGCGCGGGGATTACAAGCGTGCGCCACCACGCCTGGCTCTATTCTTAATTTTGAAACAGGGTCTCACTGAGTTGCTGAGGACCTTCCTAAGTTGCTGAAGCTGGCCTTGAACCTGTGATCCTCCTGTTTCAACCTCCCAAGTCCTGGGATCAGTGGTGTGCACCACCGTACCCAGCTGCATGATAGCTTTTAAGGAACTGAAAGTAATGGGGCCCAGGAAGAACAAACAAAATGCAGCCACAGAACCTGTTTGATGGTTCATCAAGGGTTCCCAGCGCACAAAAAGGTGCGGTCAGTAGGAACCAGGAAGAAGGTGTCATAAGCAACATTTCCTACGCAGCTAATGTGTTTTGGTGGTTTTTAAAAATAGACTTTATTTTTAAAGCTATTTTAGGCTTACAGAAAATTGAGCAAAACACATATCCCGTATCTCCCACTAGACGCATGCATAGAGAGCTTGCCCCACTGTTAACATGTGGCATTATTATCACACATTTTTTATGATTGCTGGGTCAATATTAACATATCATTACTAACTAAAGTCCAGAGTTCATATCTGTTCACTCTTTGGACAGCCCCCACTTATGATAAGTTTATGATTTTTTTTTTTTTTTTTTAGTTTACCATAGTGTGAAAGCAGTACATATTCGTAGCAACCACACTTAGAAGTTTTTTTCTTCCCTGGGCTAAGGATTTGTGATACGATACTCTCTGGCGATACATAACTGCAGGCTCGTCTAAGTGTCTTGGGCACACGTAAGAGAGACCAGGCCAAGCCAAGATGCTCAGCTTGGGTTGGATCTACTAAGATTTTGTTGAAGATTTTGCATCTATGTCCATAAGAAATGTTGGCTTGTAGTTTTCCTTTCTCGTAATACCTGTATCTGCTTTGGCAATGGGGTTTTATTTACCTTCTCCAGCTGAGTTAAGAACTATTCTGGAAGAGACTGCAGGGAACTGGTATCACTTATTCCTTAAGTATTTGATAGGCTGCACCGTGAACCCATCTGTGCTTGGTGTCTTCTATTTGGAAAGGTTATTAACCATTGACTCAAGTGTTGTTTTTTAAATAGGTATAGCCGGGCGTGGTGGCACACGCTTGTAATCCCCGCGCTTGGGAGGCTGAGACAGGAGGATCACGCAGGTTCGAAGCCAGCCTCGGCTACTTAGTGAGGCTCTCAGCAACTTAGTGAGACCCTGTTTCCAAATAAAGTATAAAATAGGTCTGGGAGTATAGCCCGGAGGTAGAAAGCCCCTGGGTTCCACCCCCAGTACAACCAAAAAAATTTAATTAATTAATTAATTAAATAAGTCTAATCCTATATTTCTCCTTGTATGAGTTTGGGTAGATTGTGCCTTTCAAGGAATTGGTCCGTTTCATCTGAGTTATCAAATCTGTGGACAGAGAGTTGCTCATAATATTTCTTTGATATCCTTTTAACGTCCATGGGCTCAGTGATGGCCTCTCTTTTGTCTTTCAGCCATTCGTGTCTACTCTCCCTTTTCTCTCTGTGTGAGCCTCCTAAGATGTTTGTCAATTTTATTGATCTCTCCAAAGAATCAACTTTTGGTTTCCGTGTTAGCCAGCTTTCCATCACCGTGATAAGATACTTAGGATAATGAACTTGAAGAAGGGTTAGTTTGGCTCATAGTTGCAGAGATCGATGGTTGTTACCCTGTTGGGCACCATGGCAACGGTGGAAGAAGCCCGCTCCTCCCATGGCAGCCAGGAAGGAGAGACAGACACACAGACAGACAGACAGACAGACACACACGCAGGAGTTCCAGGATCTCCTCCACGTCTCTGATGACCTGACGTGCTCCCTTCAGCCTCTCCTCTTAAAGGTCCTACCAGCTTGCAATAGAATCACAGGCTGGTGACCCAGCCTCGACACACGGGCCTTTGGGAGATATTTGAGATCCAACCTATAGCAGTTTTTTTTTAATTTTCTGTATTTTTTTTTTTACTTTTTCAATTTCTTTTAATCAGATATAATTTTGATTTGAGGCTTCTATTCATGTAAAGCTTCGATTGCTTTTCATCTGTAGTTTCCTAAGGTAGAAGCTTTGATTATTTACTTTCAATCTTTCTTCTTTTGTTAGTGTGCATCCAATGCTATGAATTTTTCTTTTATGAATTTTCCTTTAAGCTCTGCTTTTTACCACATCCCATAAATATTGATAAGTACTATTTCCACAACCATTTAGTAAAAATCATTTTTACTTCTCTGGAGACTCTTTCTTTAATACATATTTATTTATTTACTACTTGCTTATTTATTTATTGTGGTATTAGAGATTGAACCCAGGGGCATTCTGTCTCCAAGCTATACCCCCAGCCGTATTTTACTTTATTTTCTGTCCTGAAACAGTGTCTCACTATGTTGCAGAAGACCTCACTAGATTTCTGAGGCTAGCCATGATCCAAGATCCTCCCGTCTCAGCTTCCCAAGTGCTGGGATCACAGGTGAGCACCAGCTCAGCTCCCGGGGTCCCCTGTGCCTCCATGCAATCATCGACCCAACAATGCAGGTGCCGGTCCCCAGGTCTGGAGTCAGACAGAGAACCTTTCCCAACGCCATCGTGGGTGCTAGCTGTGTGGTCTTAGACAAATCCCTCAACCTCTCTGATCCTCAGGATTTTTATTTTTATTTTTGCGGGTCTGGGGATGGAACCCAGGGACATCCGACCTCCAAGCTACACTCCCTGCCCTATTTTTTAATTTTGAATTTTGAAACAGGGTCTCACTGAGTTGCGGAGGGCCTCACTAAGTAGCTGAGGCTGTCCGCGAACCGCGATCCTCCAGTCTCAGCCTCCCGAATGCTGGGATTACAAGCGTGCGCCACCACACCGGGCTTTTGATCCTCGGCATTTTTTAAATGAAGATTTAAAAGGATTTTAAAATCCTTTTAAAATGAGGACTGTGAGCCAAAAGTGGTGGTGCACGCTTGTAATCCCAGCACTTGGGAGGCTGTGACAGGAGGATCGCAGATTTGTGGCCAGCTCAGCTACTTAGTGAGGCCCTCCCTAATTTGGTGCAACACTGTTTCAAAATGAAGGGCTGGAGGTATAGCTTGAAGGTAGAATGCCCAGGTTCAATCCCTAGTACCACGAAAATAAATAAATAATAAAAAAAAATAGGGCTGGGAATGTAGCTCGGAGGGAGAATGTCCCCAGGTTCAATCCCCAGTACCAAAAATAAATAAATAAATAAAAATTAAAAAATGAGGACTGTGAGCTGGACGTGGCAGCGCACACCTGTAATCCAAGTACTTGAGTTGCTAAAACAGGAGGCCTGCAGTTTCAAGGACAGTCTCCGCAGGGAGTGAGACTCATGTTAACCTGTTTCAAAATAAAAATAAAAAATAAGGCTGGGGCTATAGCTCAGAGGTAGAATGCCCCTGAGTTTAATCCCTAGTACCAAAAAATTAATAATAAAACAATAAGAAAAAAAAATGAGGCCAGGCATGGTGACACATTGATAATCCCAGTACTTGGGATCTCAGGTCTGAGGACAGCCTCAGCAAGTAGTAAGACTCTCATAAACCTAGTGAGACACTGTTCCAAAATAAAGATTAAAAAATAGAGCCGGGCGTGGTGGCGCACGCTTGTAATCCCCGCGCATGGGAGGCGGAAACAGGAGGATCCGCAGGTTCGAAGCCGGCCTCGCTGGCTTAAGAGACCCTGTTTCCAAATAAAATATAAAATAGGTCTGGAAGTGAAGCCCGGAGATAGAAGGGTTCCATCGCCAGTACCACTCCCCCCCCAAAAAAAAAAATAATAATAGGGCTGGGGGGTGTAGCTCAGAGGTAGAATGCTTCTGAGTTCAATCCCCAGTACCAAAAATAAAATAAAAATCAATAAATACAATGAGGACTGTGTTGCAGACCCAGCGAGGTGACCCAGAGGTAGCCTTCTGCGCGCTCTGGCGTGCGGGAGCACTAGTAAACATGGGGAACAGAGCGTTTTTGGTTTCTGTGACCACGACCGCCCTCCTCCCTTGCAGTCGGCCGACATCGACAACCACCATGCTCTCATTGAGTACAACGAGGCCGATGGCAGCTTCGTCCTTCAGGACTTCAATTCCCGCAACGGCACGTTTGTCAACGAGTGCCACATCCAGAATGTGGCCGTGAAGTTGATCCCCGGAGACATCCTGCGGTTTGGGTCTGTGGGGCTCACCTACGAGCTGGTCATCGAAAATCCGCCCCAGGTGAGCCAGGCCCACGGCGGGCAGGGGGGGCATCTGGCAGCCCAGGGGAGGAGGTGGGGTAGCGCCCTCTTCTGGTCATGCCCTGGTGTTACAACAGCTGTGGGAGTGGGGGAGTAGCGCCCTCTGCTGGTCATGCCCTGGTGTTGCAACAGCTGTGGGAGCGGAGGAGTAGCGCCCTCTGTTGGTCGTTTCTTGGAGTTACATACAACAGTTGTGGGAGATGAGTAGCGCCCTCTTCTGGTCATGCCCCAGAATTACACACAACAGCTTGGGGAGGAGATGAGCAGCACCCTCTCCTGGCCGTGCCCTGAAGTTACACACGATAGTTGTGGGAGGAGAGGAATAGCGCCCTCTTCTGGTCACGCCCTGGAGTTACACATAACAGTTGCAAGAGGCTGACACCGAGCTAGCCGAGCTCTGCGACCACCCGGGAGGAGTTGGGGAGCTGCGGAGGCTTTTAAAACACAGTGATGGATGTTTCCTCTGTGGGCAGATCAGCACCCTGATGCTGTCCAGCTCCGCTTGTCTGAGTCTCGGTCTTCTTCATGGTCCTTGGCCTTGCGAATAGCTGCAAACCAGGATACGTAGTGTCCAGGTGGGCTCTCAGAATGCAATAGCTGCTATTGTGCTCCAGATGAAAAATGCGGCTGAATTTATGGTCTCAGTTAAAGTGAAATATAACGCAAACTTTGCCCATAAAGCCTCAATCCTGAGGCCCACGTGGCTCACCAGTGAAGCCGGGCAGCGGGCAGCTAGTGGCACCCGCTTTGTATCCGATTCCTAGGCGTGCCACCTGCCTGCGCCGCGCTCTTGAGCCAGCCAGTGGGCTCCTTAGAACATCTGTCTTTTCACCTACAAAACGGGGGGCATGACAGTGATGGTCCCACAGGCTTCCCTTGAGGTCGGAGGGCTGGTTATGATTGTAAAACTCGTAGCACGGTGGCTCATTCCAGGCGAGAGCAAAGGTAATGTTGTCTTCGTGTCCCAGGAGATGGCCATCAACACCGTGTGGCCTGAGACCTCCAAGGCCCTCAATTGTCCCCTTATTTTTATTCAGTGACCTTCAGTTGCACCCAAGGCTACCACTGGGGGGCAGTATCTCCCATTTTGGAAAACTGGGGTGTAGTCAGACCACTGGAGCAGAGGCCTGGTGGCAGCCCTGCAATGCTAGCCAAGAACAGTGTCCTTGGCCATCCCGCAGCTGCTGGGACCGTGACGCCACATCCTTCACACAGGGCTCTGGAAGCCCGCGCAGTGGTTTTCTGCTGTCTTATTCTCCCTCGTCTGATGCTAGAGCCAGTCTGCTCAGAGAACGTGTTGAGTTCCTCGGGCAGCACCCAGGAGGCATTGACCTGGTCAGGGTTCTCAAGAGGACTTTTCAGGGCCCTCTCTGATAAAACCATGTGGGAACAGAACAGACAGTAATGCCGAACCCAGGCCTGAGGACTTGTGCCAGTGAGGGACACCAGAGAAAATACAGCACACCTAGGTAAACTTGAGTTCTGAATAAACAAGAAATCCTTTTTAGCATAAGAATATCCCAGATAGGCATGGGGTATACTTATGCTAAAAATTTATTCTGTGTTTTTCTGAAACTCAGATTGAACTGAGTGTCCATATTTTACATACATACAGAATTCTGTGTACTAAAACTAACAACTACCTCTGGATTCTTGTAAGCTACTCATGATTCTGGCACACCCCTAACATGAGGGGAACTCAGGATAGAATCATGAATCATGTGTCTGTAGCATTTACAGGCTTTTTTTTTTTTTTTCGGTACTGGGAATGAAACCCAGGGGCATTCTACCTACAAGCTACACCCCCACCCCTATTTTTTAGTCCTTTTTATGTTTGAAACAGGTCTCACTGAGTTGCGAAGGGCCTCACAAAGTAGTAGCTGAGGCTGTCCGCGAACCGTGATCCTCTCATCTCTGCCTCTCAAATGCTGGGATTGCAAGCGCGCGCCACCATGCCTGGCGCATTTAAGGGACCACAGAAAATGAAATTTCAAACCTCAGTCCTGAAAATCCAAGTCCGTCAAGTTGGAGCCAGTGTTCTTCCCTAATGTGTCTGATTAAAAGAAAATTGCAGAAATAATCAGTAAAATTATAGGTCTCCAGGCCCCCTCCCCTCAACCCCTGCCTTAAAAATTGTGATTTTTGTGGCTTACCAGTGAGGAAGAGGACATACAAATAATATCTCCTTTTTTAATTTTTTATCTTTTTGCAATACTGGGGATTGAACCAAGGGGCATTCTACCTCCAAGTTACACCCCAGCCCTATTTTTTATTCTTTATTTTAAAACAGAGTCTCACTAAGTTGCGGAAGACCTCACTAAGTAGCTGAGGCTGGCCATAAACCTGTGATGATCCTCCTGTCTCAATCCCCCAAGAACTGGGATTACAAGTGTGCACCACCAAGCCCAGCTGCATTTTTTAACACACACACACACACACTATTGAAATGTTATTTCTAGTGACATAAAATTTGCGACCAAAATGCCCGTCCAAAGGACATTATTTAATAAATATAAAATGTCCTTTCCCACATGTGATACTGTGCTGCTTTAAAAAAAAAAAAAAAAAAAAAAAAAAAACTACCTCTCATCTAGGCACGGCGGTTACAAGCCTGTAATCCCAGAATTTGAAAGGCTGAGACAGGCGGATCTAGGCTAGCCTCAGCAACCTCAGCAAGATCCTGTCTCAAAGTTAATCATTTTTTTAAAGGGCTGGGAGTATAGTATAGCTCAGAGGTAGAAAGCCCCTGAGTCCAATCCCCAGTACAAAAAAAAAAAAAAAGAGTTGAACAAGCCCAAGTCCAAATTCCAACTGCAAGTCATTTGGCCGGTTGAGTGTCCTTTGGCAGGCCCCACAGGTCACAGCCCCCTCTCTCCCTTTGGAATGTCCCTAGAGGCCATCGGACCACCCCATCCTGAGTAAACTGAGACCCAAAGAGAGCCCGCACTTTCTCCAGTTTATGTATCAGAGTCAGTCAGAACCGAGATCAAGCGCCAGGTCTCCCGTGTGGGAGGATTTGCCAAGAGCCCAGAGCACCTGGTGACCAGACCTCAGGCCACACGGCCCTGGCTGCCAGCCCGAGCCAGCCCGCCACGCCCGGCCAGCATGAGCAGCGCTGCTGACCCGAGGAGGAGAAAGCGCGCCAGCCACGGGCTTCCTCATTTTCCTCCCAGCTGACTTCTTACCAGGAACACTGCTGCCGCCCTTCCTGGGAAACCCCAGCACAGTCTTTCTGTTTCTGTGTTGATGATGGTGGGGATCCCAGTGGCCAGTGCTTCACGAGCCTTTCCCGTGCACCCCAAGTCTGCCACCGACTTCACATAATGACCTCGTTCAACTCTCAGAAGTAAGAAGTTGCTCTGTGAGCCTCGTTTTACAGATGAGACTCGAAAACTAAGGCTTGTGTCACGGTCTCAGGGAAGGGAAGGGGCGACCTGAAACAAAGATATATGCGTATATGTGTGTTGGCACATATGATAATAATATCATCGCATCGACATATCTGAAAATTTCACTGGGCATTCACATATATTATCCACAATAGGTATATATCATAAATTGTACCTGTGTGGTTGCAGACTTTTCTTTTAAACTTTAAAATGTTTTCTCTGATGTAACTTTTTTTTTTTTTAACTAAGATGGACCAGACCCAGTGGGAGGGCCTCGAGCCCACCTGGCCAAAGTCTCAGTGAGCAGCTATTTTCTGAGCAAACTCAAAATTTAAAATATATAACTTGGTGCTTCTGTGTGCTAAAAGGTATAACCTTGGCCTTTCAAATTGGAAATTGTGGGCATCATTTTTCCCTTTTTTTTTTTTTTTTTTTTTGAGGGGAGGAACCTAGAATGGTCCCCCTGTTTTGATTACTCCCTGAAGTTGCCGCAGTGGGGAAGTCCATTCGCTGGGGGACCCAGTAGCGCCCCCTGCTGGCCGGCAGAGCTGCGGTTCCTCTCAGCCCTGTCCTTCCCTGCAATTGCTTCCTGGTGCTGGGATCAAGGTGCCCCCGCCCATCCCCGCCATGCTATCTTCTGTGTCCTTTCCGATTGTAGTTGCGTACTTGCAAGAGCGAAATTCAGTAAAATCAGAGAAAACAGGATTTGCAAACGGACCTAAAGGGCTCTCCGAGAACTAAGCTACATCTGTAGTGTATATATGTAGCTGCATATGGATTCGGGACCTTTTTTTTTTTCCTTTTTGCAGTACTGGGGATGGAACCCAGGGGCATTTTACCACAAAACTACACCCCCAGCCCTATTTTTTTTCTTTTTTTCTTTTTTTTTTTTTCCTTTTTTTGGTGGCACTGGGGTTCCTGGAAGCCCTTCACCTCCGGGCTACACTCCCAGACCTATTTTTACATTTTGATTTGGAAACAGGGTCTCCTAAGCCAGCGCGCGCGGCTGGCTTCGAACCTGCGCGATCCTCCTGTCTCCGCCTCCCAAGCGCGGGGATTCCAAGCGTGCGCCACCACGCCCGGCTTATTCTTTATTTTGAAACAAGGTCTCACCAAGTTGCAGAAAGCCTCACTGGGTAGCTAAGTGGCTGAGGCTGTCCGCAAACTGTGATCCTCCTATCTCAGCCTCCCAAATACTAGGATTATAAGCGTGGTACACTATGCGGGACTTTTCCTTTTCTTTCTTTCTTTTTTTCTTTTTGGTAACCCAAAAGCCTTTTTAAAAGTAGCTTTTAAATCTAGACGTAATTTTGGATTTATAGCAACACTATTGCTCAATTTTATGCGCCCTCTTCCTCTTCCTCTCTTCCCCGCTGTTAACCTCTGATGTTAACTATCATAGTTTTCAAAACCAAAAAGAAAAGAAGTCGACATCAGCACATCACTACTCACCACACTCTGGACCCCACCCGACCCCGGGCCCCCATCACACCCCGTCCTCACGACTCCTTGGCCACTTGGGTCTGCGGCAGTTTCTGGGTCTTTCCTGGAGTCTCCTGACCCCGACAGTCCGGAGCCGGGTGTCCTGGAGAACACCTCCCCGTCTGGACTTGTCTGATGTCCGTCCCTGGTATCCAGGGTCACAGCTTTCAGAAATCGTAAGACAGATGCCAGGCGTGGCAGCGCACGCTTGCAATTCCCGCGCTTGGGAGGCTGAGACAGGAGGATCGCACAAGTTCGAAGCCAGCCTCAGCTACTTAGTGAGGCTCTCAGCAACTTAGTGAGACTCTGTTTACAAATAAAATATAAAATAGGTCTGGGAGTATAGTCCAGAAGTAGAAAGCCTCCAGTACCACCAAAAAAGAAAAAAAGAAAAAAAAAAAGAAATCATAAGACAGAGACAGAATATCCTATTGCCCATTATGTCAGGGGTACCTGGTACCTGTGTGACTTCCCGGTGATGGCCGCTTCATCGCTTGGTTAGGGCAGGTGCTTTTCACCATAGTTTCTCCGTAAAGAAGTTACCATTCAGTCGGGCATGGTGGCGCATGCCTGTAGTTTTAGTACTTGGGCAGCTGAGGCAGGAAGAGCACAGGTTCAAGGCCAGCCTCAGCAACTTAGTGAGGCTCGCCACAACCTAGCAAGACCATTTCAAAAACAACAACAAAAAAACAATAGTCAGGCGTGGTGGGGCACGCTTGTGATCCCAGCACTTGGGAGGCTGACACAGGAAGATCACAAGTTTGCGGCCAACCTCGGCAACTTAGCGAGACCCTGTTTCAAAATTAAAAATTAAAAAATAGGGCTGGGGGGTGTAACTTGGAGGTAGAATACCCCTGAGTTTAATCACCAGTGCTGCAAAGAAAATAAAAATAAAAAGGAAAATGACTAGGTGTATAGGTTAGAGGTAGAATGCCCCTGGGTTTAAGCCCTAGCACTATATATATATTTATATATAATATATATTTATATATATTTTTTTTTAAAGAAAGGAAAGAGGAAAGAAAGGTATAGAAGGGAAGGGAGTCAGAGAGGAAGGGAAGAAGGAAGGAAGTTACTATTTATTTATTTATTTATTTTTGTGGTGCTGGGGATAGAATCCAGGGGCTTTCTATCTCTGAGCTGCACCCCCAGCCCAATTTTCTTATTTTTTTATTTTGAAATAGAGTCTCACTAAGTTGCCGAGGGCCTCACTCAGTAGCTGAGGCTGGCCGCGAACCTCGATCCTCCTGCCTCAGCCTCCCGAATGCTGGGATTACGAGCGTGCGCCACCACGCCCAGCTGACTCCTGTGTATTTATCTTATACTTTGGGTTGTAATCCACTACTTTACCATTTGTTTTATCACCTAAATTGTTCCAGCCTTGGCCACTGGGTGTGCTTTGGGCACAAATTAACTGCTGTTTCCCTCTGGGACTCTCCACCACGGCCCCTTCTGAGCGCTCCCTTGTTCTCTGCTATTACAAGATGTTCCGGGATCATGACACACTGTCCCTTCCCTCGCCCTAGAATCTGCCGAAGGCCTTTTCATTCGTTCTCCGTTTGTGAGTCCAGCTCAGTCAGCAAACAGCTACAGGGTACCAGGGTCCGGTGCTGGGGGCTGCGCCCGGCCGGGGCAAATGTTTAACCAGCAGCTCTCCGAAAACAGTAAAATACGCATCGAGAGTGTGCGGTTGACTGATGTAAAGAATGCTTACCCGGGCACAGCCGCGCACTCTATGATCCCAGTACTGGGAGGCTAAGACCGGAGGATTGCGGGTTTAAGGCCAGCCTCAGTAATTTAGCAAAGGATTGCGGGTTTAAGGCCAGCCTCAGTAATTTAGCAAGATCTTGTTTCAAAATTTAAAAAATAGAAAGGGCCGGGGGTATAGCTCAGAGATAGAATGCTCCCAAATTCAATCCCCAGTACCAAAAAAGGGGGAAAAAAAGGAATGAATGGATAGCAGTCTTTGCAAACAGCAATATAATATACAACATCTTTGGTTGTGAATTTCACTTAGCCAGGGATTTTCACCGGATGTTTTTGTTAGTCTCAGCTGAACTTTGGGTCATAATCCACTACTTTGTCAGGTATGCTGTCATTTAGTTATTCTAGGCTTGGCCGCCGGGCGCGCCTTGGGAGCAGGTTAACGGGCGCCGGCGTCCCTCTGACACCTCACCACCGCCCCTTCTCAGCACTTCCTTATTTTCTGCTATTTCAACACGTCCCGGGCTCACAACGCAGTCGCCCTGCCCTGGCCCCGGAATCCGCGGAACACGTGGCTCCCTAACCCGGCGCAGTGGTGACGGCTGGCAAGCCCTGAATTCTGGTGGAGATCGTTATTTATGTGTGTAAGCAAAATAAGAGTGGGATTTAAGAAACGCATGTGTTGGGGCCCAAGTGTCCAGTGACAGGAGAGACATCCTGCTGTGCGGGAGCATGGCTTCCAAATACAAGAGGAAGACCACGGCCACTGTTGGAACGATTAGGAAGGCGTGCATTGTACTTACCACGATTGTTTCCGATCGACTCAGTTGCAAGCGTGTGGAATTTGACTTGTGATCGAGTCTGCGTCTGACAGCTGCTGGCTCACGGAAGGGCACCGACCGAGCGGCTCTCGGGAGGCAGGGCGCAGGCCCGGCCCCCTCCGGGACAGCAGGGCCTCCGCCACGGGCCCTGCGGGGTGGAGGCCGCAGTGCTCCGAGCTGCTGCCCGTGCGTGGACCAGTGAAGACCGCTGCCAGGGACTTGTCCACGCTTCTGGGAAGCCCTGCTCTCAAGCCGGCAGGCAGGCAGTACCCTGTGTTTTCTCAAACCACTATTTTGCCTTTGCATCTTTTAGCCTGGAAAATCTCCTATTTTTATTAACCCATTGTCTAAGATTCTTTGGCAAGTGAGTGTAAATCATGACTTCAAAGAACCAAGATGCAAAGCGGGGATACAGAGGCCTCCCCACCCCAGGGGCATCCTGGAGATCAGAGGAGACCGCGTGCGTTAAGGGCACAGCAGGCCCCGGTGCGCGTGCGGCTCCTGTACCCAGGATCCGTGGCCCTTGCGAGGTTCAGTGACTTGTTCAAGGCCCCACGAGCCCTGCAGGCCTCTGTGCACGTGACCTTGGTGTCTCGAGGTGTCCGTCTCACCCCGCCGCCTTGACAGAGTCAGAAGCCGATGTTGGAATGATACCAAGAAGAAAGAGTAGGCAGTCTGGAAAAAGAAAAAAAAGAGGTTGGGAGTTTTGAGTCAATCCCGACGGGTGTGTGTTCCGGCTGATGGAGACGCCGAAGCACACGGGCCGGGCGGCTACGGCCCGCGGGTCCGAAGGTGACGCGGGAGAAGTGGGGACGAGCGAGGCTGCCTGGAACGCAAACAAAGAGATCAGGGGAAAGAAAAGAAAAGAAGAAAAAGATCGCATAGGGGAGGGGTTCTGGAGATTGAACCCAGGGGTATTTCTACCTCTGAGCTACATCCCCAGCCCTATTTTATTACTTTTTTTCTCTTATAAAAGAGTCTTGCAAGCCGGGCGTGGTGGCGCACACTTGTAATCTCAGCACCTGGGAGGCTGAGACAGGAGGATCGCACAGGTTCGAAGCCAGCCTCAGCTACTGAGTAAAGCTCTCAGCAACTTAGTGAGACCCTGTTTCCAAATAAAGTATAAAATAGGTCTGGGAGTGTAGCCTGGAGGTAGAAAGCCCCTGATTTACACCCCTAGTACCACAAAAAATTAAATTAAATTAAATTAAAATAAAAATAAAAGAAAGCCAGGTGTGGTGGCGCACGCTTATAATACCCGCACTTGGGACGCGGAGACAGGAGGAGACAGGAGGATCGTGCAGGTTTGAAGCCAGCCGTGCTGGCTTAAGAGACCCTGTTTCAAAAAAAATATATATATATATATGTGTGTGTGTGTGTGTGTGTGTGTGTGTGTGTGTGTGTATGTATGTGTGTGTGTGTATATATATATATATATATATATATATATATATATATATATGGTGTCTGGGAGTGTAGCCCAGAGGTAGAAGGGTTTCCAGGAACCCCAGTACCACAAAAAAATAAATAAAATAAAATAAAAGAGTCTTGCTAAGTAATTGCATGCTGCTGGCCTCAAATCTGAGGTCTTCCTGTCTCAGCCTCCCAGGTACTGGGATCAGAGGCATGAGCCACCTGGAAGGAAGAAGGGAGGGAGGGCGGGAGGAGGGAGGGCGGGAGGAGGGAGAGGCAGAGATGAGGAAAGGCGAGAGCGCGCCCACTGGGTCTGGACCTCTGTCCCTCTCCGCCACCGCCTGAGTGAAGGTGGCCACAACGCAGGAAGGACTCTCCTGAGGAGTAGACGAGCCCCACGCAGGGAGCCGCTCAGCCGCTCAACCCTGAGGCACAAGGGAGGAATCTGGGCAGAGCGCCGAGCGGAGGCAGAGCCAGGCGCCGGCCCCCTCCATCCCCGTTGCCCCGTCACCCCTTGTAGCTTGGAGGGATCTCCCCTGGGGCGAGAGGAACAAAGGCTCCCCACGGATACGTACCAGAGGCAGAGGCTCTCGAGACAGTTCAGGCTGCACCACCCTGAGCTCTCAGCTCTGCGCACAGATGGAGAAACCAAAGCAGGATGGAGAGAGACCAGGCTGGGTCCTAGGAAGCCAGCTTGGGTCCTGGTGACCGGCTCACCCTTTCTCAGCCTCTGTCTGAGGCCCTACCCCATAGGTGCCAGGCATCCGTCCTGGGGGCCTTGGTCACGACAATGGTTCGAGAAGTAGAAGGAAAGGCCGAGGCCCTTAGAGGTGGCGCTGACCAGCTCGGCAGCTCGGCACCACGATGATGGCCTTGGGGAGGCCACCAGTCTTGCCGGGCCTCAGTGCTATCCACAGTGGGTGCGAACAAAGAGTGAAGGTGCGTGAATCTCGTGGCAGGGTGCCTGGAGTAATGGACGCACCCAATGAATGGTGATGTAATGGTGTGCCGTGTGACCCGGGGCCGGGCCAGCATCCCAGACCTGGGGAACATCCAGGAAGGCTTCCTGGGGGTAGTGACCCAAAAGCCGAGACCTCAGGCAGCAATTTTGGGTCTGGGACTAAAGGATGCAGACATCACGGCCTGATCATAACTCCCCTGACCCCGTATCTGCCCCTGCAGGTCTCCTTCCCGTGGGTGAGGGGCCCAGGAGCTTGGCCCCGACCACAGCCACCTCCGGCCACACAGCAGACGAACCAGTCACCCTTGCCGCCACACACCCCCTTCTTCCAGGGCGTCCAGCCAGCGCCCGTGCAGAGAAGCTGGTCCCAAGGCTTCCCCAGGCCCAGCATGGTTTCACCCGCCGCCCACCGGCGGCCCATGAGCGCCAGCGGCAAGATGTTCTCCTTCGTGATGGATGGCGGCCACAAGATCCCCGTCATCAAGCAAGGTAGGGGCCGGGGCGCTCGGGATGGGTTGACAGCCTGGCAGAGGTATCTTGTTTCCTGCTTATTTTCTGATTATAAAAATAGAACACATCGACTGCAAAACAAAAATCAGGATAAACAGAAAGTAAGGGAACAGATTAAAAAGAAAAAAAGGAAAAGCAACTATGGAAGCCTTCTACCCCAGATCTCTCTGCTTTCTGGTGTGTGTCCCCCAGAAGTGTGTGTGTGTGTGTGTGTGTGTGTGTGTGTGTGCGCGCGCACGCGCGCACGCACATGCATATCTTCAAACATGCGGCAGGAGATACTGCCTCGACACCCTGTAGTGCAGGTGTGAGGGAATGCTGGTAACTGTTATACCATAAGCACAGAACAAAGAAATCGAGACCATCACTCAGTAAAGGCCAGAGATTTTTACTTCCGCGTGGGGCAGCCACAATTCCATGCCGGGCCGCCATCCTCCCAGCTAGGCAAAATACGACAGCATTCCCTGTTAGCTCACAGACCCCCTCTGTTTAGTAACCCCAGGTACAGGCACAAGATTTTGCAGAGTAATCTCAAACTTAGCCAATTACAGAGAATGCTTCCTGGGGGAAAGGCGGGCAGGTCTTTCAGTTTCGCGGGCTTTCTAAGCAAAGGAATAACTCAGAAGTTACACAGGTTAACACAGACAGAGTATCACAGCTGAAATCCCTGTGCCCAGACAGGACAGCCCCTGAGAATCTTTTCTTGCCATTTTACAGGTGAGAGTGGACTGAGGTTTATTGAGGAGAATGACTCCCCCAGAGGAGACGGGGTCGGTCTAATCTAATTTAATGCTTTTCAGTGGAATTTAAGGCTGGTTATCTTAATGGCCGTCCACTCACAGCCTGGAGCTTGGGGTGCACACAGCCCTAGGACTCCCTTCCCTCACCCCTCCTCCCTGTGGTATTTGCGGAGAGGATTTTCTGCCTGCCACTGTCCTCTTGGCCCACGGTCCCCCGGCTCCCCTATGACCTCTGGGGTCAAAGGTCCTGCTCTCTGTCCTCTCTCTCCCTTGGTCCCCAGGTCTCTGGGTGCCTCCATCTCCTCCCCCGGTCTTGCTCAGTACCAGTGACCCTGTCACCTTCATCCACCACTAAAATATTTATGGTAGTGAAGTGCCCATGATAAAAAATAAGTAGAGCATATCTCTGTAGTTTACATCGTCTCCAGCAGTAGCAGTAAAAAAATGTATATCTGCCACTCATGTGAAGAAAGTACTCGGGCTGGGCATGGTGGCCCATGCCTGTAATCGCAGTACTTGAGAGGCTGCGACAGGAGGATCGCAGGTTTACGGCCAGCCTTAATGAGGCCCTCTGCAACTTAGTGAGACCCTGTTTCAAAAGAAAAAATAAAGCCAGGCATGGTGGCGCACGCTTGTAATCCCAGTACTTGGGAGGCTGAGACAGGATCGCAGGTTCGCGGCCAACCTCAGCCACTTAGTGAGACCCTCTGCAACTTAGTGAGACCCTGTTTCAAAACAAAAAATAAGAAATAAAAAATAAAAAAAACTTGGGGGTTGCGTACCTGGTGTGGCTCGGAGATAGAATGCCCCTGGGTTTAATCCCCAGCACTGCAAATAAACTAAAATGAAATAGAGCTGGAGCTTGGGTAGAATGTCCGTGGGTTCATATCACCTTCGCCCTTTGTTTGCAAACCCACAGACAGGTGGACTGTCCATGGGTTCAATCTTTAGTACCACAAAAAAAAAGTAGTTGGCCATTTCCCTCCAACATTTTGATATGAAAATTTCAGAGAGCCCCCAATTCTACTTTTAACACTTTCTCTTTGTTTTATATGTATTTGTCCATCTTTCTATTCATTTACTAATCTATCTTTAATACATCTCAAAGTAAGTTGTACAGAGTCTTCCCCCTAAACATTTTAGCATGAACTAGAGGGCAACGGTGTTTGTCTTTTGGTATAATATTAACATACAATATGTTTTGGTTACCAATTGTTATATAACAAACTGCCCTAAAGTCTAACAGTCTAAAGCAAATAAGCTTAAAATCCTATGTGTTATACAGTTTCTTGGGGGTCAGGAACTTGGGGGTTGCGTACCTGGGTGGCTGTGCTCGGGTCTCTCATGGGGTTGCAGTCAGGGTGTCACCAGGGCTGTGGTCATCTGAAGGTTCGACTGGGGCTGGAAGGCCCTTCTCCAAGACAGCCCATTCACAGGGCTTTTGGCAGAAGGCCTCGATTCTTCCCATGGGGACCACTTCACAGGCCACTTGAGTCTCCTCACAAGATGGCTGCCATCTTCCTCCATGGTCCTAAGGGGCTGAGCAGAAGCTTCAATGGCTCTTATGATCCAGCCTCAGGAATCAGACTCCTCCATCTCTGCAGTACCCATGGGTATGCTCTGCCGTAGGCTGAAGAGAGTTCCCTCAAAATGTATATATCGAAGCCCTAACCCAGGACCACAGAACGGGACCATATTTGGAGATATGCGTTTAAGTTAAAATGAAGCCATTACCGTGAGCCCTAATCTGGTCTGACTGCTGTCCTTGTAAGAGAAGGAAACTGGGGTGCACGAGACCCCAGGGATGGCGCCTGCGGAAGGAAGGCCCGTGAGGACACAGCGAGGAGACGCCCCCGCGGGCCAAGAGAGACCTCGGGAGGCTGGCCCTGCCCGCGCCTTCACCCTGGACCCGCAGCCTCCAGAACCCTGAGAGGCTCTGTCCAGTATTGACGAGGATCACACAAGATATGAATACCAGGGGCAAGAGCCGTGCCCGCCACCTTGAGAATGGCCTCCCTACCATGACACACACACGCCCCTGGAGCGTCTACCCCGGAGCCGCGGCAGTCGCGTGTGCCTGTGTAACCCAAACCGCTGCTGTGACCAAACACAGCACCGCCCAGGGCGGTCCCTCACGTCCCTTCCCAGTCAGTCCCCAGCCCCAACCCCTGGGGTGGCTACTCTTCTGGAAGCTTCCTGCCACAGATTAGGGGGTCTCGAATCTCAAATAAATAGCATCGTGTGGGGGTATCTTCTTTTGTGTAAGGCTTTTTCCACTTGGCCTAATGTTTCTGGGATTCATCCATATTGTTAAATAGATTGCAAATGTGTTCCTTTTCTTACCACTGAGTAATATTCTGCTGTGTGAACACATGACCTTTCTCTCTGTTCTTTTATTGATGGACACGTGGCTGTTTCTCTTTCTCTCTTTCTTTCTCTCTTTTGGTAGTGGGGATTGAACTCAGGGCCATTCTACTTTTGATCTATACTCCCAGCCCTCCCTATTTTATGTTTTTTTTTTTTTTTTTTTTTTTATCTTGAAACAGGATCATGCTAACCTGATGAGGGTCTGCTGAACTGCTGAGACTGGCCTTTATCTTGCCATCCTCCTGTCTCAGCCTACCAAGCACTGGGATTACAGGCACGCACCACCATGCCCGGCGGTAACCTTATTTTTATAATTCAACCATATATCGTGAAGGTCTTTCCACTTCAGTAGGAGATTGGCTGCAAAATGGTTAAAAGCCCGAGTCAAACATGGATTCAAATCTGGACTCTCACCAACCGTGTGGCCCCAGGCCACTGACTAGACATCTCTGTGCCTCGAGTCCCGGTTTATGAAGTGAGACGGTAACGATAACAACGTCCGTCTCTCAGAGCAGTTATGAAGATGAAATGGACTGCCTTGTGGAAGCATTGCTCACGGCGCCTGGGGTCTGACGAACACTCAACACGGACTCATTTTAAAATTAAACTCTATCTGTCCGTGATTGTTATTTAACTCACATGTACCATTTATAGTGTAAGAAAACCAGCCCAAATCCTAAAGACACCGCTGAGCAAGCTCCCTCTGCGCTGTCCCCTGGTGAGGGCTGGTGAATCACGCAGACTTTGCTAAAACACTCAAGTCACTTCCCTGCCGTTTGGCAAACAGCCGCTCTTCCACCTCCTACGACGGTCCCCACCCCTGCCGCTGGCCAGCCCAGCCCTCCCTCGGGACGCTCCCACCAGGATCTTCAGACCTCCCAGCACCCTGCGTCTGGAGGGCGGGCAGTGCGCTGAGTGGAGGGTTTGGTTTGGGATGCTCTGCAGAGGCCTCTGGAGCAGGCAGGTGGGCACGTGGTCCAGGGGGCAGGGGGCAGGCAGGCGGGGCATCTACTCTAGCGCCTTCCTCTGACCTTTCCAGGCTGTAGCACTGCGATCTCCCATCACAGAGACCCTCAGTGGCCTTAGCTGTTTCCTCCTGAGAATTCATGGGCTCAGCGCTTGGTAGCTGAGAACATAGAGGAGTGCCTGTCCAGGGCTAGGCACGGCAGACGCACAACGTTCCCTGGCTGACAGCTGGCCGGGTGCACTCGGGGGCCAGGGGGGTTCTTGTGCTCCCCACTGGGGCAGTCGGCCAGAGGCACTGCTGCCAGGGGCCAGGCTCTTATGGGAAGCCCTGGCTGAACCAGCATTGCGCCGGCTCTCCTGACAAAGGACAGGGCTAGTTTTATTCACGTGAATGGTGGTTGGTGGTCCAGTGGACTAGGGTTTAGAAATGTTGATTGGCTTTAGGTAGGTTTCAGCAGGTTGTTTGTAACCAGGCACGGTGGCGCAGGCCTGTAATCCCAGGGCTTGGGAGGCTGAGACAAGAAGATTGGAAAAAAAAAAAACTGTGAAGGGGACAAACAGTCAGCGATCTGTTTTATTCAGCGCCCTTCAGGATGTGTTCACCGGCCGTGGAAAGGAATCAGTCCCAGCCCGGCTGTTGGAGTCATCTGGGTTCCAGGGAGGAAGTAGTCCTGTTAAGCCAGTACTTTGGGGGGTGGTACTAAGCATGGGGATGCCACTCCTCTCACAAGATACTGCTTGTGGGGAAGACTCTGCCTCCAGGGTTCCACTTCCTGCCCTCTCAGAGGTCACGTGGGGAGGGGGGAAAGACCCTGACTTATCATCCCAGCCTTTTTGGTGATAATGGATGAAGATTTGAATCTTAAACTACTTCCAGCTGTCAGGGGCCATCGTAAAGGGGCCCCTTGGCCGGGAGAGGCCGGGTCCTCCAGAAGAGGGCAGCTGGGAGTGTGGCTGCAGCGAGGGTTGGAGGTTACCCTGGACGGCTTGGTGATGTGCGTGCGAGGAGACTTGAACAGGCGAGGGGCTATTCAAAGAAAAGGCAAATCGTGAGAGCGGGGCCCAGGTTGGGCAGGAGCCCTTTTAGATATGAGGTGGATTGTCACTAGATTTATTAATACAATAGTAGCATTTTTCCCCGAGGAAGACGTACACCGCCCCTTTAGCGGATTTTTCATTAGACCAGAGTCATTAATAGCAGCATTTTCCTGAGAGAGACACACGCCACTCTTTTTAGCAGTGAGTGGGTTTGGGTCTGTCTATTCAAATAAAAACATGCTGTTGGGTCAGGAGTATCAGTAACAGATTTCAGAGGTTTAATACTTATGGCCATTTGGCATCCGAAGAGGGAGAGCACCGTAGTATGTGAACAAGTGGATCTGCTAAAATAAAAACATCAAAGAGAATTATGCCGAGAAAAAGTTTAGTAGGCCCCAACACTGTGCAAGAGAATTTGCCATGGGACTGTTGTAACGGAGCCCTTTTAGATATGGCCTAAGAGTCACTAAGTCTGCTAAGCCTCGGGCAGAGCAGTTTTGTCCTGTAAAAGAGGGCCTGTAGTGCGTGGGCAGGAGAACTTGCCATCAATCCCCTGGACCGAGATTTGGGAAGGGAAACTGGGCCTGAAAGGATGGGAAGACTGAGCAGGCAATGAAAAGAGGAGACTGGCTTACACTGCACCTGTAGAATTACCCTGGGCCAGCAAGGAGGATGGAGGTTGAGGGATCCGGGAGCTGTCAGTCTTTGGCCAGGCTAAGCAGGGCCAGTGACGGGTCCTGGTCTGGAAGGGTGGTCCCCCTGTGTTGAGGCATCTGGGGCTCACCGCTTTTCCAAGGGCACTCGTCTTTCCAGTGGCCATTTAATCCACACTTGAAACAGGCCCCTGGAGGTGGCTGCTGTTGCTGTCGTCTTCCCCTAGGTGGCACACGTCGCCCCAAGGGTTGACCATCCTCAGCTGGCCGCAGGGCTGCTCCCAGGGCTTGGGCCTATAATTCTGCCATCTGGTGAAGTCAGAGTGTACGCTCCACTTCCGCCTGTTCCTCTCTGGAATTAAAAACTTTAAATGCCATGTTTACCAAATCTCAGATAGGGGATTGAGGACCGTCCTCAGCCTTTCTTAATTTTCTCTGAATATCAGGGACTGATTGTCCAATAAAATGGGTTGCCAATACTACTGAGCCTGCCTCGGAAGATGGATCTAAGTGGGTATAGAGGTAAAAGCCTCTTGTAACCGATTAAGAAAAACTGCTGGGTTTTCATTTGGACCCTGAGTGATTTCCTTAAGCTTATCATAATTAACCGCTTTATGGAAGGCATCTCACATGCCATCAAGAAGGCATAGTATCATGTGATTTCTGTTTTTTATTCCCTCACCCTATCATTATAATTCCAGTGGGGGTCCTCGGTGAGAACTGCAGCTGTTCCGGTAGGGAGCTGTGGTTTGGTTAGGTGAGCCTGGTCGGCCTGTTCCCTGGCAGCCTTCAGAATACGGTTGTGTTTGTCCAGAGTTAAAGAAGAGGTTAAAATGACATAGCCGGGCATGGTGGCACGCACTTGTAATCCTAGCATTTGGGAGGCTGAGACCTGAGGATCGCAGTTTGCGGACAGCCTCAGCTACTTAGTGAGGCTCTCTCTGGCTTCCATCCCCAGACCCGCCCCCCCCAAAAAAAAATGACATGAAGATCTCACCAAGTTAAATCATATGCTTGTACAATATGTTGGAATTCCTTAATAAAACAGGAGGGATTGATGGGATCCCAATCTCTTTTCAAGTTGAGCAAAGTCAGGAAGGGAAAAAGGAACATGGACACGGACCACACCTTCTGCACCAGCCACCTCACGAAGCGGGGCCAAGAGAGAAGGGGGGTCTCTGGAACGGGTGCAGTGACCTACGGGGATAGGCGAGGGGGAGGTAAGGGTTGGTCCCTTAAGGGAAGAAGGCGGGGGAGAAGGGAGTGGGTTAGAGTGAGAGGCTGCCCCGGAATTAGATGGTGACCGCAATGGAAGGAAAGGTCTGGTGGATCAGGGTCATCAGGAAATGGGGCCTGTAACTTGGCCGGGTCAGACTCCGGCATCCACGTGTCATCACAAAATGGCAACCGTGAGTCAGCAGAATTGCAGGCCTGTGACCCAAAAAGACCATCAGGTGGCGCCTGTGAGTTGCTCTGTGGTGACCAAGATGGTGGCTGTGGCTGTGGCTGGCGGGAATCCCCAGCCAGCATGACTCGGGCAGTAGAGCCAGGAGGGGTGGAAAGGGAAAGCCAGGAACACATGCACAAAAAAGCCTGTATGTACAGAACCTCTGACCATTTACTGGACCGTTTGCAAAAGTTACTGCGATCAGTCAACATTCTAAGATACAACATACCCATCTCAGGCCATCGAAACCATTACCTAATTCATATGTTGGCCAAACCTTTGTGCAGAAGAAAATGAGCCGCTCGGGGCACAGTTCCCCGGATAAAGCCAGAGTCTGGAGATTAACCAGAACACGGCCTAGTGAGGACTGGGAGATGATCTTTGATGGCTGGCTTCCCCCCATGACTGGTCAGCGGGCGAGGACGAAAGCAGGGACTCGGCGTCCCAAATCCTGCCTAATGTCCGGAAACAACGTGGCTGTGTTTGAGAAAGAAGGAGCAGCCGCAGGGACTGCAGAGACAGCAGAAAATCTTTTAAAAAAAGAAGAAAAAGAGAAAAAAAATTAAAAAAAATTAATCGTCCCGGGGTTGGCACCAGATGAAAGAAAAAAAAAAAACTACGAAGGGGACAGTCAGCGATCTGTTTTATTCAGCGCCCTTCGGGATGGGTTCACCGGCGGTGGAAAGGGATCAGTCCCAGCCCGGCCGTTGGAGTCATCTGGGTTCCAGGGCGGAAGCAGTCCTGTTAAGCCAGTACTTTGGGGGTGGTGCTAAGCGTGGGAACGCCGCTCCTCTCGCGAGATACTGATTGCAGGGCAGACTCTGCCTCCAGGGTTCTGCTTCCTGCCCCCGCAGGGGTCACGTGGGGAGGGGGGAGGGACCCCGACTTATCAAGGATCACAGGTTGGAGGCCAGCCTCAGCAACTTAGTGACTCTCAGCAACTTTGCAAGACCCTGTTTTTATTATTTATATATTTATTTATTATTTATTTTTGCAGTACTCTACCTCTAAGCCACACCCCCAGCCCTATTTTGTATTCTTTATTTTGAAACAGAGTCTCACTGAGTTGCTGAGGGCCTCACTAAGTAGCTGAAGCTGTCCGTGAACTGCGATCCTCCTGTTTCAGCCTCCCAAGCGCTGGGATTACAAGTGTGCGCCACCACGCCTGCCTCAAGACCCTGTTTTAAAATAAAAAGGACCGAGGGTCCAGCTCAGAGGAAGAACACTCCTGGGTTCAATTCCTAGTACTGTCATGGGAAAATACAATAACTTGTGTGGGTTCTTGGCTTCCATGGAGAGAAAAAGGCAAATTTGAAAGGGAAGGCGGCCGTCTGAAGGGGTGGAAGGCGTCCGAGCAAGCCCAAGAGTAAGAGGGGAAAGATTTTTTTAAAAATGTCTTCACGGCTTTTTCAGTTCTTTTATAGAACTTCCGGGAGCTGGTGGGCGGGCCCCACGTGGAGGCCTGCACTTCCTCTTACTCTTCCGGTTCCTCTGCAATGGGGAGGGGTGGTGGGTGGCTGGTGTCCCGCCCTTGTCCTCCCCATGGACCCTGTGTTTACTAGGCTTCCCAGGAATCCCAGGTGGGGAGAGGGGCCATTGTGATTAAGAGTGTGGGCAGGCCGGGCGTGGTGGCACACACTTGTAATCCCAGCATTCAGGAGCCTGAGACCAGAGGATTGGGGTTCACAGACAGCCTCAGCTACTTAGTGAGTGAGGCCCTCCTCAACTTAGTGAGGCCCTATTTCAAAAATAAAGAATAAAAAATAGGGCAGGGGTTTGTAGCTTGGAGGTCAAATGCCCCTGGATTCCATCCCCAGACCCCCCAAAAAAATAAAGAATAAAAAAATAGGAGAGGGGTGTAGCTCAGAGATCGAATGCCTCTGGGTTCCATCCTCAGACCCCCCCCCCAAAAAAAAAGAGTGTGAAAAAAGGAGAAAAGGGGCCATTGTGTTTAAAAGCCAGGGCCCACGGCTTCTGCCTAAGACACACCCTATAGGAGTTAAGAGATTTTGACCTTTTTAGATTTTATTTATTTTATTTATTTTATTTATTTATTTTGGTGGTACTGGGGTTCCTGGAAGCCCGTCTATCTCTGGGCTACACTCCCAGACCTATTTTATTTTTGGAAACAGGGTCTCCTAAGCCAGCGCGGCTGGCTCCGAACCTGCGCGATCCTCCTGTCTCCGCCTCCCAAGCGCGGGGATTACAAGCGTGCGCCACCACGCCCGCGACCTTTTTAGATTTTAAAACTCTGTTTTCCTTTTCCTCCCAATTTGTCTACTTTCTACCTAGAATTTTATTTCTTCTCTTCTCCCTCAGTAACACACACACACACACACACACACACACACACACACACACACACACACAGAGTTGGTTCTTTTCCTGGGAGAGTGCCTTAGCCTCTAAGGATGGGGGGCCAGGTCAGTGGGTCAGCTTAGAGCCAAATATCCCATCTCTCCCTGTACAATCATCTCTGCCTGTGACCAGGACCTGTTGTGTAGAAAGGACACATAGGAGAAGGTGGTGGGGTGGAAGAACACACCGTGTGCCCTGCAGTGTTGCCACACAGGGCATAGACTCCATCTAACTTGATCAGTCACAGAATCAGCACCGATTCTGTGACTATTGATCTCTGAACCAAGAAAGCTACTAAGTGACTAGCGGGCAGGCAACATATACTGCATGGATACCCTGAAAGGAGAGGATTCGTGTCCAGGCAGGGTGGAGCCAGACAGGGTGAGATATCATGCTACTCGGAAGTGTGCACAATTTAAAACTTAGAAATTGTTTATATCTGAAATTTTCCCTTTAATATTTCCGGACCTCATTTGACCCAGGCAACTGAAACCTTGGAGAGCAAAACCATGTTTAAGAGGGAGTCTGCAGCCGGGCGTGGTGGCACACGCTTGTAATCCCAACATTCAGGAGGCTGAGGCCGGAGGATCGCAGTTCGCGGACAGCCTCAGCTACTCAGTGAAGCCCTCTGCAACTCAGTGAGACCCGGTTTCAAAATGAAGAGTAAAAAATAGGGCAGGGGCTGTAGCTCAGAGGTCGAATGCTCCTGGGTTCCATCCCCAGACACACACACACACACACACACACACACACACACACAAAGAGGGAGTCTGCTGTGTTGGTCAGACCCTGTGTTTGGTTCACAGACAGTATTCCTGAGCACCTGTCCCTGCTGATAGGTAAATAGCATGCCAGGATTTTGCCGCTCTCCACCTGAGTGTGCTGGGCCATAGGACTTAGCGCTCTGCCCCAGCATGCACATCTGCAGAATGGGTTTAATAATGCAGCTAGCTGCTGAAGGTCACAATGATGAGCAGACTGACATCTGGGCCTTTGTCTCATGAGCCTTCCTGTCTGGTCGTAAAGCAGTAACAAGGATGCGCCAGGCGGCAGACGTGCCCAGCATCCATGAGCTCACACAGTAGGAAATGGCGTAGGTGGGGCGTCAATAAGGTGGGGGAATGACACTTGAGCCAGCACTCACAGGAGGGTGGGATCAGTAGTGCAGGGCGGAAGGGGCCACAGGGGTTGCAGCAGGCTGTGGGCAGGGCAGAACGGGCACACGGGACACTCCATGTAACTCCCTGAGGAACGTGGTCCCCAATGGACGCTGGAGGCTGTGGGCTGGGAGGAGCCGGGCCACTCAGGGCAGGGTGACAGGCTGGGACGGGCATCACCCGAGGTCTGGCTCCACCAGGGACCGGACACATTTGCCCTCATGGCTAAAGGACAGGTGTCACTGAGAGAGGGCTGCTCCCTTCCTCTTGGGGAAGTTTTATTTAATGGGCTTGTTTTATTGCCTATAAGAATTGCATAAGAGTCGGGCATGGTGGCTCACACCTATAATCCCAGTACTAGGGAGGCTGAGACAGGCAGATCACGGGTTTGAGACTAGCCTTAGTTAATTAGTGAGACTCAGTAACTTTTTGAAGCCCTGTTTCCAAATAAAATGTAAATTGAGGCTGGGGGTGTAGCTTGGAGGTAGAACACCTTGGGTTCATTTCCCAGTACAGAAGAAAGGAAGAGAAAGAAAGGAAGGAGGGAGGGCAGGAGAGAGAACGTCCATTAATGAGTGGGACCAGGAATCCCCTGTTGTGGTGCACAGACAGCAAGCCGGGGTGGGAATCTGGGCCACGTCTCCCACAGGTCCCAGGAAACACAAGGGCCTGGGCTCAAGGCCAAGCATTTCCCAGGCTCCAGATGCGCTCACCAGTGGTTGTGGGTCCATAAACATGTCTGAGACCTGGGGAAAAATCATTGGCTTTAAGATACATTAAAATGCAGAGTCACAGTGATGGAATAACCACAAAGGCGACGGGGCAGGCTTCATTGATTGCTAATGTGTGTGTTCATTAAGTGTTCATTACATTTGAAAACAGCTGGTTCACTTCCTCACTTGGCAGCCCGGACGTCAGAGTCACTAGGAAATTTAAAATGTGTCACTCGGGGCCAAGTAATCTCGGAAGTAGAATTATAGAAATCCTTTTAAAAATTTCGACACCAAAAAAAAAAAATTTTTTTCCCCTGTTGATGTCAGCAAATTGTGGTATGTTTGTTACAATATATTTGTAGTGGGGATTTGAAACATAGCAATGCCCAAATCCCTGAAAGTCTTATAAACAGCCTTGGTAATATTGAGGATACATAAGAAAAAAATCAGAACATCTAAACATCATAAAAAATCAGAACATTTAAACATCTAACAGGTGGATCCTTGTTAAGTAGATTTTAGTGCATTCATGTAAGGGACCACAACGCTGCCAATAAAAAGAATGTGGTACTACTCAAACACTCCCATGGAAGGAGGGCTTTGCTGTATGTCAGGTGCAAAAGTAAGTCGGAGAAGGATCTCTGTAATACAAATCCACTTATGTGTTTTCAGAGACACAATTACCATAAAAATAGCTAACAGATATTAGTAGAGCTAAATGCTCTACACCGGGATGGGCAAACTTATTCAATAAGGAGCCTGTATATACAGGGGGGAAAAAGTTATCTCTACTCTCACAACACCTCTAGTCACCAAAATGTGAGAGAAGTTTTCCCCCATTGTATTAGTCAGTTTTCCTCTACTGCAACAAAATACCTGAGACAATCAACTTTAAAATAGGAAAGGTTAATATGAGCTCATGGGCCCAGAGGTTTCAGTCCACGGCCGCCTGGCCTGGTTGCCTTTGGGCTTGCGGCGGGGCAGCACATCATGGCTGAAGTATGTGGGGGAGGACGATGCTCACCTCATGGCTGCCAGAAAGCAAAGAGAGAGAGAGAGGAAGGACCAGAGTCCCAATATTTCCTCCAAGGACACGCCCAATGACCTAACTTTCTCCCATTTGGCCCCGCCCCCTAAAGGTTCCATCATCTCCCAGAGGCTGTGAACCAAGCCCACAACACATGGGCCTTTGGGGACACTCCAGACCCAAACTATAGCTCCCCTCAAACGACCCTCCAACCCCACTAGTGCCATAAATTCAACTCAGGTCTTACACATCTACTTGGAGATAGCGTCAAACCCTGCAGGTTCAGGGCTCAGTCCCAAAAAGAATCACCCCAGTACAGATGCCAGCTGCAAGTCCAGGCTTCCTGCACTTCTGATGGACCTGCCCTAAACTGAGACTCTCACGGTCCCCTTCTAAGATCTGAGCATTCATTAGCATGGCTCACAGACCGCAGGGAAACACTCTGCTGACCATTGCCAACTTATCACCAAAAAAGCTCATTCTATGGGTACATCATAATTAGACATCATAGTAAGGTTCAGTGACAGAAATAAGACACGTACACAGCTTTTACCTCCGGAACAGGTAATATGTATTCTTAATACAAAAGAACAGGCAGATAAAGAGGTGCATAGGATGGGTCTGCGGGGTTCAGAGCTCCCCTCTCCCCTCAGGTGCCCCTTGCCCCAGGCATCTTCATGTAGTGAAGGGACCAGAAATTCTTCCAACCCTGTCCTGGGGTGAGGAAGGGGATTATGGACACGTCATCCTATGAGTAGGGTTGATCTAGTCATTGGCCGTTGCTGATGGGCTGGACGTTCAGCCTCCTCCATCCCCAGAGGCCAAGGGGGGGGGTGGCTGAAAGATGGACCCTCTAGTTGCCTGGCAACCAGCCCCATGCCGAGGCTGTCCAGGGACCACAGCCATCATCATTTCATCAGCTGACAGGAGGACACTTACCACTTTGGAGAGTCCAGGAAATTTAGAATCTGTGTCAGGAAACAGTATAATGTCCAAATACATTTTTTTGCAGTACTGGGAATTTAACCCACCCTCAGCCCTATTTTTATTTTTTATTTTGAAACAGTGTCTCAGTAAGTTGGGAAGGGCTTCACTAAGTAGCCGAAGCTGGCCGCAAACCTGCGATCCTCTTGTCTCAGCCTCCCAAGTACTGGGATTACAAGCATGTACCACTATGCCTGGCTCCAAATACATATTTTTATCAGAAATCACAATGTCAGCCAGGCGTGGTGGCGCAGGCTTGTAATCCCAGCATTCCGGAGGCTGAGATCGGAGGATCGCAGTTCACAGACAGCCTCAGCTACTTAGTGAGGCCCTCTGCAACTTAGTGAGACCCTGTTTCAAAATAAAGAGTAAGAAAATAGTGCAGGGGGTGTAGCTCAGAGGTTGAATGCCCCTGAGTTCCATCCCCAGACCCATAAAAAAATAAAAATTAAATAAAAATTTTAAAAAAGAAATCAGTGTCACAGACCCAAAGAGGAGGGGTTTAAGCTTCATGGGCCACACAGTGTGGGTGTTGGGGCAGTGAAGAGCAGCCATGGTTGACGTGTAAAGTACGACCAAGGTCGCGGTGGCGCATCTGAAACCGCGCCCCGGGGCTTCGGAAAACCTGGTGTCTGTGTTCTGTCCATCTCGTGCCCTAGTGTGGACCAGCCCCGTGGAACTGTCGGAACCACCCACGGCCGAGGGAATTCCTGGGGTGGCGCCTCCTTCGGAGATTTATATAGACCAGGACATGGCCCAGCAGGACAAGGTGAGAGTCCCGGGGAGGGGGCCACGCGGGGACCTTCTGCCCCCTCGGTGTCTCTCTGTGACCCAGAAGTGCCCTTTTCCCAGTGGTCCAAGAAACCACCTCTTATATCGTCAGATGTTGTATCTCAAATACGGTGTTTATGAAGCACCTACTGTGTGCTATGTCTCTTGCACTGGACATTCATTAGTTCCCTCAATCTTCCCTGTCTCCAAAATAGATTTTATCAAGCCAGGCGTGGTGGCGCACATTTGTAATCCCAGCACTTGGGAGGCTGAGACAGGAGGATCGTGCAGGTTCGAGGCCAGCCTCAGCTACTTAGTGAGGCCCTCCACAACTTAGTGAGACCCTGTTTCAAAATAAAGAATAAAAAAAATTGGGCAGGAGGTGTAGCTCTGAGGTAGACTGCTCCTAGGCTCAATCCCTAGTTCTACAAAAACATATATATATATATGTTATCACCTTCACTTTACCGGATGGAAAAAAAACAAAGCTCAGAGAGGTTAAGTAACTTGCCCAAGGCCGCAGAGTGCAAGGGGTGGAACGGGGATTCAGACCCAGGTCTGGCTAATTGCCAACTCGCCACAGTAACTCCCGAATCCATCACTCCTGGTAGAGCATTGGCGGGAAAACACACTCAGCTGAGGTCAGAGACAGCTGGGCCGAGGAGAGCCTTGGTAAAGAGCACGAGGGTTAGGGGAAGGAAAAGAGAAGCCGGAGCCGGAGCAGGGGGATTAAGCAAAGCTGGGAGCGGGGTCCAGCTTGATTTCTCCCCACTCAGCCACGACTTGAAACTATCACTTGCCACGGTCCAGTCCTCTGGCCCCGCAGAAGCATCTGCGGTCACCGGGCAACGTGGCGGGCGATGGGCTTGGGGAGCCGGGTCGATCCGCCCCGGAGGCTCCTCAGGCCCCAGAGGCGCTGCCCTCTTCCCACAGTGGGACGGGTAGGGAGAGCAGAGAACCGTTTTTACTTTTTATTTTATTTTATTTATTTTTTTTGGTGGTACTGGGGTTCCTGGAAACCCTTCTAAATCCAGGCTACACTCCCAGACCTATTTTTATACTTTTTTATTTGGAAACAGGATCTCTTAAGCCGGCGCGGCTGGCTTCGAGCCTGCGCCATCCTCCTGTCTCTGCCTCCCAAGCGCGGGGATGACAAGCATGCGCCACCACGCCCGGCTTTTATATTTTATTTATTTATTTATTTATTCATTCATTCATTTATTTATTTATTTATTTATTTTTAACAGGGTCTCACTGAGTTGCAGAGGGCCTCGCTAAGTAGCTGAGGCTGTCCGCGAACCGTGATCCTCCGGTCTCAGCCTCCCGAATGCTGGGATGACAGGCGTGCGCCCCCATCCCCGGCTCAGGGATCCCTTTAAAAGTAATGGTTCAGAAATTCTGCATCTGTGTATGAACATCTGGGGATGTTTTTCCTGACATTTTATTGATGACTTTCCATAAGTAGTTTGGGTTTTTTCCCCCTTTTGGGGGGAAACTTAATAAGTTTTTTAGCTACCTTGCTTTTTCCTTGGGAGAGATAGAAGACTGGCTCAGTTATGCCTGTGGGTAATGTTGATTTTTCTCCAACACAAAGTTCACCCGAGCCCATGCAAATAGATTACCAGTCTCCTCTCGTTTACCATCCTGACTCGGTTACCTGAAATAAATTTGTGTGTCTCCATCCCAGAGGGGCAGGAGTACAGGAGGGAGGAAAGGGAAAAGAAACGTTTCTGAATGGATTCCATTCTTCTTCTTCTTCTTCTTTTTTTTTTTTTTTTTTTTTTGCTAGTCTAGGGGTGGAACCCAGGGGCATTCTACCTCTGAGCTACACCCCCTGCCCTATTTTATTTATTTATTTATTTACTTATTTATTTATTTATTTTTGAGGGTCAGGTCTGGGGGTAGAACCCAGGGGCATTCGACCTCCGAGCTACACCCCCTGCCCTCTTTTTTATTCTTTATTTTGAAACTGGGTCTCAGTGAGTTACAGAGGGCCTCACTAAGTAGCTGAGGCTGTCCGCGAACCATGATCCTCCGGTCTCAGCCTCCCGAATGCTGGGATTACAAGTGTGCCACCATGCCCGGCTTTTTAAAATTTTTATTATTTTTTTATATTTTGCAGGTCTGGGGGTGGAACCCAGAGGCATTTGACCTCTGAGCTACACCCCCTGCCCAATTTTTTATTCTTTATTTTGAAACAGGGTCTCAGGCCTCACTAAGTAGCTGAGGCTGTTCACGAACTGCAATCCCTCCAGCTTCAGCCTCCCGAATGCTGGGATTTCAAGCACACACCACCACACCCAGATTTCCATCCTTTAAATTAAGAAGGAGAAAAAAAAAAGGCCTTCAGTATAATGAGAGTGTGCCTGAATGGAATATTCTTTTCCTAATTCCTTTTCCAGGTCCCCAGTGTGCCATCCTGGGGCCTGGTAAGCTGATTCCTGGAAATACTATAACCTTCTAGCCACAGAAGTTCCTAAATGAAATGGTGGTTCTCAGTATGAAAGTATGATTTCAAAGCCAGGCTTGGTGGCATAAGCCTGTAATCCCAGTACTTGGGAGGTTGAGACAGGAGGATCGCAGGTTTGAGGCCAGCCTCAGCAATTTAGCAAGACCCTCAACAACTAAGCAAGACTATTGCAAAATAAAAAATAAAGTGGGTTGGGGGTAGAGCACAGAGGTAGAACAGCCCTGAGTTTAAAATAAAGGATGATTTCAGGGTGAAAGAAGCTTTCTGTACCTTTAAGGTAAAAGCATCTATTATAAACATCTCATAGAGAGTGTGTGGTTTTAAGCAAATTCTTTTCTGAGGCTTTCCAAGTGACACAGGGAGTTCTGGACACCTGCCCTCTCCTTCCTGAAAGAATGACATTACATCCTATTATTTGTAATATTCTCTAATTTCCCCTAAATTTCTTTCTGTTTTAAAATGAGCTCAGCTTTGCAGCCAGCCCCGCACCTAGTGATCGTCCCATGTGATCTTTACCCAGGATGAAATAATTCTGCTGCTGGGGAGAGAAGTCAGCCGGCTCTCGGACTTCGAAATCGAGTCCAAGTACAAAGACACGGTGATCGCCAACCTGCAGAACGAGGTGGTTGAGCTGAGCCAGAAGCTGTCGGAGAGCGTCGTCTCCCGGCAGAGCGACCGGAACGTCTCCCAGAAGTTTCAGGGTCTGGATGAGAGCGATGGCGCCAACCAGAGAGAGATCCAGAACTTGAAGAGCCAGGTAGGACCAGAGATGAGATGGTCAGAGCCCCGGAGGCGCAGCCCAGGGTGACAGCTCGCGGGCCGGATCCCAGGGACCGCCCAGGGAGCCGGGAAGGGTGGCCGGGCCGCGTGCTGGTTGAGGTCCCAAACCCACAGGAGCAGAGGCTTGGCGGCTTCCGGTGTAGTCAGCACAACCTTAGCACTTAGTAGGGCAAAGCGCTTTAGATGTGTAACTGATGTCAACCCACAATATTCTGTGACCTCCAGTACATAGATGGGAGACTAAGGCAAGCCCAGAGATGCCCGGATGCTGCCAAGAGCGTGCACAGCACATCACACACAGCCCCATCTGGGAAGAGCTGCGGGCGGTCAGCTGAGAGGGGAGCAGGAGACCCCACTCTTCCATACATGGAAGTCTTTCACCAGACCTGAGGGCAGTTATTGGCTCATTTAACGGGAAGGAGTCCACCACACCCAGATTCTCAGCCTGGAATGTCTGGACTTATCAGGCCTGTTCTTTCTCTGGAAACTAGATCCAAATTCCTTGGGGGGGAAAAGTCATTGATGTCGTACATAATTGTATCTCAACAAAGTTAATGGAATAGGAATAGGCCGCTGGTGGACTTGAGACCAGTGCATAATGCTGTTCCCACTGTGGTCATGCCTGATGCCTGGGTTCTTGCTTTCTGCCTTCCCTTCTATACCCAGCTCAAGTAGCACACAGCTCTAGGACTGGGAATGGTGCCCTAAAAAGAACAAAGCTTGCATGCCTCATCACAGGCTGAAAGCATGGTGAACCTGGGCTGTGCTACCAAGTGCTCGGCCCAGTTACCTTCCAGAACTCTACTTACAGCTGTCCCCCTCGTCCATGCTTCTGGTAACGCATGGTCAACCATCATCAGGAAACATTAAAAGAAAACTGCCAGAAATAAACGATTAATAAGTTTTTAATAATTTTAATAGCATACCAATTATAATTGTTCTATTTTATTAGTAGTTGTTAATCACTAAGTGTATTTAATTTATGGATTAAACTCTATCCTAAGTGTGCATGCATAGGAAACACATAGTGTTGCTATGGCTTGATACTCTCTGCAGATTCAAGTGTTCCCCGGGGAGCTGGGAATGGGGTGCATGGGTTCTGGAACAGCACCGGATCTGTTGATCCTTTCACTATTCCATTCATTCAATTGCTCACTCAAATAAGTATTTGTTGCCATGCCCTCTTCTGGCACTGGGAATTTAGCAGAGAACAAGGAAAGCGTGGTCTTTGCCTTCCGCCTTATGCTCTGCTAGAGTTTGAATGGCCCCAAAGGCCCATGTGTTGAAGGTTTGGTTCTCAGTAGATGGTGCTATTGGGAGGTGGTGACACCCTTAAGAGCTGAGGCCCTTCTCCCTCTCTCTTTCCCCTCTCTCTCTTCTCTCTCTCCTCCCTCCCTCCCTCTCTCTCCTCTCTCTCCTCCCTCTCTCTCTCTTTCTCTCTCTCTCCCTCTCCCTCTCCTCTCTCTTCTCTCTCTCTCACTCTTTCTCTCTTCTCTCTCTCCTCTCTCTTTCTTTCTCTCTCTCTTCTCTCTCTCCTCTCTCTCTGTCTCTCTCTTCTCTCTCTCCTCCCTCTCTCTCTCTCCTCCTTCTCTCTTCTCTCTCTCTCTCTCTCTCTCTCTCTCTCTCTCTCTCTCTCTCTCTCTCTCTCATGGCCACTGTCAGGTGAGCAGCTGCTCTACCACATGTTCCCAATCATAATATACTGCCTCATATTAAGCCCAAAGCAACAGGGCCTGAAACCTCTGAAACTGTGAGCCAAAATAAACCTTTCCTCTTTTTAAGTTTATTATCTCAGCTATTTTGTTATGGCAACAGAAAGCTGACTAACGTGCTCCAATGAAGGAGACAACAGAATAAACAAGTGAGCAAATATTCTTTTTTGGTGGGACTGGGGGTGGAACCCAGAGGCTTTCTACCTCTGGTCTATACTCCCAGACCTGTTGTATATTTTATTTGGAAACAGGATCTCACTAAGTAGCTGAGGCTGGCTTGGAACCCGTGCGATCCTCCTGTCTCAGCCTCCCAAGCACAGGGATTACAAGCGTGCACCACCACTCCCGGATTCAAATATTTTTAATATATTTAAATAAATGAGCAACTCTTCTTTAGACATGCTTTTTTTAATACTCTTGATTAAACCCGGGGAGTTCTACCTTCGAGTGATATACCCCCCAGCTTTTTATTTTTTTAATTTTAAAGTAGGATATCACTAAGTTGCTGCAGGTCTTGCTAAGCTGCAGAGGCTGTCCTCAAACCTGCAATCCTCCTACCTTAGCCTCCCAAGGACTAGGATTTATAGGCATGTGCCACTGTACCAGTTTAGACCAGTTTTTGAAAGAAGAGTGGAAGTAGCAGCTCCTATAGAAACTGCCGCTGCAGCGAGCCACCTTGAAATGGCAACTGCCTCGTTGATGGACCTCTTTTTCTTGGTCTTAGCCCAGATTTGCCATCAGATGGAGAAAAATATCCTTTGGAGAAATTTTCCTATTTCGGAGCTTTCTGGAGCAAAGTCCCACGTAGGGATGATTAATTCTCACATGATTTGAGTCTGTGTCGGCAGATCACAATCACAGAATTGTTTAAAGTGATTGGTGATAGCTGGAAAATAGTTTTCTCACCAAGGAATTATCTATAAATAATTGCTCTGATTTACCGCACGGTGGCCTCCTCCCTCCACCTTAGTCTGCTCGTGACGGAGAGAGGCGATTTCACGTCAAGGCATCCGTGAGCCAGAGGATGCGGCTGGTCTGAATCCAAACCCAGTTTTGTCTGCTCAGATTCTAGGCTCTTAAATATCCCGCTGCCAGCCGGGCGTGGCGGCGCACGCTTGTCATCCCCGCGCTTGGGAGGCAGAGACAGGAGGATCGCGCAGGTTCGAAGCCAGCCGCGCGCGCTGGCTTAGGAGACCCTGTTTCCAAATTTTAAAAAAAATGTAAAAATAGGTCTGGGAGTGTAGCCCGGAGGTAGAAGGGCTTCCAGGAACCCCAGTACCACCAAAAAAAAAAAAAAAAAAATTCCGCTGCCAGCGGGACATACTGCCAGAGGTACAAGCCACATGGCAGGGTGATTTATTGCCCTGAGTACTTTCTTGTTCTCCCCAGGCCCCTGAGAGTATGTGCGTGATGATTCGCTCTCAGACACCTTCGATCCACCACGATACCGCCAGACATGGCTACCTACACGCAGTCCACACCACGTGTGCTAAGCAGCAGCCGGGTTCTTGTCTCTAAGCAATCGCTCTTCCTAGCACCATTAACTTGCTTATGATCCAGTGCCCCTTTTATTATGCAGAATAAACAGGCGTATAATACATATCTTGGGATTCATGCCTCTTACAGCTGACGCAGATACCTCTTTTGGTAATGAAAGCATTGAAGAGGTTTGAAAACAGTGTGTGGTTTTCCTGAGATCTGCAACACAGCTGCTCTGATACTTAGATGGGAATGTTTGATATCTGGCGGACAGCGCTGATATCTTTAGGGGAACAACTTTTCCCATCCCTCCCGTAAATTCACCCGCATATAGTGAGTGCCTCTGGTACTGCGCACACACACGATCAAGCTGGGAACTAAAAGCGCGTCTTCTTTAAATCACAAGTATCTTTCATGGGAGTTTCTTCCACAGACAACAGGAAGAGGTGATTTTTTTTTTTTTTACTCAAAGTTTTTGCAAAGCTCAAACATGCAAATGTGTATAAACTCAGAGAGAATAGGGTCAGAGCTATCTGTGAACCCCCTCTTCCAGCATACACCCCTTCTCCAGTGTCTCAGATGCCCCCCGGGGGGGCATGCATAGAGTCATAGAATCTAAAACAACTAGGGTGCATGAAATGAGCCGGACAAAATGTGAGACCTTAGTCATCCTGGGCATTCTGCCAGAGACATAATCTCCGGTTTCAGGCAGGAACCAGAACAAAGACCGTGAGCGCCATCTGCTGGCGAGGCGCGCTGAGCCCTTTCCCGCCTTATCCGAGGGCGCCCCCTCCCACACCTCTTCATCCACGATTAACCGGGGATTCTAGTATTTCCTCTCGGTAGCAATCGTGCTGGTGTTGAGCGCATCTAGACGAGATTGACAAATGCAACAAAAATGTGGCCACTCTACCTTCTTTCTCCAAGACAGACAAGGGAGGCTGGGGCTAAAACACACCGCAGGATAACCATGCGATAGCCATCCATCCTGAGCCTGGCGTGGTCTGAGCGCTTTTACGTACACAACATTAAGATGCTTTCAACAACCCTATGAAATCGGGACCGTAACTGCATCTACAAATGAGGCGAGCAAGCTGGGGTTCCAGGGCTGATCTGCATTCACACAGTCTGAGAATTAGTATTTTTTGGGGGGTGGGGAGGAAGAGTTCAAGGGGTACTGGGGATGGGATCCAGAAGTGTTCCACCTCTGAGATACACCTCCAGCCCCATTTTATTTATTTATTTATTTTACTTTGAAACAGGATCTCACTGAGTTGCCGAGGGCCTCGCTAAGTTGCTGAGGCTGGTCTTGAACCTATGATCCTCCTGTCTCAGCCTCCCAAGTACTGGGATTTCAAGCGTGAGCCACCTGCACATTCAGGATGTGACAGTGGCGTCCTGGCCTGGAGCCCAGGGGATTGGATGAGAAGCCTTGAACCAGGCCCCTGGACACTGGATTTGAGCCAGGTGTGGCGGTGCACACCTGTAGTCCCAGTACTTCGGAGGCTGAGACAGGAGGATCGCAAGTTCAAGGACGGCTTTGGCAATTGAGAACCTGAGTCACTTAGTAAGACTCTGTTTTACTAAAATAAAAAACCAGAAGGGTTGGGGACATAGCCTGGAGGTAGGACACCCATGAGTTTAATTCTCAGTACCAAAAGAAAAAATAGAAATAAAAAACTGGATTTGAGCCAGAACGCCACCTCTGGCCAGCTGTGAGACCCTGAGCAAGCGACCCCATCTCTGAGTTTCAAGCGCTCGCTTGCAAAATGGAGGAGGCCTGGGGACATCCTTCAGGGACACTGCAAAGCTCTGTTGATGGAGTTATGTATGGCTGAGAGAGCTCAGGTCACAGGAAGGCACACAGGAGCAGGTGTCCCCGGGGGTGGGGGACAGCCGGGCCTGGGCCCCTTTGTGAGCACCATGAGAAAATCGTGGGTCAGCCAGGCGTGGTGGCACACACCTGTAATCAATCCCAGTACTCGGGAGGCTGAAACAGGATTGAAGGTTCGAGGACAGCCTCAGCAACTTAGGCCCTCCACAACTTACAACTTGTTTCAAGATTTTAAAAAGAAGCCTGAGGGTGTAGCTCCTAAGTAGAATGTCCCCTGGGCTCCATTCCCAGTAACACACACACGCACACACACAGATCATGTGTTATTTGTGTATGAAGCAGTCTTCCCCTGTTCCTTCCACCCATCAAAACTAAAACACTTGGCTTCCCCAGCACCCTAAGCAAAGATGAGTCCGAATTCCTTCAGCTTTGGGGGTGCCGTGGTCCCGGGCCCGAGCTTGCGCCCTCTGACCCGCATATGTCCTGCCTCCCCCTACAGATCAGCGCCCTCCAGAAAGGCTACAGCCAGGTGCTGTGCCAGACCCTGTCAGACCGGAACTTGGAAATCAAGTCCCTGAAGAATGAGGGTGAGAACCTGAAGAGGGACCACGCCATCACGGCAGGTGAGCTCTGCCGTTGTGCCCAGAGGCTGCCTCCACCCCCAGCTGCAACCCCGGCAGACATCACCAATCGACCTCCACACTCGCTCCCTGTGCACGGACACAGCCCGCGTGCTCAGCCGCCCTACAGGCTGTGCATGAGATTCTGTCCCCAGGAGAGGTTAATCTGCCATCCGCTTCCGGGCGCAGGCCTAACTTGAAGTCAGCCCATGGTTGATATTTGAGCAAAGCTGTCTCTTAGCCAGGCCTGCTGAGCACTGATCTGCTGAGCACTGAGCACTGCAGGAGGCCCGGCGCTCAGTCTCCTGAACCAGGCTGGGGTGCATGCAGAGCAGAATGCCATCGCTTTAAGACCCCCAGCCTCTCACCCTAGTGCTCCGGGGGCCCAGGGAACCCCGTTTGCTAACTGACCTGCGGAGATAGGTAGGTGCTAAAGAACTCAATTGGGAAGGGCGGCCAACCCCTGGCCCACCCTCGCCAGGCACCCTGTTATCAGCCTGGACCTGCACATCCACTGAGCGACCGCGGGGTGCCAGGTGCAGCTCTAGGTACTGAACGAGAGGGCTCACGTTTGGGAGAAGGCGGCAGACAAGTGAACAGAGAGGGAGAACAGATCATGTTGTAAAGAAAATATAACTGGACAACAGGTGGTGAAGTGCTTCGGGAGTGATCTGAAAGGAGAAGAGCTGGTGGGCAGGACCCCGGCTGTGCCAGGCGGTGAGCCCAAGTGCAAAGGCCCTGGGGCAGGAACTGCGTGCTGGAGGAGCTGCAGGCTGTGTGGCCGGAGCTGGGGAACAGGGGCTGTGGGGCAGAGTAGGAGGCAAGGCCCCTTCCTAGGGAGGTGCTTGGGCTTTGTTCTAAGCGTAGTGGGGAGAGCCATGGGGGGTTTGAAAAGCAGAGAATGACTCATCTAGACGCCTGAAGAGGGGAAAGGAGTGTCAGCAGTCCTGAAAGGCAACTAGTAATCAGGCTTGAATAAAAGGCATGTATCTGGGGTCTTTTAAAGGATTGCAATGAAGCCAGGTGTGGTGGCGCGCGCTCATAATCCCAGCATTTGGGAGGCTGAGCCAGGAGGATCGTGGCCCTGCTCTTCCTCATGTCTTCGAGTATTTGCTGGGCGCCTCCTGTGGGCAACTCTGCCCCGTACACGAGGGACCTGAGGAGACCTTGCTGGTTTCTGCCTGTCATGTGTCTGCTGCGCTGCTAGCCTGTCTCAGACACCAGCCCCTCTAATCAGGGATCCCCACAGGCCTGGGCTTGGGCGTGGCTTGGGATGGGCTAGACCCTCACCCGCCACTCAGAGCTCGATCCTTGGACCATCGACATCCATTTACCTGGTCCAAGGACAGACTGTCAGTCTCCACCCAGACCTTTTGATGAGAATCCGCATTTTCCAACTCTAGGTATTTGGGGTGCACACTCAGGTATGACAAGCACTAGGCTGGGTTATGCCGCAGTAACAAACAGTCCCCAGGTCTCAGTGGCTCACAGCACACAGGCTCATTTCCCACTCCCTCCCTGGGCCCTCGCAGGTCAGTAGGGGCTTTGCTCATGGTAACCCTGCAGGGACCAGGCCGACAGAAGCCAGCAGTGTGTCACAAATCTCGTCCTCCATGATGAGAGGGCAGATGGACTGAGATGGACTATGCTTCCACCTAACAAAGCTCCAGACCTCAAGGGATTCACCTGTTTCCAAGAAACTCAGCTGAGTCCCAGCATGACGTTCTGTGTGTACATGCGAGGCACTGGGGATTGAATCCAAGGGTATTCTACCTCCAAGCCACACCCCCAGCCCTTGTTATATTATTATTATTATCATTATCATTATTATTATCACTATTATTATTTATTTTGAAACAGGATCTCACTAGGTTGCTGAGGCCGGCCTCAAACCTGCAATCCTCCTTTCTCAGGCTCCTAAACTCTGGGATTACAGGTGTGTGCCACCACTCCCATCCAAAGCTATTTTTAAAATGAAATTCTGTCTCATGCTGTTCCTTTTCACACAGACCTGCTTAATTGATACCCAAAAACCTGGGACAGATGTTCTTCCAGGAAAAGAGCCGTCTGAGATAATCCAGGACCAGTGCATTTCGACACCCCCTTTCTGTTTTCCCTCCATCTGATAACATAATAGTGTATTTGCTATGAGTGTCATTGGGTCCAAAAACCTCACAGTTCTCCTGGGTTCAGGAATGCGGGGTGACTCAGCTCTGGCTCAGGCAGGCCTCGCGTTGCAGTCACAGTGTCCACAGGAGCTGCTGGCATCGGCCAGAGCTGGGGTCCCCTCCAGAATGACCTGCACGTGGGTGCCAGCCTCCCCCAAAGTGCTCCAGGGTGCTCAGGACGTGGCACGTGGCTTTCCCCAAGTGAGTAATAAGTCCATAAAGAGGAAATCATAAAGTCTCTCTTTTTTTTTTCCAGTACTGGGGATTGAGCCCAGGGGCAGTCTACCTCCATGCTATACCCTCAGCCCTATTTTTAGTATTTTTTTTTTATTCTTTATTTTGAAACGGTCTCACTAAGTGTCGGAGGGCCTAAGTAGCTGAGGCTATTCGCGAACCATGATCCTCAGGTCTCAGCCTCCCGAATGCTGGGAAGCGTGTGCCACCACGCCTGGCTTATTCTTTATTTTTGAAACAGTGTCTCACTAAGTTGTGGAGGGTCTCACTAAGTTGCTGAGGCCGGCCACGAACCTGCAATTTTCCTGTCTCAGCCTCCCAAGTACTGAGATTACAAGTGTGCGCCACCATGACTGGCCATAAAGTCTTTTACGACCCAGCCTGGGAAGTCTCGTCCTACCATTTCCACAGTGTCACACTGGTCACCTCAGCCCTGTCCGGGCTGGGAATGGCAACCCAAGGACCCGAGTCTTAGGTGACAGGCACCACTGCGGCCATCAAAAGCTGCCTGCTACAAAGCAGAGGTGCTGCGTAACAAGCACCACGTCGGCCACTCTGCTAAGTGTATTAAACATGTCAGACCATCTCGCTTCACCCTTCAGAACTGTGCACATGGTGGGAGGTGAAATCACTGGCTCCAGACCACTGAGCCAACCGGCCGCATTGGCCTATGCCTATAACCCTAACGACTTGGTAGGCTGAGGCAGGAGGATGGCAGGTTCGAGGCCAGGTTCGATGGCCGGGCAATCCTGTCTCAAAAGAAAAAATAAGAAGTGCCAGGGTGTCGCTCAGTGGGAGAGCCTCTGGATTCAACCACCATCAGTGAAAGAAGAAAAACTAGGTATAAAAGTTAAGAGTCAATAAGTTAACTACAGTAATAAGTTAAACACGAAAGAGTTAATAAGTGTAATAAATGGTAGAGACGGGTTTCAAAGTTGGACAAGCGTGAGTCCATCTACCCCATCGACACACGCCCTTCCGCCCCAGGCTGCGCTGCCTTTCCCGCCCGTCTCTGCTGGGCCTTTGCTCCTGGGCCCGCGCGTGGCTTCCTCCCGCAGCGCCCCGCACACGTCCTCCCCGCGCCAGCCTGGTCCTCTGACTCCTCCCGATTCTCCCTGAGGCCTTCGGTGCTCAGCGGGCGTCGTTCTCAGCCCCGTCCCGGCTTCTGGGACCCTCAGCGAAGTCTCCCTCCTCGGTGCCAGCAGCGGTGGCTGCGGTGACAGTGGTCTTCGTCTTCATTCTCTGACCTCTGACTCTTTTACTCACTTACAGGGATGGTGACATCTTTGCAAAAGGACATGCTAGCTAGGAACGAACAAGTCCAACAGCTGAAGGAGGAGGTCGGTCAACTGCGGAGTCAGAACAGAGAGAAGGAGCAGCTGCTCGAGGCGCTGGGCTCCAGGGTGAGAATCCCAGGATTCCACTGGGCTCCATCCCAGGGCACCCAGCCCTTTTTACTTTTTTTTTTGTGTGTGTGTGTGGTGCTGGGTATTGAACCCAGGAGCATTCTACCTCTGAGCTATATCCCCAGCCCTAATTATTATTATTATTATTATTATCATCATCATCATCATTATCAGAGTCTTGCTAAGTTGCTAAGGATGGCCTTAAGCCTTCGATCCTCCTGTCTCAGCCTCCAAGGCGTAGGATAACTGGCGTGTGCCACTGTACCCAGACTTTTGTAGCTGTTTAAAGAACACTGTGCATATGGCTTAAAACAGTAAAGATGTGAACGCTAACCCAGCAGATATTTCCCCAAACCTATTAAAAAGTAGTTTGTTTACCGGGCATGGTGGTGCACACTTGTAATACACTGGGAGGCTGGGCCAGGAGGATCTCAGGTTTGAAGCTAGCCTCAGCAACTTAGTGAAGCTCTCTGCAACTTAGTAAGACCCTGTTTCCAAATAAAAAATAAAGTAGATCTGGACTGTAGCCTATAGGTAGAAGACTCCTGGGTTCCATTCCTAGTACCGCACAAAAAAAGAAAAAGTATTTTTAATCCTGTAAGAATTATACAAATTAGCATATATTTTATGGCAAGAAAATATTAAATATAATAATATGTTTTAGAGCTGGGAATTTTACCTCTGATATAGACCCCCAGGCCTTTTATTTTTTATTTTGAAACAGAGTCTTGATAAATTGCTGAGGCTAGCCTCCACATTTCAATCCTCTGGTCTCAGCCTCCCAAGTACTAGTGTTACAGACATTAACCTGGCTAATAGTCAATATTAAAACAGAATAGACTCCTGTTGTATACAAAGAACCAGAATGGAGTTTCCTCTCGTCCCTACCACCACCTGCAAAGCAGGATGTGGACAGCAGAGACACACGGGGTCTCTCCTCTCTCCCTTGGACTTGAGCACACCTGAGGATCCCTCTGAGTGAAATGGGCCTGGTGGGCACTTAAGACCCTTTCAGTGTGATTTTGACTCTTTGCAAATTTTGCCTGTAGTGCTGACTTGAGAATCCAGGTCCCGCAAGGGCACGAGATTTCTGTGTCTGTGTTGTCTCCTTTGAAAAGTCAAGTAAAAACCCGATAGGCCTCGTCTCAGGTGGCAAGCACTGAGATGCCTGACCCACTAACCCTGTCCGCAAGGGGCCCGGTCTGCAGGGTCAAGGCGGGCGGCGCTCCATGCTCCCTGCGGCCCAGTTTGGAGCTGTGGACAGCAGAGGAGGAGTTCGGGGTGAGGCGACCATTGGAGGGCTTACTTTCATTGGAGCTCCTGTGCCCTCCGTCTCCATCAGTGGAAGGAGGACTCCTTTTCGAGAAGGGAGAGGCGGCTTCCAGCTGTGCCCTCCGCCCCTGCACAGCACACACACACACACACACACACACACACACACACACACACACCCCACCCAGCCCTGGCCTTCCAGAATTTAAACCTGATCTCTGTTTACTGGAGAGGGCGGAGGTGGGAGGGACATGGATCCAGGTGAAAGAAAGAGGAAAATCCAGTAGGTGTCTGATGGTCCCCTCCTGAAACACATTCAGATTGTTTTTGACCTGGTCCAGTGTGCACCTCCAGCTAGCGCCTGCCTTCAGCACGTGGGGTCCTCATGACTAAATGGAGTCGCTGTCTTGGACCTCTGAAATAGCTCCCCCCCCCCGCCTTCGGTGTGTTAAAATTTTAGAAAAATAAATAGATAATACTGAAAAGCAAAAATAAAGAGCACAGAAAATAAATGCTGCCCTTGAGAAATCAGTATGAAGATGTCAGTGTATACCCACCGACGAGGCTTTTGTTTTTGTTTTTGTTTCGGGTCTGAGGATGGAACCCAGGGGCATTTGACCTCTGACCTACACCCCCAGCCCTATTTTTTATTCTTTATTTTGAAACCAGGTCTCACTGAGTTGCAGAGGCCTCACTAAGTAGCTGAGGCTGTCCGCGAACCGTGATCCTCCAGGTCTCAGCCTCCCGAATGCTGGGATGACAAGCGTGCGCCACCACGCCCGGCTGCAGGCTTGTTGCTATATATATATATATATATATATATATATATATATATATATTCCCTAGAAATATCTACTGGACTTATGTCATCACAGCTCTGGAAACTTCAAATACTTCCTGCTTTTCACTTCTTACCATTGGTCCTAAAGCTGCACGCTGGGTAACAGACCAGTCCCCTGTTGTTGGAGATGTGGTTATCTTCTTCTCTTTCGTTTTTTTCTTTCTTTCTTTTTTTTTTTTTTTAGCTAAGAATTGAACTTAGGGACGTTCTACCTCTAAGCTATACCCTTTTTATTTTGAAACAGGATGTCATTAATTGCTGAGGCTGTCTTCAAACCTTCGATCCTCCTTTTTCAGCCTCCCGAGTACTAGGATTATGGTGTGAGACACCATGTCCTCCTCCTCCTCCTCCTCCTCCTCCCCCTCCTCCTCCTCCACCTCCTTCTCCTCCTCCTCCACTTCCTATTCCTCCTCCTCCTCCTCCTCCTCCTCCTCCTCCTCCTCCTCCTCCTTCTTCTCCTCCTCCTCCTTCTTCTCCTTCTTCTCCTCCTCCTCCTTCTTCTCCTCCTCCTCCTCTTCCTCCTCCTCCTCTTGCTCCTCCTCCTTCTCTTCCTCCTCCTCCTTCTCCTCCTCCTCTTCCTCCTCCTTCTCCTCCTCCTCCTCCTTCTCCTCCTTCTCCTCCTCCTGCTTCTTCTCCTCCTCCTCCTTCTCCTGCTTCTTCTCCTCCTCCTCCTTCTCCTCTTCCCCCTTCTTCTTCTCTTCTTTCTCTTTCTCTTCTCACCTGCTCACTAAGAATACCGTGAAGAACATTCATTTTTGTGTGTGTGTGTGGCACCAAGGATTGAACCCAGAGGCATTATACCTCTGAGCGACACCCCTACCTTTATTTTATTTTTTATTTTTGAAACAAGTTCTCACTAAATTGTGGAGGGCCTCAGTAAGTAGCTGGGGCTGGCTGTGAACCTGCGATCCTCCTGTCTCAGCCTCTCAAGTACTGGGATTATAAGCGTGCGCCGCCACGTCCAGCTGTGAAGGACATTCTTGAACCCTCACGTTCGCTGGTTGGTCCAGGTTGTGTTCCCAACATGGCATCCCTGGGCAGAAGCAAGGCCCGCCTTTTGCTCTTAAGGCCTGCTGTCAGTTGTCCTCCAGAAAAGCCCTTCCTCTTCTGCTCTGACCACCGGGCAGTTCCATGCTGAGCACTCCCGTGGGCCTGGTGCTCGGAGCCCGCCAGGGCATCGCAGGTCTCCCCAGACGGGCTCTCCGAGCTGCACTTTCCTGCTGGTGGGATTTCTGCCTTTTGAAAGAGACAGAGTCACTTCATCCCTCAGATCCCGGAGAGGCGAGTCCCAGCGGCAGAAAACGCTCTCGGGCATAAGTGGGATCCCTGGGAGCCCTGCACCCCCCCGCGCAGTCAGCAGCAAACCCTTTCTCTGCTCTTCTTCCCCGTCACAGTGCTCGGCGCTGAAAGAAGAGTTGAAAAAGGAAGATGCCCAGAAGGAGCACCGGGAAGCCCAAGAGAAAGAGCTGAGACTCTGCAAAAACGTGAGCGGGGCTTCCTGGTTCAGAGGCGCCCCAGGGAAGCGAGGCTCTGACCTCCGGGGACTCGGTGGGGTCCCGGCACGTCAGCGCGCGCAGCTCAGGGGCTTTGCTGGGGTTTCAATGTCGTCTCAGGATCCTTTAGCTCTCTAGCCCCAATAAAGAGATGCATAAGGAAGCCTTGGGAATCATTCTCCCAGGACTCTGGGGGGAATTGGCTCCATTCTGCTTGCGGGTTTCCCCCAAGGCGGGGACAGGATGGGGACGGGAGGCTGGACCATTAACCACCACGTTGCTGCTAGAAGTTTGTTCTCCTTCCCAGCCTGGGACCTTGATTCCCAAACTTAGGTTGCCCCCTCCACCCCCGTCTTAAGTTCCACCATCGCCGCTGGCACAACTGTGAACGCAAGCGTCCTCCTTAACCATTTTTATTTAGACTTTGCACCAATTCAAAAGAAACAAAGCAGAAAGTTGTCATTGGTCCTCTGTAGAGGGCAACCATAAAAACTAACCCAGCGGAAGTACGGCCTTTATTAAAACATTTACTCCCGAGGACACCCAAGCCCTCTGGAACACCTCCAGCTGTGTATGCCCTGCCAGTTGAGAAACACATCCCCAGACGTGAGGAAACCGTGCCCTGCTGCAGCCCGGGGACATCTCTCTGCCTCGAATAAAAAAGGAAAAAGGAAGGAAAGAAAAAAGAGAGGAAGGGAGAAAAGCTCTATTATTCTATTCTTCGAAATAACTGGCCCTTATTTAAGCTGATCTAAAAATAGTCCTAGCCAGGGGTGGTGGCCCACGCTTTTAATCCTAGCATTTAGGAGGCTGAGACTGGAGGATCACGGTTCGCGGACAGCCTCAGTTACTCAGTTAGCCTCCGCCCCCCCTCCCACACCCCGCATCTTAGTGAGACCCTATTTCAAAATAAAGAATAAGAAATAGGGCAGGGGGGTGTGGCTCGGAGGTTGAATGCCCCTGGATCTCATCCCCAGACCCTCAAATAAAAAAAAAATAATAATTTAAAAAATTAAAAAGTAAAAAATAATCCTCAAAAGAAGGAATTCGAATGGGCCGAAGGCTGTCTTGTGCTGCTCAGTTCAGCACCTGTGCCAATTTCCACAAATTATTTTCTTCCATGCTCCTCTGAATATAGTAATGGGAGGCGAGGAGTCGGCTTTGCCTACAGATGTAGCGCTGTCACACACAGAAGGAATCCAGCGACCTAGCACCTGGCTAGGTTTGAGCCCCACCCGCCCCACGGCCCTGAGGGTCGGGACCTTGCAGCCGGTGGGCGGCTCCTGCTGCCCCTCGGTCAGGCTGACTCCTCTGCGCTTGAAACTTTTTCAGCAAATCCAAGACATGGAGAAAGAAATGAAGAAGCTCAGAGAGGAGCTGAGGAAGAACAGCTCTGAACAGGGCGTGATCTCTAAGACTCTGCGGGAAAAGAGCAAGGTGCGTGGACCAGGACAGCGCCGCCCAGTGACCGCCGGGGCCGGCGCGCCTCAGCATCCTCGCCCTTCGCTGCACGGCGCCCCCGTGTGGTCAGTGCGGGTATTAACCCCTCTGCAAACGGGGAACCGGGCTCACAGAGGTACACAAGTTACCCCCAATTACCCAAGGTCACTAAGAAAAGGTAGGACGTGAGCAGAGAGTTCAAGGGAGACCTCAAAGCTCTCGTGTAATCCCCACCCCAGGCTGCTTTCCAAAACCATCCCCTAGCCGGGCGTGGTGGCACACGCTTGTAATCCTGGCGTTTGGGAGGCTGAGACAGGAGGATGGCGGTTCACAGCCAGCCTCAGCTACTTAGGCCCTCTGCAACTTAGTGAGACCCTGTTTCAAAAATAAAAAAGGCTAAAATATAGGGATGGGGGTGTAGCTCGGAGGTTGAGTGCCCCCGGGTTCCATCCCTGGTAACACACACACACACACACACACACACACACACACACACACACAGAATAAAATAAAGCCATCTCTTACTTTTCCTTAATGAGGCCCACCCCCACCTCCCAGGGGGTTTCCTCTGCTTCATTATTGCCCTGTTTCCCCTCATTGTGGAAAATCATCTTCCATGCATTAACCTAGATCGTGCCTCCCACCACAGTGGACACCAGCCACACGGGGTGGCTTGAACTCGCTGGGGGTGGAGGGGAACTGGAGGTGAAACCCAGTTATCTATCCCTGAGCTACGCCCCCAGCCCTTTTATTTTTCAAACAAGGTCTTGCTAAGGACCTAAGTGCCTGAGGCTGGCCTCAAACCTGTAATCCTCCTATCTCAACCTCCCAAGTACTAGGATTACAGGAGTGCACCACCACACTCGGCCACTTTAAGCTTTAAGTCATCTAAAAGGAGACAAAGCAGAATTCACCTCTTCAGCTTCACCAGCTACATCCCGAGTGCTGGATAGCTTCTGGTGGCCACGGCTACCACGCTAAACATTTCCATAGTCACAAAACATTACGTCGTTTTAAATTTGGGCAAACAAGGGCAAGTTTTACAACCTAACCAACCAAAGAGTTAGAATATGTCTTGTGATCGCACACGTTTTAAAAAATCTAAACCGAAAAGAACTGGGAGTGTCCTGAGCAGGGCGGGCGGGATCTGTGTTCTCCCACATGAGCATCTATTTATTTGATAAGACTGTTGTCTTGAGAAAACTAAGACTAAGAGCAAATCCAAGTGGCAGAAGTCTTCTATCTGAGAGTAATTTCTCAAGGACAATCTAGGAAATAAAAACAAGTGACCCAGTATTTTTTTCTGGTTTTTAATTAATAGTAACTGTCTGGATAATCATCAGATGCTAAAGCCATTAAAAATCCACACACTGAAATATATCCTAGACAGCCAGTATGCAGGTATATGCCTGTAATACAGTATACATCAGTATACAGTATACACCTGTAATACAGTATACACCAGTATACAGTATGCAGGTATACACCTGTAATACAGTATACACCTGTAATACAGTATACACCTATAATACAGTATATACCAGTATACAGTATGCAGGTATACACCTGTAATACAGTATATACCAGTATACAGTATGCAGGTATACACCTGTAATACAGTATACACCAGTATACGGTATGCAGGTATACACCTGTAATACAGTGTACACCAGTATACAGTATGCAGATGTATACCTATAATACAGTATACACCAGTATACAGTATGCAGGTATACACCTGTAATACCAGGATTTGGGAGACTGAGACAAGCAGATCACAGGTTTGAAGCCAGCCTCAGCAACTTAATGAGACCCTGTTTTAAATTTTAAAAAAAAATTTAAAAGGCTGGGGTGCTGCTAGGAGGTAGCCTGCCCATGGGCTCAATCCCCAATACCAAGAATAAAAATAAAAATAAAATATATATTAGGCAAAAAATTAAACAAATTGCATCTTGTTGCCAATATTAAAGCCCATAGAAGTTAACCAGCCGTAAGTAGACTCGGCAGAAATAATCAGCACAAATAAACCAACAGTAAAAAGCACACAGTAAAATTTGATATTGACTAAACATTGAGAGAAGAATCAAATATTCTTTGAATATTTGATTTACGTATATAAAATATAATTGGGTGGAGGGCAGACTGGATAGAAATGAGGGCTACGGTTGGTGAGAACTTGATAAAGGCCAGAAAAATGTATAAGTGAATCAAGTCATTTAGAAACTTTACCCAGAAAAGATTTGATTCTGTTAAAAAAAAAACATTCAAGACAATAAAAATGGAAATGGAAACACTTGTAAATCTGTTAAGCCACTACCTTACTGAACTGCACTGTATAAGAAAAAGCTCAATGAAAGCCGGGCGTGGTGGCGCACGCTTGTCATCCCCGCGCTTGGGAGGCGGAGACAGGAGGATCGCGCAGGCGCGGAGCCAGCCGCGCGCGCTGGCTTAGGAGATCCTGTTTCCAAATAAAAATGTAAAAATAGGTCTGGGAGCATAGCCCGGAGGTAGAAGGGCTTCCAGGAACCCCAGTACCACCAAAAAAAAAAAAAAAAAAAAAAAAAAAAAAAAAAAAAAAGCTCAATGAAAATGAACTTTGGTATATTTTCCATTAAAATAGTTGTAGTCGGATCTGGGCATGGTGGCGCACACCTGTAATCCCAGTATTTGGGAGGTTGAAACTAGAGGATCACGGGTTCAAGGGCGGCCTCAGCAAGTAGCGAGGCTCTCAACCTGGTGAGATTCTGCCTCAAAATAAAAATAAATGGGGCTGGGGAACATAGCTCAGAGGGAGAATATCTCTGGGTTCAATTCACAGTAACACACACACACAAATAGTTGTAATCATGAACACAAAATCGAGCTGTTCTTTGGGCTATATGTTTTCCTTTGACTGCATTTCACAAGTTTTAATATATGTTACCATTATTATTCAGGCCAAAATATCTTCCGATTCTCATTGTATTTTTTTTCCTTTGGCCTCTGGGTTATTTTGAAGCTATCTCCTAAGTCCTATATATATGAAAAATGTTTGATTACCCTTTGGCTATTGATTTCTAGCTTAATTACCCAGTGGTCAGAGAAGATCTTCTTTACAATTTCAATCCTTCGGTATTAGCTGAGACTTGCACTCTTCTTTCTTTATATGCTGTATTCTATATATGTTTATTAACTCAAGTTCGCAGTGGTATTTAAAACTAAAATTCCCTTATTTTTTCTGTGTGTGTTCTGTCAGTTGTCGAGAGTGGTATGTTTTTTTTTTAAATTCCCATGATTGTTGTAGATTTGCCTGTTTCCTTTTTAGGACTGTCAGTTTTTGCTTTATATATCTTGAATCTGTGTTACTGGATGCTTATAAATTTATGACTCTGATACCTCCTATGGAATCAAGCCTTCGTCTCCATGAGCTGACCCTCCTCATCTTTAGGAGTATTTTTCCACTAAAGTAACACAGCTTCATCGGCTACGCTGACTCTTTTTATTTACAGTTTCCTGGTGTCTGCTTTTCACACTTTTTCTGTCAGTCTTCCTTTAAGATTAGCTCTCTGTCTTATGAATTTTTGTATAAAGCCCAGTTTGACCATCTTTACCTTTCCGATAGCCGCGTGGAATGCGATTGCTGGGATACTCTCTATTCTGTGTCGCTTTTTCTCAACGCTCTTGCCTTCCTTTGACTTGATCATTTTTAGCATTTCATTTTTCTCCACCTAAATTTAAAATACTTTCACTCCTTCACTCTCCTTCTAAGAAGATGACATGACTTGGCAAATCCGACACCAAGTTTGGGGCTCTTTTACATTTCTTCTAGTGATTACCCTAGAGCATACGTTAACCATCTACCAAAATCCAGTTTCGGCCGGTGTTTCCGCCTTCCTCCATGAGCAGAACGGCGACACCCACGCGGACTTATACGCCACGATCATTGTTTTCTGAGCCTCTATTTGAATCCCCAAAAGACATCACTAGTGCTTTTATACGGTCCAGTCCACAGCCACACATTAGTTACACCTTTTCTACATTAATGATCATCCACCTGGGGTCATTTTTCTTTTGCCTAAAAAACATTTTTTTTTAATTTTTACTGTTTCCCTTCAGTGTGGAGCTGATGATGATAAATTCTTTCAGGTGTGTGTGTATCCGTCTGTCTGTCTGTCTGTCTGTCTGTTGTCTGAAAATGTCTATTTTAACCTTCATTCTTGTGTGTATGCGGGGTACCAGGGGATTGAACCCGGAGGCGGTCTACCTCCAAGCTGCACCCTCAGCCCTTTTTTTTTTTGTTGTTGTTACTTGTATTTTGAAACAGAGTCACTCTAGGTTGCTGAGAGCCTTGGTATACTGCTGAGGCTATCCTTGAACCTGCGATCCTCCGGTCTCAGCCTCCAAGAACTGGGATTCCGGGGCGTGCGCCACCACACCCAACTTGACCTTCATTCTTGAAACAGATTTTGACCAGGTGTTGAATCTCCCTTGGCAGCTATCTTCTTTCAGCGTATGACAGGTGGCAATCTGTATATCACCCTGTGGTCTTCCAGCTCTGATTTCTTCTACTTAAAAATAAGCTACAGCCTAACCACCGTGCCTACCCCGGTCAGCCTTTTCTCTCTGACTCTTTTTAAGAGTTTCTGTTTCTTTGACTAATTGCAGCTTTCCATGGTTTTTGGAATTCATCTGGGCTTCTTGAGTCCTTGGCTTGGCATTCTTCATTTGGGGCCTTGGGCAAAGTACTCGGGAGGCGGCGGGGAGCCACTGGAGGCCTTTGAGCAAGGGAGGCGCGTGCTGGGGTTTGTGATCAGTTTTCACGGTGAAAATGGTGGTTACGTGTTTTCACGTGCTGGGTCCTTGGCCAAACGTTTTTCTCTCTTCATCTTGACACCTATTTAATAATCTAGAAACGACCATGCCCGTTTTACAGTTGAGACAGGAGGGATGGGATGAAGGCTCGGAGTCAAGTAGCCCAAAGCCACACAGACTGCACGCCAGGCCTGTCAGACCCCGGCTGCTCTGGCCTCGCCACTAGCCACGTGGGACTGTGGAAACTGAAATTAAATGGAACTTAGAAGTCAGTTCCTCCATAATGGCATTTAAAATGAAATTTGTGCTGATTTTACTTAATTTTAAATAAAATTTAAAATGCGATATCTCATTTCAGCGAGAAGGTAATGTAGACCCCCACCGACCCCAGCCACATCTCACATGCTCAGCACCCAGACGTGACCCGTGGCCACCACTGGGCAGAGGCCCCAGGCCCCCCTCAGACAGTGCTCCCCTCAACTTGGTGACTCCCACAGGACTATGGAGAACATTCTGGAAGGAAATTAATTAGAGGCGAGGAGGCCGCTTCTCACAGGCCAGGGATTCTCAGTGCCTGACCTGAAGCCGGGTACGAGGCGGGAACTCAACAAATCTCTGACAAGCGAATGCACTGATAAGGTCCGACTCTGGCGCCGCGTACGCAGTAGGATGCCCCGGCTTGGCCACGCCGGGTGCAGAGGTGGAGCCTGCTGGCGGCTGAAGCCCCTCTGGGGCGTGGGGTTGAGGATCCTTACGATGAGGGGCGCAGAACCCACTGAAGGCCAGGAATGGCCTCTGCTTTCACAGCCTTTGAAAAGGTCCGCTGAAATCAAATCGGGACCCACGTAGGCTTGGGAGGACCATGCAGGGAGGGCCTGAGGCCCAGGGAATTGCTTGTGGGAGGGCTCCCCCAGAAGCAAACTCCACGGGGCCTGTGTGTGCGGCCCCTAATCCACAGCTTGTGAAGTCATTTCAGCATAGAATTATTTTTGCCTAGGAGACTTTGCCCCATTTTCCTGGTAGTGCCAGAGCTCTGGATGGACAGGCACTCAAAAAATAAATAAATACATAAATACATAAATAATAAACCCATCATTCAAAAATGAGTCGAGAGGCTGCAGGGCCTCAGGACGGCCAGCAGAGGGTAGCACAGAGCACGCCCCGCTCACCTGCGGAAGCCCTCAGGTGAACCGCCTCAAATCGAGTGGAGTTTCTGGGGTTCCCCATTTTCAAAGCCTGCTTCTGTGTAGGCTGCAGTGCTCTGGTGGCCATGGCTTAGCCAGCGCCCCAGAGCGGTTTCCACTGATGATGGTGCTGAAGTGGTACCCAGAAATAGTAAACCCATTTAGCAAGTCCCCCTCCGCGCGGTAGATGTCCCCGCCCACTTTCACCTGCCACGCCCACACCCAAAGCTGGTAGGGGCTGGTGAGATGCCAGCACTATTAAAAACACCCGTAAACCGCAATGACTCCCAGGCAGCGCTAGTGTGATCGGGCCCGTTTAACAGATGAGGAAACTGAGTCACGGGCCACTTGCAGCCGCAGGGCTTGTTAGGGAGCCCCCCGACGTTAGGGTCTGGGGTAGTAGGAACGTGGCTGATCCTGGGCAGAGCCCGCTGATGGCTCCGGGACCGCTCCTCCTGAGCCTGCCTAAGCCTGTGCCCTGCGGCTCCTGCCACCAGGCTATAGCTGGCCCTGGCCCTGGGGCCGCCTGCCGCCATCAGGCCTCCTACAGGAATTCCCTAGAGATCCAGCTGGCCCCCTGAGCAGCAAGCACTTGCTTTCCTGGTGATTTCAGGTGGAAGAGAAACTTCAGGAAGATTCCAGAAGGAAATTGCTTCAGCTGCAAGAAATGGGCACCAGAGAAAACCTCATTAAAGTCAATTTGGAGAGGGCAGTAGGTCAGGTAGGCGCGTCCCGGGGCCCCCTCATCGGCCCACAGCTCCTGGGGGGTTTCTGCACCCCGGGGGCCCAGCCATGGGCATGGCTTGATTCTCCTCTGATCGCAGGGCCAGAGGCCTCTGGACACCCACCAAAGACGACGTCGCTGAAGAGCTTTGTCCTGTGGGGAAGCTCCCCACTGTAGCCGTGGCTGTGACCCCAGGCCCTGGCCAAGCAGCCAATCCCGCTCCAGCCTGGCCCGGCCCCCTTTACCCCCATGGGGTTTCTAGCACTTTCTCCCTAACACTTTTTGACATTGACCAGTCTCTCTGCCCCCGGGCCCCCAGCAGACGTCACAGGCAGTGCCCACGAGAGATGCGGCTGCCCATAATGAAGGAGACCTCAAGTGTCCAGGAGCGAAGTCCCAGGCAGGGGGGGAGGGCAGGGAGGCCCCATTTCTGTTACACGCAGGCCCAAGATGGCCACTGGGCCTCCTGGTACAAGGAGCCCAGCTGTGAGGGCCAGAACATGCCGGAGAGGTCACTCGGAGGTTCAAGAAAAGCAAAGGGGAAACGAAGCCCAGGGGCCATGAGCTCCAGAACATAGCCCCCAAGGGCAGCCCGCTTTGGCCTCTTCCCCGGGGGCCTTCTCCCATCAACGGCACCTCCAGGGTGTGTGTGCGTGTGCGTGCGTGTGTGCGTGTATGGTGTGTGTGTTGTATTTCTGGGAGGGACGGCCCACCGTGCTGCTCATTAGATTAGAAGGCCATGAGCCATCTCGAAGGGTTGAGAGCCCCGATCGATCGTCAAATGATCCCTCCACCCACCCAGCCCAACATCCAAAGCCCCTCCATGAGCCACCGCCTAAGCCTTAACGTGGCAGTGTGAGCAGGGCTTCGTTTCCATGCTTAGAGGCACACCCAAGATATAACGACACTGTCAGGCAGACATTAGCGCCCTCCAACAGATACCCACCACCGACCCCCGCGTCACTTCTCCAGAAGGCTCCAGCCCCTGTCGTGCGCGGGCTTAGAGCCTCGCCAGTCTGTGCCCCTGAGCCACCCCATCACCTGCCCCTGGCATCCCCAGCACACACCTGATTTCAAAGCATGACCCGTGCCCCCGGCGCAAGGACCAAGGTCCTCCTTACAGCTCTGGTCAGAGGTCACCTCAGCGGACCCTGAGACCCCCTCCAGGTGTAGACTCTACAGAAACCGAGCCCTGTCTCTGCCGCCCAGTGCCCCCCTGTGCCTCCAAGGCCCTGCCCCTGTCTGACATTCTGCCCGCCCCCAGCCGAGTGACTCCAGGACCAAGTCACGCCTGTCCCTCCCGCCCTGGTCAGGCAGCGTCCAGTGGCGCTGGGTGACCCATCGTTCACTGGACTTCCCCTGCATAACCAGCCCCTCGGGACAGTTGACCCCTCCCTTGGCCAAGGAACCAGAGGCCAGCTTGAGGAGGCTCAGTGATCTGCTTGTCAGAACGACCTTGGGTGCCCTGGGACCGGCACCATCCTCCTGACCTGGGTGCCCAGGACTTCCATACACTATAAGCTCCTGTGTCTTTGCCCCAGGGTCTCTACATTGGAACCTTTAATGACCACATTTTTCCAGACAGCAAGAGCGGCCGTGCGGGTAAATCCCCAGCAGAAGCTCAGATTCTTTGCCTCAGCCTTTGGACACATCTGCGACAACCTTGGGTTCAGGATGCCATAAGCCCTGGCTCTATGCACCTGTGCTGTCCACCCACCTTAGCCCAAAAACACCAGGACGCGGGGCCGGGGGAACCCTGTACACCAGCTGCCTGGGCTGTAGCGGAGGACCCTGACCTTCACAGGCGTTCCTGTTCCTGCATCCGGGCACCCAGTAAGCGCTGAGCCCAGAGGATGCAGGAGTGAACACATGAACTAAATATCTTTGGGACACTTCCGGAGCAAGGCGTGAAACAGCAGCGGGACAGCTTCCTGCTCCCCAGGCACCCTCGCTGATTATACAACTTACTTGGCCTGACAGCCTCAATATTTATTTCACAGTCTGGTGCCAACCTAGCAATTACAGCAGAGAGCTCCCGGGCGCAGACGTCTCACTGGATAATTGACAGCATGCGGCTGTTTTAGGGCCGGAGACATGTGTGCACGCCGACCACGTGCCTGGGCTGGGCCGGCCGGCCCTAGAAAGTCATTCGAACCTGCTGTGCTCTTTTCCTGCCGCAGGTGCGGCCACTTCCAGAGCACGGTGACAGTTCTGAGACCGCCGGCGGGCAAACCCTTCTAAGTGTTTTTTTTGTTTTGTTTTGTTTTTTTTTTGCTTTTTATCCTAGATCCTGCAAAGAAAACGCCACCCAGCCCCGGCTGTCCCCCGAAAGGCCCTCACTAACCTGTCACCCGCTTTGTGCCGCAGCTGGAGCACTTCAGAAGCCAGGTCATCAAGGCCACCTACGGCCGGGCCAAGCCATTCGCCGACAAGCCGGTCACCGACCAGCAGGTTAGTGTGGCTGGCTGCCTCGGGCTCCTTCTGAGCTCTGCGCCGGGGATGGAGCTGGTGCCAGACCCTGGGAGCATATGCTTCTGTTTCTGTTGGTGGCACATATTTTTTCACACTGTTGCTACACCATAAAGATTTGTTTTGATTTTATGGGATTTCCTGGCTTTGAAAGTAAAAGCCAGTCAAACTCCTTTGAAATGTTCCTGTGCAAATTGTGTTGAGCGGGACGACTTGTGTCTGCTCACCAGACCAGCCAGCCGGAGCCCGCTGGGCCCAGAGCTCCCTCCCAGAGCCTGGCTTTTCCTTCCAAAGAACCAGGCATCGGGCTGTGAGCACGGACCTCCGGGCGGCGATCGCCTGGCTCTTCTGCAGTCTTCTGGGGCAGTGCAGGTTGCTCCCGTCCAGTACAAGACCTGCTCATGCAGCCCCAGCGTCGGGCCGGCGTTACAAGGTGCTGCTGCTAATGCAGAAGAATCTAGAACACACTCGTAGTCACAGAGAGGCCTTTGGCTGCCGGGAATAATCCTCCAACCTCGCAAAATGATCCTGCAGACAGAAGTCTGTTCTTCAAGGCAAGAATCTCAGGACCTTCCTCTTACCTGCTGAGATGTGAACTTTTATTTTATTTTATTTTATTTTGGTAACTGGGTATTGAACCCAGTGGTATTCTGTCTCCAAGCTCCATGCCCAGCCTTTTTTTTTTTCTTCTTTTTTTCGGGTCTAGGAATGGAACCCAAGGGCATTCTACCTCGCACCACCAGCCCTATTTTTTATTCCTTATTTTGAAACAGGGTCTCACTGAGTTGCAGAGGGCCTCACTAAGTAGCTGAGGCTGTCTACAAACTGTGATCCTCCGGTCTCAGCCTCCCGAATGCTGGGATTACAAACCTGCACCACCATGCCCAGCTTTGTGTGTGTGTGTGTGTGTGTGTGTGTGTGTGTGTGTGTGTGTGGTACTGGGGTTCCTGGAAGCCTTCTACCTCCGGGCTACACTCCCAGACCTATTTTTTTATATTTTTATTTGGAAACAGGGTCTCTTAAGCCAGCGCGGCTGGCTTCGAACCTGCGCGATCCTCCTGTCTCCGCCTCCCAAGCGCAGGGATGACAAGCGTGCGCCACCACGCCCGGCAGCCCAGCTTATTTTTTGTTGTTGTTGTTTTGTTTTGTTTTGTTTTTTAATTTTTATTGGTGCATTATATCCATACATCATATTGGGGTAAAAAAAACTTGTGTGTACAAACATGCTTTTGTTTTGCTTTGAAGCAGAGTCCCACTATGTTGCTGAGGCTGTCCTCAAACCTGCGATCCTCGTGTCTCAGCCTCCCAAGTGCTAGGACGTGAGGCATGGGCCAATACCCCCGGCTTGAGATGGGAACTCGAGTCGCCTCTCCAGTTCCCCTTCTCCGGGAGCCACGCTACGTTTGACATCCTTTTCCTTTCTTCTGCTTTTTCCCACCAGCTGATAGAGAAGATTACCCAGGTCACGGAGGACAACCTCAACTTCCACCTGAAGAAGTGGTCCCTGCAGAAGGAGACCCAGCTCAGCAACTCCAAGCAGGAGGAGACCACGAGGAGCCTGGAGAGGCTGAAGGTGTCTTTGGACAGCTGCCAGGTGGGCCGCAGCTGCTACTGTCACCCTCGATCAAAGTGCTGCGCGGCTTATTTGGGAAAGTGGCTAGCTTTCTGGGGCAGTTTGGGCAGACATGTTCTGCTTGTATTTTTGTTTTGTTTTGTTTTGTTTTTCTCTTTTGCTGTACTAGGGATGGAACCCAGGGGCATGTGACCTCCAAGCTACACCCCCAGCACGTTTTTTATTCTTTATTTTGAAGCAGGGTCTCACTGAGCTGCAGAGGGCCCGCTAAGTAGCTGAGGCTGGCTGCGAACCGCGATCCTCCCGTCTCAGCCTCCCGAATGCTGGGATCACAAGCGTGCGCCACCACGCCGTTTATCTATTTTTTTTCTTTAGTACTAGGGATTGAACTAAGGGGCATTTTGCCTCCAAGCTACATCCCCAGCCCTTTATTTATTTATTTTTTTATTGTGGGGCGTACTAGGGTTTGAACCCAGGGCATTCTACCTCTGAGTTATACCCCAGCCCTATTTTACTTTTTATTTTGAAACAGGGTCTCACTAAGTTCCTGAGGGTCTCACTAAGTTGCTGAGGCTGGCCTCAAACCTGCGGTCCTCCTTGTCTCAGCCTCCCGAGGGACTACAGGTGTGCACCACTGTGTCCGATGGCAAATACTATCATTTTATTTACTTTATTTTATTTTATTTTTTCAGGTACTGGGGGTAGAACCCAGGGGCATTTTTTTTTTTTTTTTTTTTTTTTTTTTTTTGGTGGTACTGGGGTTCCTGGAAGTCCTTCTACCTCCGGGCTACACTCCCAGACCTGTTTTATATTTTTATTTGGAAACAGGGTCTCCTAAGCCAGCGCGCGCAGCTGGTTTTGAACCTGCGTGATCCTCCTGTCTCCGCCTCCCAAGCGCGGGGATTACAAGCGTGCACCACCATGCCCGGCTAACCCAGGGGCATTCTACCTCCAAGCTACACCCAGGGGCATTCTACCTCCAAGCTACACCCCCAGCCCTATTTTTTATTCTTTATTTTTGAAATAGGGTCTCATTGAGTTACAGAGGGCCTCACTGAGTAGCTGAGGCTGGCCGCAAACTATGATCCTCCTGGCTCAGCCTCCCAAATGCTGGGATTACAAGTGTGCACCACCATGCCCGGCTAATACTACCCATTTTATATAATGGACTTTGCCATCCTCAGATTTTAGGTTCACAGAGGCTGGGGAGACTGGAACCAATCCTTCACAGATGCCGGGGACGATTCTGAGAAGGCTCCAGTCCCAGAGGAAACAGTCTCTTCATTTCCAGAGAAAGCAAAGAAACATTCCTGCTCAGTGGTCTCATTTTCTTTTCTGACTCAGCCACAAAAGCTCGTCTGACTCGGTTACCTTTGCCACCGAAGGAGTCAGGAGCAGAGGGCCCAGGTGCACCTCGGGGCCCTGTCTCTGAGCTTCCAGAGCCAGCAGTCGCCTCTGCTTTCTCTTGAAATCAGCAGCTGCTATTTGTGGAGTTTGTGCAAATGCCGGCTTGTCAGCACCCTTTCAAAAAAAAAAAAAAAATCAGGAAACCACACTTCCTGGCCGGCTCGTGTATCGCTGTCGGTGAGGATTCTGGTGAACGGGGGCGGGGGCGGGGGGTAGCCATATTTGGTTCTGATTGCAGCCACATGGTCTGATGCAATTTGGCTTTGGAATTGCAGACACCTAAGAGTATTCCCTTTGACCCCGAAGAGCCTAAATTAGAATGCAAAACAGTAAAACCTCCCCCCCCCCCCCAAAAAAAAATGAATGGAACTGGAGCACTGGCTTGTATCTCCCGGGACTAAGTCAGAGTGCTATTTCCAAGCCAGGCGAGGCAGGGCACGCCTGTAATCCCAGTACTTGGGAGGCCAAGACAGGAGGATGGCAGGCTAGAGACCAGTCTCAGCAACTGAGTGAGACTCTGTTTCATAATGAAAATAAATAAAATAGGGCTGGAGTACAGCTCAGAGTAGAATGTCCCTGGGTTCCATCCCCTGTACCACCTCCCCCAAAAAAGTGCTATTTCCAGCTGCAAGGTGGGAGCCCCTCACAATCCCATCTGTTCTCAGGCTTGCATGAAGACGTCTTGCAGCAGCGACCTGAAGCGGGAGGTCAACCTTCTTGAGCACCTGCAGGTGAGCCCACCTGTCCTGGGGCTCCAGAAGGTGAGCCTGGACATCCTGACCCTCTCGCTGGCCTGGCTAGAGGAGACGGAGCAGCTGCTCAGGGACCTCGGCATCCAGCTCCCCAGCTCCGACAAAGGTTACTGGGACTTTTTTTCCCTCTCCTAACTGTGGGACTCTAAAATGTCGCGATGAAGGTTGGCTTGAAGGGACGTCTGTTGAGGGAGGCTCCGTGGGTAGGAGGCCAAGTTCCCTTCTCCAGGCATCCTTAGCTTGAGAAATGATCTTCCCTTAAAAAGAAAAAAATTCAAGCAGGACCTGACTGCTGAAGGAAAGAAAACGTGACAGAGACAAAAGGAAAATTAAATCTAAATTAGAGCTGGGCGTGGTACCCTAAAAGCCTAGTACTTGGGAGGCTGAGACGGGAAGACCACAGGTTAGCAGCCAGCCTTGGTGACTTAGCGAGGCCCTCTGCAACTTAGTGAAACCCTGTTTCAAAAATAAAAATAAAGCCCGGCGTGGTAGCGCGCACGCTCGTAATCCCAGCATTCGGGAGGCTGAGACAGGAGGATCACAGTTCACGGACAGCCTCAGGTACTTAGTGAGGCCCTCTGCAACTCAGTGAGACCCTGTTTCAAAATAAAGAAGAAAAATAGGGGCTGGGGGTGTCGCTTGGAGGTAGAATGCCCCTGGGTTCCATCCCCAGTACCACAAAAAAAAAAAATAAATAATAAATAAATAAATAAATGAATAAATAAATAAAGGTCTGGGGGCATAGTCCAAAGGAAGAATATCCCTGGCTTCAAACCCCAGTGCCACAGGAAGAAACAAAAATAAACCAAAAAAAGCTAAATTGGGCCGACTCCTACCCCGCAGCAGTCACTACCATGACTTTTTTTTTTTTTTTTTTTTGAGGTACTAAGGTTGGGACCTGGGGCATTCTACCTCCAAGCTAATGCTGGGATTGCAAGTGTGCACCACCACGCCCGGCTACTACCGTTTTAAAACACCCACGGCAGTTTCTTGTGGAAATTGCTATGTGATTCTAGGCAAGTGACATAACCACCCTGTGCCTCGTTTCCCGACCTGCAAAGCGGGAATAGTAAGGAGTGCCCGCCTCCTAGGGTTCCTGTGAAGACTTAAATGCAATGGTCTACGTAAGGTACTTAGACTAGTTAGTACCTGGCACCCAGTCGGCAGTACCTGTGCTCACTGCAACTCCGTGTCCTGTTACACCCAAGTTTTCTTTAGTTTTGGTCCGGAAGCCCGTTCAGGTCAGTGCGCACAGACCTGCATAGTGACTGGTCAACGGCAGGGGGCTCCCCTGTGTGGTTTTTCAGAGCTGATCTGTTATGAGCACTTAAGTGGCCTCTGGCTCCCCACACTCATCAATCACGCTGAGACAACATGATTAAATATCGGCCTATTCATCTTATCTTCATTATCATAGAGATGGAAGGACATGAACCACTTTCCTTCAACAAAGATTTACTTACTACGCCGGGCGTGGTGGCGCACGCTTGTAATCCCAGCATTCGGGAGGCTGAGACAGGAGGATCGCAGTTCGTGGACAGCCTCAGCTACTTAGTGAGACCCGTTTCTAAATAAAGAATTAAAATAAAATAGGGCTGGGGGTATAGCTTGGAGGTAGAATGCCCTGGGTTCAATCCCAGGAATGCAAAAAGAAAGAAGAAAGAGAGAGAGAGAGAGAGAGAGAGAGAGAGAGAGAGAAAGGGAGAAAGAAAGAAAGGGAGAAAGAAAGAAAGAGAGGAAGAAGGAAAGAAAGAAAGAGATTGGATAAATTTGCATTTTTTTTTGGGGGTGGTACTGGGGTTCCTGGAAGTCCTTCTACCAGTTCCTCAATGGAGGAATAGGTCTGGGGCTACACTCCCAGACCTATTTTATATTTTTTATTTTAATTTTATTTTAATTTTATATTTTTATGTTATTTATTTTTATATTTTATATTTTTATTTGGAAACAGGGTCTCCTAAGCCAGCACGTGCAGCTGGCTTCGAACCTGCATGATCAAACATGTGCCACCACGCCCAGCTAAATTTGCATTTTTTGTGTGGTACTAGGGGTGGAACCCAGTGGCTTTCTACCTTGTGGTACATCCTCAGCCCTATTTTATAATTTATTTGGAAACAGGGTCTCAGTTGCTGAGAGCCTCACTACGTAGCTGAGGCTGGCTTCGAACCTGCGATCCTCCTGTCTCAGCCTCCCAAGTGCTGGGATTACACGCATGCGCCACCACGCCCGGCTGAATTTGCATTTGTGACCATCCTATTGGTCGAGTGGGAAGCATATTGGGTGGGGGTGGCCGGCCTGGAGCACAAGGAGCCCAGTTAGAGGCAGGGGCTGTTGTCAGGGACAGGGGTGGCTGCACTAGGTCAGGGTGGATATGGAGAAAGAGAAGATGCAGGATGTTCTGGGGGAATCAACCGGCCTCATAGAGGAACTGGTTGGAGTTGGAGGAGAAATGACAAAGAGAAAGAGGTCTACGTGACTCCTAGTTTGGGGCATGTATAAAACGACAGATGTTTGGGAGGCTGATACTGTGATCCTCCCAGAAGGATCACAGGTTCAAGGACAGCCTCAGCAAGTTGCAAAACTCTCAGCAAGCTGGGCGTGGTGGCTCATGCTTGTAATCCCCGCGCTTGGGAGGCTGAGACAGGAGGATCGCACAGGTTCAAAGCCAGCCTCAGCTACTTAGTGAGGCTCTCAGCAACTTAGTGAGATCCTGTTTCCAAATAAAATATAAAATAGGTCTGAGAGTATAACCTGAGGTAGAAAGCCTCTGGGTTCCACCCCCAATATCACACACACACACAAAAAAAACCTCTCAGCAACCTAGTGAGACCCCGTTGCAAAACAAAAACAAAAAACAGAAAGGCCTAGATGTATAACTTGGAAACAAAATGTCCCTGTATTCAATCCCCAGTACCACCAAGAAAAGAAAAAAAGACAGATGTGGTTCTCTCACTGAAATATAGAGTAAGGGATGCTGGATGAGGCCGTGTTTGAGAGGGAAGATGCCCCCAAGGTACCTGCCAGGTGTCCCATGAGACACCCAGGAGAGAGCTGTCACTTGAATGAAAGCCTGGTCTGGAAGGAGAAAATAGTGATGTACCCCGGAACTCAGAAAAGCATTTGCTATGTTGCGGGTACATAATAAATATCTATGGGATGGGTGGATGGTGGGTGGATGAATGGATGGATAGATGGATGGTGGGCACATGAATGAGTGGAGGATGGATGATGGATGGATGGATAGATGGGTAAAACTATAAGAGTGAGTGGTATTGCTTAGGAAGAAAGCACTGAGTGAGAAGGAGGAACTCCCAGGGCCACACCTGGAGAAGCTCCAACGTTTTGAAGATCTTTGCACTCCTTACCAAGTTACCCTCCAGAAAGGCGGTACAAATTTGACATTCCTGAAGCAATGAATGAGAAGAGAGTGATTTTTTTCTACTCAGATGCTTCAATATTCCAAGCTAGGATGTCTCTAAAATAATCCAGAAAATGGTTAGTTTTTTTAAAAAAATATAGAAGCAAAAATAAGATTAACATTATGTAAGTGCCTGCCCTTCATCATAGGACAGAGAAGAAGGCAGTGGGTTCGTGATCAAAACACCTGACAGGAACAACTGAGAGGAGGAAAGGTTTACTTGGCTCATGGTTTCAGAGGTTCAGTCCATGGTGGGCCAGCTCCAAGGCAGAAGTATCATGGCATCAGGGTGTGAAGAAGGAGAGCTGCTCAGCTCATCACAGTAGGAAGCAGAAAGCCAGGGAAGTGTAGCGGATGGCGTTGATGTTGATGGATTGATGAGAAGTCGTCTCTCACATGAATGACAAAGGAACCCACGTGGGTTTTTGCGTATGGGTCAAGGTCCCTGGTTATCGGTCCCATTTGGTCCTTGGAGACTTGTCTGATTGCGACCAACTCCCATTTGGGTGGGCAGTTTGTGTCCCTCCCGAGCTATACTGAGGTAACCTCAAATGGATGATTAATAATGCTCCCAACAGGTAGAAAGGGACCAGAGACAGATAGCATCCCAGAGGCCACATCTCCAGGTGCCTGCTTCCTCCAGACATGGCCCACCTGATTACCTTTACCACCCATTAGACCATCTGAATTATGAATCCATCAAATGAATGAATCCACTGATAAGGCTGGCGTGGGCCCCCGTGATCCAGTCATTTTTTGAAAGCCCCACCTCTGAACCTTGCTGCACTGGGGGGGACCATGTTTTTGACACATGAGTTTTTGGGGGTGACATTTTAGATCCAGGCCCTAGCAAGGAGTGACGAGGTGCAGGGTAGAGAGTGATGGGGCTGTTGTGCTCCTAGGAGCCCAGTGGCTTCCCAGTTGCAGTTACTGTTCTTGCGATCTCGGCAGAGTCTTGGGGTCACCTGACAACAGGCAGAACAGACCCAGGTTCCATTGCTCCTCCAGATTGGAACTACAGTGAGGTCCACCCTGTTCTCTCTCCCACACACAGTTGGGCCAGGCTCTGTGCACACTTGTCCCCTCCACTCCCAGGGCCATTTCAGCCATTGATGCCTGTGTCTGTAAATCTAGCCATATGTTACTGTAAAGAAATGTGGTCGTAAAGTTAAGCTGTCAGGCCAGCAATTCCAAAAAGACTGAGAAAGACCGGTTTTAGGCAGAATCTCTCAGACCCACCGTTTTTCTTTCCTGACTCGGTAGGGTCATGAGATTTGGGCAATTGTAAATGAGTCTCTGAAAGCTCCTCCTGTATTAACATGTGCTGGAGGTCTACAAGAATGGGATAAAGAAGGTGGTGTTCCCCCCAAAACAGTCTCCTTTCTTGCTGCCCTTGCCCCCCAACTAGTGTCCCCTGGAATTAATGTCCCATGAACACCTGTTGGCTAAGGGTGGGCCGGTGACCGTAATCTGTGACTGTCCCTACTTGATTCTAAGAATCAAGAGAAAAAGAATGGAAAGTGCTAACAGGAAGGCTAGGGAGGACAGCCCATCCTTCCTCCACTAGCAGAAGTTGAAAGTAAAGGCATTTTCTCTTCCAGGGCAAGTAATATTGGAGCAAGGTCTCAAAAGGCTAAAAGACAGGGATGGACTAGAGAAGGTAGTCCCTGTGTTCTCTGTTACTGTACCTCATTCCCAGCACCTAATTCCTGCCTAATATGCACAGGAGGAAGGTAGGGGGAGAGTGATGTTGGTGATGACATTAATGGTGGTGATGGTGATGGTGATGGTGGCAGTGATGATGTTGGTAATACGACAATGATGGTGTTGTTGGTGGTGTTGGTAGTGGTGATGATGGTGATGATGGTGAAAATGATGATGAAGATAATGGTGATGGTGTTGGTAGTGGTGGTGATGGTGTTGTTGTTGTTGGTAGTGGTGATGATGGTGTTGGTGTTGGTGTTGGTAGTGATGATGATGGTGATGATGTTGGTGAAGATGATGATGATAATGCTGATGGTGTTGGTAATGGTGATGATGTTGGTGAAGATGATGATGATAATGCTGATGGTGTTGGTAATGGTGATGATGTTGGTGAAGATAATGATGATGATAATGGTGATGGTGTTGGTAGTGGTGATGATGGTGTTGGTGTTGGTAGTGGTGATGATGTTGGTGAAGATGATGATGGTGGTGGTGTTGGTAGTGGTGATAATGGTGTTGGTAGTGGTGATGATGGTGTTGGTGTTGGTGTTGGTAGTGGTGATGATGGTGATGATGTTGGTGAAGATGATGGTGGTGGTGGTGTTGGTAGTGATGATGATGGTCATGATGTTGGTGAAGATGATGATAATGGTGATGGTGTTGGTAGTGGTGATGATGGTGTTGGTGGTGTTGGTAGTGGTGATGATGGTGATGATGTTGGTGAAGATGATGATGATGATGATGATGATGATGATAATGGTGGTGGTGTTGATAGTGGTGATGATGGTGTTGGTGGTGGTATTGATAGTAATGATGGTGATGATGTTGGTGAAGATGATGGTGATGGTGTTGATAGTGGTGATGATGGTGTTGGTGGTGTTGGTAGTGGTGATGATGGTGCTGGTGGTGAAGGTGAAGATGGTGATGATGCTGGTCATTTTTCATTATTGAGCACTTATATTCTAGGCGCCGTTCTCAGTATTTCACATAAAGTATCTCAGTCCATCCTCACAACTCCATGAGGCATAGCCCAGGAACCTCATTTAGAAATGTGGAACGAGCTCAAACTGTCTTTATGATTATTTCACCAGATGAGGTGATCCAAGGTCCTTCACATTTCTGAAACTAACAAGGGTCCCATCTACTTGTCACCATCCCCAAGCATCCAAGAGCCTCTGGCTCCACAGTCCCCACAAGAAAGGCAGGAGATATGGGTCATTTAGCTCCTCCTGGGGACATAGCTCCTGTCTTGTGTTTTGTGGGTCATACGCTTTTGTCCTCCCTCCAGCCTAAGGAGGGAGATTCTTTTACCATCTTTATTTTGAAGGTAAAGGAAACAGAAGCTCAATAATGTTAAAAGTTGTCCCATGGTAAGGCCAGGACTCAGACTTGGAACTTTGTGATCCTAATGCCTATGTTTTTCATGACCCCACACTCCTGAAGATCCAGCGGGGTACCAGGTATCTGCCCAATTCCCAAAGGACAGGTTCTGTCATTATCTTGGGCAGAGACAGAGCTTCATTCCCTAAGGTAAACTGCCTCTAATTCACACCAGGAGCCATGACCAAATGTCTTAGTTCATTTTCCGATACTGTAACAGAATACCTGAGACTGGATGATTGATAAAAAAAAAAGATACTTGTTTGCCTCATGGAAGCAAGTCGTCTGCTTGGTGCCTGGTAAAGGCCTTGCAGCTGGGCCGTGCCATGGCAAAGGGCGTCACATGGTGAGACAGACAGGCATGCTAGCTCATGTCTCCCCTCCTGTTCTTATAAAGTCACTAATGCCATCACGGGAGCCCACGCTCAGGACCTTGTCTAATTTTAATTACTTCCCAAAGGCCCCCTCCCTCAATCCCACGAAACTACAACAGGAGGTGCATGTTGGGTGGGGACATCCAATCCACAGCACCAACGAAGACCCATTTGCACTACTGTGTGATGGTTCTAAGCGTGGACTTTGGAGACCCCTCTCGTGGTTTGAATGTCATCCCTGCACTAACTATCGTGTGAACAAGTTACTTGACATCTCTGTGCCTCCACTTACTTGTTGAGAAAATGGGCATAAATGTTCACAGGGCCACTCTGAGGACCCAATGATGCTGCACACCCGGGTCACAGTGCCTGGTCACAGGGCGCCTTTGATAACTGAGAGCTGCCCCATCATAGCCTCAGATACTTGCTGATTGAGTTTGGCCCAAACGTGGGTCGTGGCCAGATAGAGATATGCGTGGACCGTACAGCCCGATGTCCTCACAAGACGGCTTTGCCTTGAACTCCACCCCATCACCGACTGGCTGAAAATGCCGGTTACTTAGCCCTGAGCACTCCCTAGGGTGTAAGTGGAAAATTCAGTGCTGGAGACTGGACCCAGGGGCATTCTACCTCTGAGTGACACCCCCGGCCCTTCTTTTTTTTTTTTTTTTTTTTTAATTTTGAATCAGGGTCTTGCCCTGTCACTGAAGGTCTAAGTTGCCGAGGCTGGCTTCCAATGTGCAATCCTCCTGTCTCAGCCTCTCAAGTCCTAGGATTAAAGGCGAGTGCCACCATACCCAGCTGGTAAGGGCCCTTTCTAGGCCAACTTCTTGGAGTCATGACAGTGAGCCTACGATCCCAGATCAGGCAGTAAGTCCAAGACTAGGTCCAGGCCCCTCCAACCTCACTGCCCTGCTATTCAACACCAGCATCCTAGGAGATAAAACACACACACCACGTGAGTTTGTAAATCCTGAAATAAATCCCCCAGAGGAATCCAGGACCCTGAAAGCAGAGGGAACCGCTGGGGGTGTGCCGGGTGACACCATGAGGGGGCCTTGCAGGGTGTGTGTCCTGCTGTCCCGTTGGTGCAGGGTTTACCTTGCGGCCCTGCTGGGAAATGTCTCAGGGACCTTGAAAGTAGCGGTTGGTCAGCACTCCTGCCTGGTTTCCCAGGCTTCCTTTGATAAGAGAATGAAAGGCTTTTTTTTTTACATTTTCCCCCACAAACTCAGTTGTTTGTGTCTATTTCTGTGAGAGTTTGTAACAAATAAAAGGCTTCCTTGGAAGCCGTGAAAAACCAGCCATTTTCAAATATCCAAGATACACAGTATTTTTAACTAATTTTTTTAAAGCCAATTGCAATACAATATGCATAGTGTATTCCATTTTTGATTTTTAAAAAGGCCAGGACTAAGCTGGGTGTGGTGGCCCGTGCCTGTAATCCCGGTACTTGGGAGGCTGAGACAGAAGGATCTCGGGTTTGTTGCCAGTCTCCGAGACTTAATGAGGCCCTTCGCAACTTGGTGAGAGTCCCTTGAGCTCTGAGCTAGCTTCCCACCTCTAACTCAGAGGAGGGGTTTACCACTTAGGGGGCGTCCAGCAAAATCTGAAGCTTCTTGTTGTTATTGTCCTGGTGATGGAAACCAAAGGCATTCTACCTCCAAGTTATACCCCTAGCCTTTATTTTGGAATAGGAGCTTGTTAAGTTGCTGAGGCTGGCCTTGAACCTGTGATCTTCCCGCTTCAGCCTCCCAAGTACTGGGATGACAGGTATGTGCCACCACACCCGGCTCCGTAAAAGTGCTCCTGACATCTGACAGATAGAGGCCCAGGATGTCTGTAACATCCTACATTGCACTAGACGGCCCCTCACAGCAAAGAAGTTACGGATCCACCATACCAGTACTGCTAGAATGAAGAAACCCCGCCAGCCCCTTCCTCTCTAATGCAGCAGTTACTGTTCTTAATATATATATATATATATATATATATATATATATATATATATATTTTTTTTTTTTTTTTTTTTTAAGCTGGGCATGGTGGCACATGCTCAGAGTCCCAGTACTTGGGAGGCTAAGACAGGAGGATCGTGCAGGTTCAAGGGCAGACTCAGCTACTTAGTGAGGCCCTCTGCAACTGAGTGAGACTGTTTCAAAATAAAGAATAAAAAATAGGCCTGTGGGTGTAACTCGAAGGTAGAATGCCCCCGGTTTCCATCCCTAGTACCGCAAAACAAAAACAAAAACAGAACACTCTTCATCAAGCCAACCTGACGCTCAGTCAGCTGCAACTCAGACTCTCCACTCACACGGTCTGGAGCCTGAGTCCTGGCCCCGCCATCAGCAGCCCAGGCCTCAGAGCCCCCGTATCGTCTATCACACGGGGCAACGACGTGATGCAGTGGGTAACCCATGCGTTTTCATTGCTTATACCCAGGACGTACTTGAGACCTTTCAGTGATGTTTAAATGAGGCATGCACGTTTAAGGCTACCGTCCCAGGCTGCCACGGATCGCCCTCACTCTTCCATCCAACTCTGCCTTTTTATTTCTTTTTTACAGTACTGGGGGATGGAACCCAAGACCCAGGGCATACTACCTCTGAGCTATACCCTCAACCCTATTTTCCACTCTTTTTTTTTTTTTTTTTTTTTGGTGGTGGTACTGGGGTTCCTGGAAGCCCTTCTACCTCCGGGCTACACTCCCAAACCTATTTTTACATTTTTATTTGGAAACAGGGTCTCCTAAACCAGCGCGCACGGCTGGCTTCGAACGTGCGTGATCCTCCTGTCTCTGCCTCCCAAGCGTGGGGATTACAAACGTGCGCCACCACGCCCGGCTCCACTCTTTATTTTTTTTTTATTTATTTTTTTTTTTTTTTGGTGGTACTGGGGTTCCTGGAAGCCCTTCTACTTCCGGGCTACACTCCCAGACCTATTTTTACATTTTTATTTGGAAACAGGGTCTCCTAAGCCAGCGCGCGGGGCTGGCTTCGAACCTGCGCGATCCTCCTGTTTCTGCCTCCCAAGCGCGGGGATTACAAGCGTGCGCCACCACGCCTGGCCTCCACTCTTTATTTTAAAACAGAATCTCACTGAGTTGCAAAGGGCCTCACTAAGTAGCTGAGGTTGGCCGTGAACCACAATCCTCCTGTCTCAGCCTCCCAAATGCTTGGATAACAAGAGTGTGCCACCAGGCACGGCCCCAACTCTGCCTTCTCCTCCTCCTCCTCCTCCTCCTCCTCCTCCTCCTCCTTCTCCCCTTCTCCTCCTCCCCTTCTCCTCCTCCTCCTCCCCTTCTCCTCCTCCTCCTCCCCTTCTCCTCCTCCTCCTCCCCTTCTCCTCCTCCTCCTCCCCTTCTCTTCTTCCTCCTCCCCTTCTCCTCCTCCTCCTCCCCTTCTCCTCCTCCTCCTCCCCTTCTCCTCCTCCTCCCCTTCTCTTCTTCCTCCTCCCCTTCTCCTCCTCCTCCTCCCCTTCTCCTCCTCCTCCTCCCCTTCTCCTCCTCCTCCCCTTCTCCTCCTCCTCCTCCCCTTCTCTTCTTCCTCCTCCCCTTCTCCTCCTCCTCCGTCCACCACGTCCGGCTTTACTTTTTATTTTGATACAGGTTCTCACTAAGTTGCCGAGGGCCTCACTAAGTAGCTGAGGCTGTCTGCAAACCAAGATCCTCCTGTCTCAGCCTCCCCGATGCTGGGATGACGAGCGTGGGGCGGTCTGGCTTCCCTGAATGAGTCTCTCAGGTTGAACCGCGGGGCCCTGGAGGGTGTGGGTGCCCCCACGCACACACTCACCACCATTCACACACAGTGGACACAGAAAAACAAGTGTTCCATCGCTTTTTTTGTTTTTTTTTTTTTCCGTCTCCAAACAGAAACCTGGATTTGAGCCCCAGCAGAGTCTCTTTCACTTTAAAAGCACAAGTGGTTGGCAGCTTCCACTCCCCGGATGGGAGGTCACCTGGTCTTCCCCCGCTGTCTACAGGCTTTGTTAACTCACTGGTCAGAGAGCAAAGGAGTTGCATGGTGGCGGTGCACACCTGTAATACCAGTACTTTGGGGGCTGAGACAGGAGGATCACAAGTTCAAGGCCAGCCTCAGCAATTTAGCATGCCCCTCAGCAACTATGAAGAGACTCTATTTCACAACAACAAACTAGCCAGGCATGGTGGTGCACGCTTGTAATCCCCGTGCTTGAGAGGCAGAGACAGGAGGATCGCGCAGGTTCGAAGCCCTCTGCACGCCTGTTTCCAAATAAAAATGTAAAAATAGGTCTGGGAGTGTAGCCCAGAGGTAGAAGGGCTTCCAGGAACCCCAGTACCACCAAAAAAAAAAAAAAAAAAAAGTAGCCAGGCGTGGTGGCGCACACTTGTAATCCCAGTACTTGGGAGGCTGAGACAGGAGGACTGCAGGTTCAAGGACAGCCTCAGCAAGTAACAAGACTCTCATCAACCTGGCAAGACCCTGTTTCAAAAAATAAAACAGTGCTGGGGGTATAGCTCAGAGGTAGAATGCCCCTGGTTTCAAACCCCAGAAACAAAAATAAAAATAAAAAGGGCTGGAAGTGTCGCTCAGAGGTAGAATGCCCATGATTTTAATCCCCAGTATCAAAGAAAAAGAAAAAAAGATCAAGCAAGCAATCAAAGGAGTCGTATTGATACTTACCCTCTACCTACTTCTCTTTTTAAAGGGTTCACTGTGTATATAACATATCTTCTGGAATATTATAGAAAAATGACGTGCCAGACCAAGGAACTGCAGGTAACTCTTTACATTCTTTTTCTCAAAGTTCCTCCCAGCTCCTTGGTCTTCGTCTATCGCTGTGCACTTGACATCGGTGTCTTCTCTGTGAGGGCTGGTCAGCTCACACCCTGCAGCAGCCTGCTCATCTCTCCATTTGCACACGCAGGGACTCGGAAAGGGTGGCTGAGACCTCCCAGGGAGCAGGGCAAAGACAGGGCACTGGCCCCCGTCTGATGTCCCGAGATGCTTGTTTTCCCCTGATAGACTTGGGACCACCAGATCTTGAAAATTTGTTTATTAAACAGATTGGTAGAAGTACACCCATGGTACAGGCAGCAGATTTACCAGAAAAAAAGATTTGAGAGGCTAATGATCCTTAGAGATTGTACCATTCAAAGAGCTTTGTCATACGCTGTATAATAACCACACAACATTAGAGGCATTCAGCCATCGCTGTTTCCTGCTCACGGGCCCAGGGTGGGCCTGTGGCCCGGCTGACCTCAAATGGGCTTGCTCACTCATCTGGGTGTTGGCTGGCCTTGGCTCATCCAGGCTGGCCCTGGTAGAATGACTGCTCTGTTTCCCAGGTCTCTCAGCCTCGGGCAAGCTAGGCTAGGCGTGTTCTGGAGACTGCAGAGGTACAAAGGCAAGCAGAGCCAATCACATAACGCTTTTCAATCTTTTGCTTGTGTTTTGTCTGCTAACATCCCATTGGCTGAGGCAAGTCACATGGCAGAGTTGAGTGTCAAGGAGCAGGGTATGGGTGAGCACTGCAAGTTCATAGGCCAAGACTTGGATAGAGAAAGAGGTAGGGAATCAGGACCAGCATTTCCATCAACCACAGAGGCAGTCTGGGCTCAGCCAACTTTTTCTGTAAAGAGCCAGGCAGTAAATATCTTAGGCTTTGCAGCCCATATGGCCTGATTCAACTCTGCTGCAGTAGAAGAAAGACAGACATAGACAGCATGTAAATGAACGAGCATGATGGGCATGCCTCTGTACCAATAAAGTTTTATTTACAAACACAGATGGTGGGCCACATCTGACCTGTGCACTGTAGTTTGCCAACCCTTGGTCTAGTCCATTCTCCTCATTTTACAGATGTGGACGTTGACAGCCAGAGAGTTTGGTGACTATTTGATTGCCACACAGCTAACTGGTAAACGAATCAAGGCAAAATCTCAAGGCTACAGACCCCTGTCCTAGTTCACTGCCTTTCCTCTGACACTGAGCTAATAGTAACTAGTAGTTCTAGCTACCGTTTACTCAACACTTACCATGGTCTAAACATCATGCTAAAAGCTTACTATCAGTATTTCATTTAATCCTCACAACTCTAAGACAGAGATAACGGCGATTATCCCCATTGTATAAATGGGGAAGAACACAAACCACCGCAGCTAGAGCTGAAATTCTACCCAGATCTAGAGTCCAAAGTCTTTATACCCTACCAGGAGCTTCCCTACCTCTAACCAGGTGAAAAGTGTGTGTGTGTGTGTGTGTGTGTGTGTGTGTGTGTGTTGGTACTGGGCTTTGAACCCAAGAGCATTCTACCTCCGAGCTATACCCCAGCCCTATTTTTTCACTCTTTATTTTGAAACAAGGTCTCACTAACCTGCCAAGGGCCTCCCTAAGTAGATGAGGATGGTTCGAACCTGTGATCCTCCTGTCTCAGCCTCCCGAGTACCGGGATTACAAGCGTGCACCACCATCCCTAGCTAGTTTATATTTTTAAGAAGCTTTTTTTCCTTTTCTTTCGTGGTTCTGGAGATTGAACCCAGAAGCATTCAACCCCCAAGTTACACCCCCAGCCCTATTTTTTATTCTTTATTTTTTGAAACAAGGTCTCACTAAGTAGCGGGGGCTGGCTGCGAACCTGCGATCCCCCGGTTATAGCCTCCCAAGTACTGGGATTACAAGCAGGTGCCACCATGCCTGACATTTAAGGAGCTTTAATGTAAGCATCTGTCCCCTGAAAGGTAAACAGTTTGTAAAGAAGTGTAGGAAGGACTCCTCGGCCCAACCCCAGGGAGCGTCGGCTTCCTTTTCTCTCCATGTAGAACAAGATGAGCAGTGTTCAGGAATCCCAGCGGCTCCAAGAACAGCTCCAGGAGCACCTGGTGGAGAAGGAGAAGCTGAAGGAGGAGAGGCTGGAGCAAGAGGAGAAGCTGAAAGCCAGAGTCAGGCGGCTGCAGGAAGAGAAGGCGGTAAGGAGGCCCAGCCTCTCTTTAGCGCCCACCCGGAGCTGATGGCGGGGCCTTTCCATGGGAGTGCTGGGGCACGCACTGACCCGGAGAAAGCATGGAAACACTGGGATTAGTACGCTGGCTCTAAATTAATAAAACAGGGTGAATACTTTAGGAGGATTTTACATGAAACTCAAATTCGAAGCCTGAAAAGGCAGGATGGATTGTTGCAGTTTTGAGAAATGCTTATGTTAATATAACTTACGTGCCATCTAGCTTCCTGCACATATACCATATAAGTTATATAATTGATAGCGCAGTTGATTATATCAATTGGAGTTATCAGTGTACCGGTTCGAGAGTGGCCTAGTCTTTTTTGCATGTGTGTAGTCTTGGAGATTGAACCCAGGGTCATTCTGCCTTCAAGTTACACATCCCCAGCCCTTTAATTTATTTTTTGAAATAGGTTCAAAATACTTCTAGGTTGCCTGGAGTATTGCTACTTATTGAAGCTGTCCTCGAACCTGCAATCCTCCTCCTATGGGAACCCACGATCCTCCTATCTCAGCCTCCCAAGTATTGGGATCACAGGCGTGGGCCACCACGCACAACACATGACTTAGTCTTAAGTGTGTGCAAAATCGACTTCAGGTTCCTTCAGCCTCTTCTTTCTCTTTCTGTGTCAGGGGAAACAAAGGGCCCAAGTCACCACTCACTCTTCTAGAAGCCAGGCCAATTAACAGCCACCTTGCAACAGCACCCATCATATCCTAAGGTGCAGAGACTTGTGGGTGATCTGGTTAAAATACAGATTCTGACTCAGAAGTCTTAACACCACTCTGAATGGTGCTGGCGCGAAACATCTGCATCGCAGAGCAGAGTCCTAGAGGGAAGTGTCACTCAAGATTCCTAAGAACACCTTGAAAGACACTTTGTCAAAAATATAGACTCTTAGCCGGGCATGGTGGTGAATACCTGTAATCCCAATACTTGGGAGGCCGAGACAGAAGGATTGCAGGTTTGAAGCTAGCCACAGCAATGTAGCAAGACCTTGTTTCTTTTCTTTTCTTTTCTTTTCTTTTCTTTTTTTTTTTTTTTTTTTTTTGTGGCACTGGAGGTGGAACCCAGGGGCTTTTCTACCTCTGGGCTATACTCCCAGACCTATTTTATACTTTATTTGGAAACAGGGTCTCACTAAGTAGCTGAGGCGATCCTCTTGTCTCAGCCTCCCAAGTGCCGCTGGGATTACAAGTGTGTGCCACCACGCCCGGCTCCTTGTTTCAAATTTTTAAAAAGGCTAGGAGTGGAGCCCAGAGGTAGCATGCCCTTGGGTTCAATCCCCAGTACTTACACACACACACACACACACACACACACACACACACACACACGGATTCTTGGCCCCCATCCCAGACCTTCTTGCATCCAAGGGTCTAGAAAAGGCAGAAACCTTGTTTGGTGGGCTTGGCCCTTTGGGGTCTGCAGGGACCAGCAGCCATGGGCCTTGCCACCATGTAGCCAGCATCCCAGGGCAGTGGCTCATGACTTTGGCCACACTTTGGTAGCTCGGGAGATCTCAAAATACTAAGCCTCGCCTCCTCCCCGACCCCGGGATTCGGCTCAAGGGAGGCAAGAGTGAGAGGTAGCCCGTGCATTGGCTCATCCCACCACGCGGCCAGAGGACCACTGCCTGGGGTGGAGATGGAGCTGTACCTGCGCGGCACCCTCCGCCCACCCCCTCAACACAGCCGCCCCCGTGCACTGGACCCCAGCGCCTCCCCAGCACCTCGCTCTCCCCCACGGAGGACGGGACCTGCCGCTGTCGCCACCGTTCACCGACTCCTGCTCAGTGACCCCTGACCGACTGTCAGTCTCCACGCCCCCTACTCTCTGATCCTCCCAGCCCCTGCCTGACCATCCTTCTCCAGCTCCCTGGACCTCCCCGGAGCCCCTCTGTGACATTGCTCCTGGCAGAGTGTTTTGAGGGCGGGCTTCAGACCCCCTTCAACATACCAGGAACCTGGGTGCACCAGCTCCGGTAGAGGTCGGAAGTGACTTTGATACCCACCCGGATGGATGGCCGTGTTCCCCAGGGCTCCCATTCAGGGTCGCGCTTCCTGAGGCACCTGTATTGATCGGCTTGACCCTGGGAACCCACCTTAAAGGAACCTCCTAGACTTGAACACAGGGTGCTCTGATTTTTAAATGAAGATTCCTCATGCCGACTGGCCCTTCTCCTCACCCTCTCTAAAAACACAGGTGTCCGGGCTGTCCATGAGGTTCCCACGCCTGAATGATGGCTCATCTGGGAACTTTGTTCTAATGGCAAAAGACCTTAAAAAATGTTTCTATAAAGAGCCAGGTAGAAAATATTTTCAGCTGAGTGAGTAGGGCATGTAATTCCAGCTCTTGGGAGGCTGAGGTGGGAGGATCAGTGGTCCAAGGCCAGCCTCAGTAATTTAGCAAGACTCTCGGCAACCTAGGCAGACCTTGTTTTAAGACAAAATATAAGGGCTGAGAGTGTAGCTCAGAGGTAGAATGTCCCTGGGTTCAAGCCTCAGTATTTCCCCAAAAAAGAAAAAGAAATAAAAGAAGGAAGGAAAGTATTTTCAGTTTTCCTGGTCATACAGTCTCTGCCTTCTCAACCCTGCCTTCGCACTGCAACAGCCTCAGACCATACGTAAACGATGCGTGTTCCAATAAAACTTTATTTTCAAAACAGAAGCAGTGGGCCAGAGTGTCTGTAGCCTTGGTTTGCTAATCCCTGGTCCAGAACTCGGGCTTTAGAACCAAATGGATCAGGGTTCAAGTCCCTGCTCCTATGATTCACTAGTAAATTGAGTAGATTTCTGTTTTTTTTTTTGGGGGGGGGGGTTCTGGGGATTGAACTCAGAGGCACTCTACCTCCAAGCTACCCCTCCAGCTTAATTTTAGTCCTTATTTGGAAACGTGGTCTCATTAGTTTGCTCGAGAGCCTTGCTAAGTGGCGGAGGCTGGATTTGAACCTGTGATCCTCCTGTCTCCCAAATACTGGGATTGCAAGCGTGCGCCACCCCGCCTGGTTTAAATTGGGTAGTTTTCTTAATTTCTCCAAGCCTGTTTTCTCCACTGCAAAGCGACTGTGGGTGACTCATGCCGTCATCCTGATCCTGTCCACCCCCCCCCACATCAGCCCACCCTCCAGACAAATCGGGAAACTGAGGCTTCTGGGCAAGTTCTCACTTACCCAGGACCCTGTGGCCTGGCCTGGAGGGGACCCTCTGGGGCTGTAACCGGGGCTGGCCAGCTCACATGCTCCTGGGCTCCGCTTCTCACCTCCCCTGCCCTGGCCATGGTGTGGGAGGGGAGGAGGGCAAACCCCCGGGGAGCCCGCAGAGTCCACATCCCCGCCATGGTGACCGGGTCGACTCAACGAGGGTCATTGACTTCGCAGTCTCTGGAGGACATCATTGCCCAAGAGAAAACCAGGGCGAAGGAGGCCTTAGAGGAGAAGCAGACGCGAGTCCAGGAGCTGGAGAGTCGCCTCGCCCGCCAGAAGAAGGTAGGCAGCCGGGAGGCAGGGCGTCTGCCTGAGCTCGTCCAGGCCCCAAAGCTGTAGGCAGGAGGAAGCCGGGAGGGGCTCACTCCCCTCTGGGGCTGCTGCCCTGCAGTGGCCCAGCCTGCAGGGGGTGTGGGAGGAGCCAGGGAGCTGGCAGAGAGGGCATTGCCGCCATGGCAACCAGGTGTGCTCAGCCACCTTGACTCCCGTGCAGGCCTGGGAAGACAGCATGGCCCAGGAGAGAGGCCGGGCGCAGGAGGCCCTGGAGGTGAGCGTCCAGGAGCTGGAGAGCCGCCTCGCCCGCCAGAAGGAGGTAGGCTGCGGGGCGGGTGGGCCAGAAGTGGGTTCAGAGGCCCTGGGGAGGGGCGCGGGCATGTCCTCTCTCCTGCACCCTGCTCCACTGCCTTGAGGAGCCGGGAGAATAGCTGGGGGAAATGGAAACAGCAGGCAAGTCAGGGCAGTGGCCTGGGCCTCCCCTGCCTGCAGCACAGAAATGTGGATGACAGTCATGGGACTTCAGGGCCACAGCTCCAGACCACCCGCCTCCAAGGGAGTGTCCCCTGCCTCTCCACCCCAGGAAGTGTTTGGATCAGACTCTCTCCCAGAAAGGCGTGGCTCCTCTGCTGGCCCAGGGCCCTGCCAGAGACACTGTCTTCCTCTTGCATCTAAAAACCTGGGTGTTAAGCCGGGCGTGGTGGTGGCTGCACGCTTGTAATCCCTGCGCTTGGGAGGCTGAGACAGGGGGATCACGGTTTGCGGACAGCCTCAGCTACTTAGGCCCTCAGCAACTTAGACCTGTTTCAAAATAAAAAATAGGGCAGCGGGTGTAGCTCTCAGAGGTCGAATGCCCCTGGGTCCCAAACCAACCCGCAAAAAATAAATTGTTCATTTTATTGGCAAATAAGAACATGTTATCCTAATAAGGCAGGTAAAATATGCTCCTAATAAGCTGAGAGTTGAAATTGAGCAAATGATTGCCCAATGATTCTTTGTACAGACTAGAAAGACCTGTTTAAATTGTGGCGCACGCTTGTAATCCCCGGGCTTGGGAGGCTGGAACAGGAGGATCGCACGGGTTCGAAGCCAGCCTCAGCTACTTAGTGAGGCTCTCAGCAACTTAGTGAGACCCTGTTTCCAAATAAAATATAAAATGGGTCTGGGAGTATAGTTCGGAAGTAGAAAGCCTCTGGGTTCCACCCCCAGTACCACCAAAAAAATAAAATAAAATAAAATAAAAAATAAAAACCTGGGTGCTTGAAAACAGAGGCACCCACTAGGTCCCGAAAGGACCAGCGCCTTGCCCAGGCCTGTCCACGGCCGGTTCCACTCTCCACAAGTCACGGGCTGGCCGCTCACTCGCTAAAAGGGGTCTGGGAGATGCTGTTTGGTCTCAGAGTGCTTTCTTTTGGGTTCCTAAGATGTATCTTACAATCCAGGTTTCTATCCTCTCTTAGAAAGTCAGGAAATCCAGTCCCTTGTTTCCACTTGGCAGAAAAGGACTGGAGCTGAGCCAGGCAACGGCAGGGGCCGCAGTCCTCGCCCTTCCCTGTTGCCCCGCACCGCACGCAGCCTGCCTCGCCTCGTGTCTATCTGGCCCCTCCAGGCACTTGATTTTGCAGCTCACTTTTCTTCCTGAAGTGTGCTCCCACTAGCCATGGGGCCTAGAGAAGGGCCCTCCTCTCCCTTGTTGAAGACGTTCTACTTGTATTAATGTGCCCGTACTAGTTGGGGGGAAAGCTCTATTACACTGTTGGTTTGGGTTTAGCTTGTGGTCACCCTCGGGCCCTTTCCAGGCATGCCTTCATTAATCCCTCCACACTGCGACAGCACAGGAGTGGAGACTTTGCAGCCCTTTGAGACATGAGTTCGAATCCTGACCAGGGCAGATCTAGCAATACCACCCTTCTTGAAAAGTGACTGTGAAGGTTACAGTGTCTAGCAAAACTTAGGACCCAGAAATATCACTGGATACAGGGTAACTTTTAGCTGGGCCTGGTGACACCTGCCTGTGATCCCAGTGTTTGGGAGGTTGAGACAGGAGATCGCAGGTTCGAGGCCAGCTTCAGCAACGTGGCAAGACCCTGTTTCAAGAGCCGGGCGTGGTGGTGCACGCTTGTGATCCCAGCATTCGGGAGGCTGAGACCGGAGGATCGCGGTTCGCGGACAGCCTCAGCTACTTAGTGAGGCCTTCTACAACTCAATGAGACCCTGTTTCAAAATAAAGAATAAAGCCGGGCGTGGCGGCGCACGCTTGCAATCCTCGCACTTGGGAGGCGGAGACAGGAGGATCGCGCAGGTCCAAAGCTTATGAGACCCTGTTTCCAAATAAAAAGTATAAAATAGGTTTTGGAGTGTAGCCCGGAGATAGAAGGGCATCCAGGAACCCCAGTACCACCAAAAAAATAAATAAATAAATAAATAAAAAATCGGACTGGGGGGGGGGGGTAGCTCAGAGGTAGAATGCCCCTAGGTTCCATCCCCAGTACTGAAGAAGAAAAAAAAAAACCTGTTTCAAAAGAAAACAAAACAAATATTTAAAAAGGGCTGAAATATAGTTTGGAGGTAAATACCCCTGTGTTTGATCCTCAGTAACACACACACACACACACACACACACACACACACACACACACCACCACCACCACCAATAATAATAATAATAATAATAATAATAATAATAATAATAAATGGTAGCTTTGTGATTTTTACTACTAGCACTCTGTTCCTCCTGTGTGGGCACTGCTCCCTGTCCTCCCTTGCTCCTCGGGGCCAAATCCTGGCCCACCCACGAGGGAGAAAGAGACCTGCACAGAGCCCCACTACTTAATCTGATCCAGGGATGTTTACGTGGGTTCTCAGCCCTCTGTCAACAGTGTCTCCGAGGCCCTGAGTTATGTGTCTAGGGAGGGTGCCGGGGAGGGGGCCCCAATGAATCACTGGGCCAAGCCCCCAAGAGGTCCACAGAGGAAGGCCCTTTGAATTTGGAGATCTCAGTCATGGGGGGCACAGGGGAAGATTGAAGCTTTGCTGCAGCTGGGGCCATGGCCGGGTCACCCGGGTCTATTAAAACATCATCAACCCACCTCTGGCAAAACCTCTCTGGTTTCTCACCTGGGGACACAGCAGTGCTGTGTTCAACTCAGGGTGGTTTTTGGTATTCTTTTTTTGCTTTTTATTAGCTTCTCCACTACTTTATCAAAAAAAAAAATTTTTTTGAGGTAGGGAGTCCTGGGGATTGATTCGAGAGGCAATCTGTCTCTGAGTCACACTCCCAGACTACTTTATTTTTGTATTTTGAAAAAAAGTCATGCTAAGTTGCTGAGGCTGGCCTCAAACCTTCAATCCTCCTGTCTGAGCCTCCCAAGTACTGGGATTGCAGGTGAGCAGCAGCACACCCACCTGCCCAACTTAGCAGAGGATTCCTCAAGGACATCGGAGTCACAAGGTCCTAGTTAGGGTGTGGAGGTAGCGTGAAGACCCATTTCCATTCTTTAGTATGTAGGGAAGAGGCAGGACGGGCCAGCTCGCTTCCCTATAGGGCCCATCCCAGGTACAGAGAGGGAGGCCTGTCCTGTGGATGTGGGGTCAGATGTAGAGGTCAAATCTAAGTCACGGAAGGTGCCTCAAAGTGTCTGTCACAATTTATAGCCAAATGCCATCCCCTGGTACTGAGGATGGAGCCCAAGGGCATTCTACGTCCAAACTACACCCCCAGCCATACTTTTATTCTTTATTTTTGAAACAGCGTCTCACTGAGTTGTAAAGTACCCAAGGCTCGCTGCAAACTGATTCTCCTGTCTCAGCCTCCCGAATGCTGGGATTTCAAGCGTGGGCCACCATACCCAGCTTAGTATGGAAACTTTTTGAACAACTTTTCCTGCAAAACATACACTGTCTCAGCCATAATATGGATTAAATGCTCTTTGTGGGCTGATCTGGGGCCCTCACAGCAGCTTATAATGGCAATCATGTTTCAAGTTCCCAACACCTGAGGGTTGATCTGGGTGCACACCAGTAATCCCACTATGTGGATGGCTGAGGTAGGAGGATCAAGGGTTCAAGGCCAGTCTCAGCAACTTAGTGAGACCTTGTTTCTAAATAAATAAATAAATAAATAAATAAATAAATAAATAAGGAAAAGGGCTAGGGGTGTATGTAGCTCAGAAGTAGAATGCCCCTGAGTTCAATCTCCAGTACAAAAAATAAAATAAAATGACAGCCCATGCCAAGTCAGGTGTGGTAGCACATGCCTGTAATCCAGGTACTTGGGAGGCTAACACAGAAAGATCACAGGTTTGAGGTCATCTTAGTGAGACCCTGTTTCAAAATTTAAAAAAAAAAAAAAAAAAAAGCCATGCATGGCGGCCCATGCTTGTAATCCCAGTACTAAGGGAGGCTGAGTCAGGAGGATCTGGGTTTGAGGCCAGCCTCAGCTACTTAGTGAGGCCTTCCGCAATTTAGTGAGACCCTGTTTCAAAATAAAGAATAAAAAATAGGGCTGGTGATATCGTTCTGAGGTAAAATGCCCCTGGATTCCATCCCTAGTGCTGCAAAAAAAAAAAATAAAAAAATAAAAAATAGGGCTGGGGGCGTAGCTTGAGGGCAGAATGCCCTTGGGTTCACTGTCCAGTACCAATCAATTAAAGGCATCCTGTGAAAGTTGAGTCTCCTTTCTTGCTGTGGCTAGAGACAGGCCAGGCCAAGAGTTTATATCCCCTGGTGATTTGCTTTAAGCCCTTAGCTAAATCGCTTATCAGCAAGTAACTTCCTAAGTAAAATTCCTTGATAAGGGTTATCAACCGCTAGCCCCAGTCTTCCCCTCCACCTACCAGAGAGGCCTGCCAGGCGAGCCCTCCCCTTCCAGCACCTACACTGTGACCCCCACGCAGCACAAGGCCCTCCTCTGGAAACCAGCTTCTTTTGAAGAGATTTGTTTTGGCAATACATTTGAAATCCCATTAGTAAAAAGATTCTTTTATCAGAGAGGCTGTCTGCTCTAGTGACAAGAAGCCAGGCTCTCTTTGCAGACTGGTTTCCTGTCCACCGCCTCTGTGTGCAGAGGATTCTCCGCTTCCCTCTCACGGGATCCAAATCCTGGCCTCTCAGCTGACAAAATGCGCGAGCCTGGGCCCCATCACCTGTAAAAGCGGTCGCTGATAGCAGTCCCCGATAGGAGCAAAAGGGGCATCCGACATTTTAGCTCTTAGCACACGTGTGTGTGTGTGTGTGTGTGTGTGTGTGTGTGTGTGTGTGTGTGTTTACTGGGAATCAAACCCAGGAACATTCTCCTCTGAGCTACACTCTCAACTCTTTTTATTCTTTCTTTCTTTCTTTCTTTATTTATTTATTTATTTATTTATTTTTTGGTGGTACTGGGGTTCCTGGAAACCCTTCTACCTCCGGGCTACACTCCCAGACCTATTTTTATACTTTTTTATTTGAAACAGGGTCTCTTAAGCCAGCGCGGCTGGCTTCGAACCTGCGTGATCCTCCTGTCTCTGCCTCCCAAGCGCGGGGATTACAAGCGTGCGCCACCACGCCCGGCTTATTTTTTCCTTTGAAACAGTCTCACTAGGTTGCTGAGAGTTGGTCCTGGAACCTGTGCTCCTCCTTGTCTCAGCCCCCCAAGTTCTGGGGTTACAAGCCTGCGCCACCACGCCAGCTCTCAGCATGACTAGTAGCACCTGTATCAGCAGCCCCGCCCCGCCCTGTGCCTTCAGCCAAAGCGCTGGTTGCTGACTTTCAGGCTTTGGAGAGCAGCGTGGCTCACGAGAAGAGGAGAGGCAGGGAAGCTCTGGAGACAGAGAGGAGGAGAGTACAAGACCTGGAGAATCACCTAACCCAGCAGAAGGAGGTACGGACCGCAAGGACCTGGAAGGAGCTCCACACCAGCGCGAGCCGAGGGCGGGAGGACGGAGTGGCCCGGCAGTGGCCCAGTGGGAAGTGGCGCCTGCCCCTGGCTGGTCAGGCACGGGGCCTCCTGCACCTGGGTCCTCAACCCTATCCCTGCAGGATCAGATGGCTTTAGGTAGGAAGTGTGTGGCGCCTGTACACTCGGGGCCCTCCGCCAGCCTGCTGGGACAGGAACACGTCACCTCCCCCATTTGTCCCTCTTGTCCCTCTTCCTCAAAAGCCAGGTACTTCCTGGGGGGCCCTCACTGCTCCAATACCTGGGTTTAGTTGGTGTTTCGGCACCAATTGAGGAGACCCAAGGTCTCCTCCAGGCACGTGACCACCGAACATCTGGCTCCGGCGCTCACCTGGAGGGTGCACCTGGGTGCTCGCCTCTCTCCAGCAGGTGCCTCGGTCCTCGCGCTCTTGCTCCTGAACCCCTGGCTCCCTGCTCCCCACAGTGACACCTGCCCCCTCTGCAGGCACGCCCCGCCTCCTTTCCACACTCGCACCCTCAACCCCTTGTCCTTGGCTCCAGATCGCAGAGAACAGCCTCGCCCAAGAGAGACAGAAAGCCAAGGAGGCCTTGGAGAAGGAGAAGAGGAGGGTGCAGGACCTGGAGAACCACTTGACCAAGCAGAAAGAGGTACGGGGCTCGGCAGGGAAGGGCGGAGAGGAGCCAGGCGGGCCCTGCAGCCAGGGGTGGTTCAAATGCCCGAGGCAAGTCGCTGAACATCCCGAGCCCGGTATTCCTGAAGCTGTGCCGAGACATGACTGCCCGTGTCGTGAGCACGGGGTGTGTGGGCTCAGACGATGACTGCGAGCTCCTGGCTCCAGTGATGGGGCAGCAGCTGAACCCAGGGCTCTGACTCCTGAGCTGTTATTCTCCACCTCTCTCCCTTCTCCCTCTGCTGAGCTCCAGCTTTGGGTGCATTAAGAGAGGAGCTGCCAGCGGGGCATGGTGGTGGCGCACACCTGTAATCCCAGTTGTTAAGAGGCTGAGACAGGAGGATCGCAGGTTCGAGGCTAATATCAGTACCCTAGGAGACCCTGTTGTAAGACGCACTTGGGAGGCTGAGACAGGAGGATCACGGGTATGAGGCCAACCTCAGCAACCTAGCGAGGCTTTGTTCCCCCCCAAAAAAAAACAAAAATAGGACTGTAGGACTGGGAGTGTAGCTTGGAGGTGAACTGTACCTGGGTTCAATCTCCAATCTCTCTCTCTCTCTCTCTCTCTTTCTCTCTCTCTCTCTCTCTCTCTCTCTCTCTCTCTCTCACACACACACACACACACACACACACACACACACACACACACACACACACATGCACTTGCAGAGGCTGTGATGGCACAGACCTCACCGTGGCGGACGTCACTCCCTCCTCACCAAGAGCAATAAACATCTCCAACGCACAACCCGGCACCCAAAGGGTAAATTTACAGAGATAAATGTCACCTTGAAGGATTTCCGGGGCCAGCTGGGACTGAAAAGCATCCCGAAATCTCTTCACATCCACATCCCCATAAACTGGGCGTACCGGTCACCCCAGTACCTGGGAGGCTGAGACAAGAGGATCACATGTTTGAGCCAACCTCAGCAACTCAGCAAGACCCTGTTTCAAAATTTAAAAATAAAATAGGGCTGGGGGTGGAGCTCAGAGGTAGAACACCCCAGGCTTCAACCCCAGTTCCCACACATCAGCGTTAGAATCTCTGGGGACCTTTTTTTTTTTTTTTTTTTTTTAACGTGTGTGGTATTGAGGATTGAACCAAGGGGCTTTCTACCTCCAGGCTACACTTCTAGACCTTTTTTATACTTTATTTGGAAACAGGGTCTCACTAAGTTGCCGAGAGCCTCACTCAGTAGCCGAGGCTGGCTTCGAACCCGTGCCATCCTCCTGTCTCAGCCTCCCAAGCGCGGGGATTACAAGCGTGCGCCACCGCGCCCGGCTTTCTGGGGAACTTATTTTAAAGCCTCTTTCTTGGATCTCAGAGATTTTGACTCACTGGATATAGGGTGGACTCACAAATTTTCTTTTTCTTTTTTTCTTTTTTCTTTTCTTTTCAGTATGGAGGATCCCTAAATAGCTGAGGCTGGCCTCAAACCTGCTATCCTTCTGTTTCAGCCTTCCAAGTACTGGGATACAAGAGTGTGCCATGACGCCCAGCTTACCATTTTTTTTTTTTAATATACTGGGGATTGAACCCAGAGACATTCTACTTCTGAGCTATACCCTCAGCTCTTTTTATTTTGAAACAGGGTTTCACTAGGCTGCTGAAAGTCTCACTTGGCTACTGAGGCTGGCCTCAAACTTGCAATCGCCCCATCTCAGCCTCCCAAGTACTGGGATGACAGGCATGCACCACCACGTCTGGCTGCAGGAATTTGCATTTTGAACAATCCAACAAGAGCCAGGCGGGGTGACACACTCTTGCAATCTCAAGGACTTGGGATGTTGAGACAGGAGGATCACAGGTTCGAAGCCAGCCTCAGCAAGTTAGGCCATCTACAACTTGGTGAGGCCCTGTTTCCAAATAAAATAATAAAATAGGTCTGGGGATATAGCTTGGAGGTAGAATACCCCTGGATTCCATCCCCAGTACCACCAAAAAGAAAAAGAAAAAGAAAGAAAAAAGTCCCAGGAAGGACAGTCGGCGAAGCACATATAATCACACGGGCACCACCGCTCAAGCAGACTTGACTCACTGGCCAGTGTCCAGAGGAGGCAAAGTGACGCAGGATGGCGACGGGCTGAGTGACTCGGGGCTGCCGTCCTGCGCTGACCATGATGCTACCAGCCGCCCATGTAGGAGCAGGCTGTTTGCCTGCAGTCTTGTTTCCTCAAATGGTGTGCCATGGAGCACCAGGGCATGCATCCATTAATGGTAGGAGGAAAGAAGATAAAATCTAAAAGCATGAGACCGGAGGATCACAGATTCGAAGCCAGCCTCAGCAACTTAGCGAGGCTCTCGGCAACCTAGAAAGACCCTGTTTCCAAATTGGGGTATAGCTCAAAGGTAGAATGCCCTTAAATTCAATCCACAGCACCACAAAATGAAATACGTGATCTAAAAGCAGCCAGGTGTGCATCGGTAATGCCAGCACTTGGGAAGCTGAAACAGGAGGATCACAGGTTCAAAGCCAGCCTCAGTAACTTAACGAGTACCTGTTTCAAAAAAAAAAAAAAAAGGCTAGGGTCTTAGGAGGTAAATGTTTCTGGGTTGAAACTCCTGTATCAAAGAAGAAACAAACACTTAAAAGCAGATAAACTAAGGCAGGCATGGTGGCATCCTGATACTTGGAATCATAGTACTTGGGAGGTTGAAGCAAGAAGATCACAGGTTCAAGGCTAGCCCCAGCAACTTAGCAAGACCTTGTTTCAAAATAAAAATAACAGCCAGGCGTGGTGGCGCACGCTTGTAATCCCAGTGCTTGGGAGGCTGAGACAGGAGGATCACACAGATTTGAAGCCAGCCTCAGCTACTTAGGCTCTCAGCAACTTAGTGAGACCATTTCCAAATAAAATATTAAAGAAAAATACATCTGGGAGTATAGTTCAGAGGTAGAAAGCCTCTGGGTTCCACTCCCAGTACCACCAAATAATAATAATAATAATAATAATAATAATAATAATAAATAATTAATTTAAAAATTAAAAATAAATAAAAATAATAAAGGAAGGAAGGAAGGAAGGAAGGAAGGAAGGAAGGAAGGAGGGAAGGAAGAAAAAATAGGACAGGGGTGTAGCTTGGAAGTTGAATGCCCCTGGGTTCCAGCCCCAGACCTGCAAAAAAATAAAATGAAATAAATAATAATAAAAAGAGCTGTGGGTATCGCTCAGAGGTAGAATGCCCGAGTTCAATCCCTGGTGCTATAAATAAGTAAATAAATAACTCAATAGGCAGATATTAAAAATAATTTGCTGGGCGTGGTGGCACACACTTGTAATCCCTATGCTTGGGAGGCGGAGACAGGAGGATCACACAGGTTCAAAGCCAGCCACACTGGTTTAAGAGACCCTGTTTCCAAATAAAAATATAAAATAGGTCTGGGGAGTATAGCCCTCCCGGAGGTAGAAAGATTTCCGGGAACCCCAGTACCACCAAAATAATAATAATAATAATTATTATTATTATTATTATTATTTTATTCTTTTTTAATTTTAATTTTTTTTAATTTTTGTAATCATACATCTCTTTGGAATACAAGACTTGAAAGGATATACAAGCACATATCATCCACTAAGCCCTCATCCAATCCCCATCCCATTCCCTCCCCCTCCCTCGATCCCATGCTTAATTGGTGATTATCTTTGATATAATTGTTTACGCACCTCATGAGTTTTAAAGAGATTCCATCCTCCTCCATTCCCTCCCCTCTGATTGGTCACCTTAATTGCTTTTCAATAGGGCTCTTTCTACTACTCGACCTCCTCCTGTCACCCCTTTCCTCCTAGTTCTTGCTAATTAGGGGAAGCATCTGGATTTTATTTTCTATGCTATTTCTCTGTGTATGCCACATTGCAAGTTCTGATCCCACTCTTGGTGGCCCCAGTAGTAGCCTGGCCACCCGGAGGACTCTGATTCCGACCTCGCTGGCTCCAGCACCAGCCTTGCCTCATGACAGGCTCCGATCCCGGCCTCGCCGACCCTGGCACTGGCCTAACCCCTCGGCTGGCTCCTATCCTGGTCTCGCAAGTCCCAGCTCCGTCCTTGCCTCACAGCAGTTTCTGATCCCGGCCTCGCTGGCCCCGGCACTGGCCTTACCCCTTGGCAGAGTCCGATCCCAGCCTCATAGGTCCCAACACCAGTCTTGCCTCACGGCAGTTTCCAATCCCAGCCTCGCCGGCCCCGGCACCAGCCTAACCCCTCGGCTGGCGCCAGTCCCTGCCTCGGAGGCCTCAGTAGCAGCCTTGCCTCATGGCAGGCTCCGATCCCAGCCTTGTTGGCCACGGAACTGACCTCACCCCTCGGCAGGCCCTGATCCCGGTGTCGGAGGCCCCAGAATCGGCCATACCTCAAGGAAGGCTCCAATCCCGGCCTCGCTGGCCCTAGCACCAGCCTAACCCCTCGGCAGGCTCCTATCCAGGCCTCGGAGGCCCCAGCACCGGCCTTGCCTCATGGCAGGCTCTGATCCCGGCCTCGCTGGCTCTGGCACTGACCTAACACATCAGCTGGCTCCAATCTTGACCTCCGAGGCCCCAGCACCGGCCTTGCCTCACGGCAGGCTCCAATCCCAGTCTCGCTGACCCCGGCACTGGCCTAAACCCTTGGCAGGCTCTGATCCCGGCCTCGGAGGCCCCAGCACCGGCCTTGCTTCATGGCAGGCTCCGATCCCAGCCTCGCTGGCCCCGGCACCAGCCTAAACCCTCGGCAGGCTCCAATCCCAACCTGGGAGGCCCCTGCACCGGCCTTTCCTCATGGCTGGCTCCGATCCCCATCTTGCTGACCCCGGGACTGGCCTAACCCCTCAGCAGGCTCCAATCACGGCCTCAGAGGCCTCAGTAGAGGCCTTGCCTCACAGCAGGCTCTGATCCCGGCCTCGCTGGCCCGGGCACCGACCTAACCCTTCAGCAGGCTCCAATTCCAGCCTCGGAGGCCCCATAACCTGCCTTGCCTCATGATAGGCTCCGATCCTGGCCTCGCTAGCCCTGGCACCGGCCTCACCCCTCGGCAGGCTCCAGTCCGAGCACCCTTTTCACCCAGCAGGTTGTCCCACATTCCCGAGGTGCGTGGTGGTAGTATTCTGCCTCTGAGGTAATTTCTTCAAAAGTTCCAGTGTACTACGTCAGATCTCTGCCTCCCCTGAGTACTTGCCGCTGCCAATGCGACTGCCTCCACCATTTCAAATCTTTCCCAAGCTCTTTTCCCATACCACATAATGTCCAGTGTTCCTAAGCATGCACGACAGTAGCATCGACCTTTGGGGTAATTTCTTCAGAGGATCAGGGTGGGTTGGATCAGAGGTCTGCCTCTCCCAAATACAAGTCTCCACCGCCATCTCGGCCACTGCTGCCACCACCGCCTTCCTCCTAGGTCTCCGCTAGACTCTCTCCTTACAGGTGATGGCCAGGATTCTTAATGATGTAGAGAAGCAGCAGTCCTCCTTCTCGGGGAATTCTTCCAAAAGTTCCAGTTCAGATGGATATGTTTTGTCTGCATCTCCAATATTCTAGCTGCCGCTGCAGCCATCTTAACCCCTCTCGAATATTTTTCTTTTTTCTTCTCCCTTTTTTTTTTTTTTAAATATGAGAAGAGAGTATGTGTGGTTTGGGAAGGATGTGGGATCAGGCACTCGGTAGCGATGAAAATTTTTTTTTTCTTTCCAGGTGGGAGGGGGGTTGCCTAAGGGTGCCCTGCCTGCGCCCACCCACCCACCCAGGGTCAGGGCCATGCAGCCCAGACCTCTGGGCCCTTCCGGGTGGGGGGCGTTGCCTAATGGTGCCCCACCTGTGTCCGCCCACCCGCCCCTAATAATTTTATTTCTAAACAAAATGGTTTTTTTTAACTCCATTTCAAAATTTGTGGACATGTTTGAGGCAAACTTCGATGTTTCTAGGGGGATTGTTACAAGCTCATTACCACTTGCAACAACTAGTGTCTTTGAATTAGAATTTTTTTAAGTCCGTATGCAAAAAATTGTTTAGAAAATGTGGAAAAATATATCAGATAAGGGTTTGTAGAAGACTCCAAATGCCACCAGTAAGCCCTGACTATAAATCTGTATTTAGGACACATCCTCAAAAAAAAAAAAAATCTCCTGGTTAAATTTATAATCAGTGCATCTCATGAATTTAAAACTGTCAATAAATATGTAACAAAACAAAGAACCACTCAAACATACTGAAATGGCAAGTCAACTTAGAAGTAAACAGAGGGTCGCTCGGACAGTAGGCTGGCCCATTTGCGCGCCCGTTTGCCCCTGTGCCTAGAAGAGAAATCGAAAGGTTGGTTTCACCTAAGTAGGTAAAATAGAAACAAGAAGGAAAACTGTCAGACGGGCGGGACAGGGAGCCTTGTTCTCCATCCTTGGGCAAGCTACACACGGTCGAAGGGGGAGACCAGACCCCAGGCAGCAGGCCCAAGCGCGGCCAGGAGGCTCTCAGTCCACCAAAGGGCAGCTGTGGCGCCTGCAAGATTCTCCGGCGCTCGGCCGAGCGGTAGCACCAGGCTGCTCCTCGGGACCCGCCAGCGTCGCCGGTCAGCGCCTCCCCCGGCCAGCTCTGCGCCCCGCCTTCACGGAGCGTCTGTCCTACATCGTGACTCTCACGAAGGACCCCCAAGCAGACCTCAGTGGTGGCACAAAGGACAGTATGTGGCTTCCTGGTGTGTGTGTCTTATTTTTTCTAAAAGTGCCAGTTTCCTTTCCCGATTATAAAGGGAGCGAGCCCCTGTTGTCCCAGAACATTTCAAACAAAGAAAATCACTCAGAAGAAGCGTGAAAACTCACCGTGGTTCCGCCGGGCAGAGCGGTGGCTGGTGCCACATGGATGTGACTTTGTCTTTATGTTGAGTGGCCATAGAGACACCGTTAAATGTTGGTGTATTACCAAAGGACTGTTTTTTTGGGGGGGAGGGGTTGTTTGTTTTTTGTGGGTCTGGGAATGGAACCCATAGGCATTTGACCTCCGAGCTATACCCCCTACCCGAGCTATACCCCCTACCCTATTTTTTATTTATTTAACAGGGTCTCAATAAGTTGCAGAGGGCCTCACTAAGTGGCTGAGGCTGTCTGCAAACCGTGATCCTCCAGTCTCAGCCTCCCGAAGGCTGGGATTACAAGCGTGCGCCACCACGCCTGGCTCCAAGTGACCTGGTTTATGCCGTGATCAGAGCCCACTGATTTGGAAGCGATTTGTGAAAGATAACATCATATTTTTCCAATGTGTCTGTGTTGATGAACCATCTGCAATCACCTGCCCTCAAAAGATGACCTACGTCTACACTGCGCTGGGTGGACCCAGGTTTAGTTACCCATCTTCATGGCCAGCCCCTAGGGCTCTGTCTTCCCTTTTTTTGGGGGGGGAGGTACTGATGATTGAACCCAGAGGCATTCTACCTCCAAGCTACACCCCCAGCCCTATTTTTTATTCTTTATTTTGAAACCAGGCCTCACTGAATTGCAGAGAGCCTCATTAAGTAGCTGAGGCTGTCCGTGAACCGCGATCCTCTGGTCTCAGCCTCCCGAATGCTGGGATTCCAAGCGTGTACCACCACGCCCAGCTTATTTTTTATTCTTTATTTTGAAACAGGGTCTCCCTAAGTTGCAGAGAGCCTCACTAAGTAGCTGAGGCTGTCTGCGAACCGCGATCCTCTGGTCTCAGCCTCCCAAATGCTGGGATTCCAAGTGTGTACCACCACGCCCAGCTTATTTTTTATTCTTTATTTTGAAACAGGGTCTCCCTAAGTTGCAGAGGGCCTCACTAAGTAGTTGAGGCTGGCCACAAACCTGCGATCCTCCTATCTCAGCCTCCCAAATACTGGGATTACAAGGACACACCACCACACCTGGCACCTTTCTTTTTGTGGCACTGGAGATTGAACTCAGGGCCATTCTACCTCTGAGCTATACCTCCAGCCCTATTTTTTATTTTTTTTTTGGGGGGGGGTGTCTGGAGATGGAACCCAGGGGCATTTGACCTCCGAGCTACACCCCTGCCCTATTTTTTATTCTTTATTTTGAAACCACGTCTCACTGAATTGCAGAGGGCCTCACTAAGTAGCTGAGGCTGTCCGCGAACCATAATCCTCTGGTCTCAGCCTCCTGAATGCTGGGATTCCAAGCGTGTACCACCACGCCCAGCTTATTTTTTATTCTTTATTTTGAAACAGGGTCTCCCTAAGTTGCAGAGGGCCTCACTAAGTAGCTGAGGCTGGCCACAAATCTGTGCTCCTCCTGTCTCAGCCTCCCAAGTGCTGGGATTTCATGGCTGTGCCACTCTGCCCAGCTTCCCTTTTTAGGGGTACAAAAGACGCCCGGTTGAACAGCCTGTGCCGTAAACATTACATCCTTAAGATAAGTTTCCAGAAACAAGTCAAGAGCAGTGGCCCATGCCTGTCAGCCCAGTACTTGGGAAGCTGACACGGGGGGATCACAGGTTTGCAGCCAGCCTCAGAAGCTTAGCAAGACCCCATTTCAAAATAAAAAGGGCTAGGCATGTAGCTCAAAGGCAGAATGCCCCTGGGTTCAATGCTTAATGCACAATAAAAAATAAACAATTCCCCAAAATAGGACTGCTAGATCCCAGGATAAGAACAGCTTCAGACTCACGGTAAGTGATCCCAAATGACCTTCCAGAAGGTTCATACCCATTCACCCAGCCACCAATGGAGTTAAGAGAACCCGGCACTACATCACAAGAACGTATCTCACACTGGACTAAAGAATCTTCAGGCCAGGCATGATGGCCACTCCTATAATCCCAGTACTTGGGAGGCTGAGACAGGAGGATTGCATGTTTGAAAACAACCTCAGCAACTTAGCAAGACCTTGTTTCAAAATTAAAATAAAATAGAGCCGGGAGTGTAGCTTGGAGGTAAAATGCCCCCTGGGTTCAATCCCCAGTACACACACACACAAAACACACACAAAATGGAAGACCCCAGCATGGTACCCACTCAAAAGCCCACATTCTACGCTGCTAGAGGGACTCAGCACAGTCGGATTTTGACAACTAAAGATGATAGGGAAGAGGAATAGGATGAGCCGGGGACACAGCGACTGGGGCCTCGAGGGACGGGGAGCCCTTCCCAGTGCCACAGCCCCGGAGGAGTCAGGGCACTGAAGCCAGGTGAAAGATGAAGGACTTGGGCGTGTTTATCCTGGAGAACAGGTTTAGAAAGAGACATGACAGCCCTCCTCAGATACTTAAAGGGCTGCCTCGTAAAGGAGAAATATAACTCACTCAATGAGCTCCAGGTGAAAGGACCGAGCCAAGAGGCCAGAAATCACATGGAGACAGATCTCGCTGAGCATGAGGAAGAGCCTAGAATAACCAGAACCTCCCAGAGGAGGCCTGGGCTTTGGGCTTTAAAAGGATCAGCAGCCAGGCGTGGGGGCGCACGCTTATAATCCCAGTACTTGGGACGCTGAGACAGGAGGATCGCAGGTTCGAGGCCAGCCTCAGCTACTTAGTGGGGCTGTCAGCAACTTTGTGAGGCCCTATTTCAAAACGAAGAATAAAAAATAGGGCTGCGGATGTCACTCAGAGGTAGAATGCCCCTGGGTTCAACCCTTAGTATTGAAAGAAAAAAGCAGAACCAGGTGTGGCGATGCATGCCTGTTATCCCAGTACTTGGAAGGCTGGGATGAGAGGATCACAGGTTCAAGACCAGCCTCAGGAATTTAGTGAGACCGAAACTAAAAACTAAAAATGGGGATTTAGGTTGAAGGTAAAATAGCCCTGGATTCAATACCCAATACCAGAGCCGGGCGCGGTGGCGCACGCTTGGGAGGCAGAGACAGGAGGATCGCGCAGGTTCGAAGCCAGCCGCGCGCGCTGGCTTAAGAGACCCTGTTTCCAAATAAAAATGTAAAAATAGGTCTGGGAGTGTAGCCCGGAGGTAGAAGGGCTTCCAGGAACCCCAGTCAGTACCACCAAAAAAAAAAAAAAAAAAAAATACCCAATACCAAAACACAAAACAAAACAGATCAGCCAAATGGAGTTTACCCTCACTCTAGAGACAGGGCAGCGGGGACGCCAGGGTCAGCCTCGAATCCTGAATGTTTAATTCGATGTCTGTTGTCTGTCTAGGAAATAGAATTAAAAGGGCAGAAGGAAGATGTTTTAAATAATAAGTTAAAGGACGCACTGGCCCTGATTGAAGAGTCTCAGCAGACAAAGAAGGCCGAAAGTCTAAAAGCAGAGGCCCTCGCCCTGAAATTAAATGAAACCCTAGCCGAGCTGGAAACTGCCAAAACAAAACTGGTGAGTGGGTGGCTGCCGGGGACGGGAGGGTTTGCCCCTCAGTGGAAGAGCACGGTGTCCCGAGAGCGTGTGGCTTGGACCAGGCCTCCTCAACCGCAGACTGTTGACATTCTGGGCCAGGTAGCTCCTGGCTGCCAGCCGTCCTGGGCGCTCAGGAGAGTTGGCAGGATCCCTGGTCTCCACCCGCTAGACGCCGTTGACAGCAGCCTTTCCTCTGATGTGACTACCAAAACTGTCTTCAGGCGCTGCCAAATGTCCCTGAGAGGCAAAAATCATCCCCCCCATAATACCTGGGCATAATAGCACACGTCTGTAATCCCAGTACTTGGGCGGCTGAGACAGGAGGATTGTGGGTTTGAGGCCAGCCTCAGCAACTTACTGAGACCCTGTTTCAAAGTAAAAAAAATAAAATAGGGCTGGGGGTGTGTGGCTCAGAGGTAGAATGCCCCCTGGGTTTAATCCCTGGTAATGCGTGGTGCGTGAGAGCACACACACACACACACACACTAAAAAGTCTGAGTTTGGGAGACAGCCTCATAGACACAGCTGTCGGAAAGTGGACATATATGAGCTTTCCCAGGCAAAGAATTCATCTTGGGAAAAGATCAGAGGCCGAGGCCCAACACAGCCATGGGTAGTAGATAGCAGGAGCCGGAGGGGAGGCTGGAGAAGCAGAAGGGGACGGAGGTGGCGCCGCGCCAGGAAGGGCCTCAGGAGGAGAGGGGCATGGGGAAGGCTCTCATTCCCCATTTGGGGGCCACTGGGCATTTTTATTTTGGGGATTTAGTTATATCTTTATTTTATCCTCACCTTTTCCGGTAGTGATTTCAATTTTTGTCTTTAAGAAATATAAATTCAGCCGGGCGTGGTGGCGCACACTTGTAATCCCCGCGCTTGGGAGGCAGAAACAGGAGGATCGCGCAGGTTCGAAGCTAGCCCCGCACACTGGCTTAGGAGACCCTGTTTCATGACAACAAAAAGTTGGGGTTATAGCTCAGAGGTAGAATGCCCCAGGTTCATTCCCCCACACAACAACAAGAAAAAGAAGTATAAATTAATTTTTTTCTTATAAAATGGTTCATGCAAGCCAGGTTTGGTGGCACATGCTTGTAATCCCAGTACTTGAGAGGCTGACACAGGAGGATCACAGGTTCGCAGCCAGCCTCAGCAACTTAGTAAGGCCCTCTGCAACTTAGTGAGACCCTGTTTCAAAGTAAAGAGAATAAAATAGGGCTGGGGGTATAGCTCAGAGGTAGAATGCCCTGTGTTAAATCCCTACTACCACCAAAAAATAAAATAAAATGGTGCATGCATTAAGTCATTCATAGTTATCAAGCACCTCGTTTTAGATGCTGTGGGCATGGCCAGAAGTAAGTGAGAACAGAGGGTCTGTTCTTACAGAATTGACCTTCTAAGCCGGGTGTGGTGGCGCACGCCTGTCATCCCAGCATTCGGGAGGCTGAGACAGGAGGAACACGGTTCGCGGACAGCCTCAGCTACTTAGCGAGGCCCTTTGCAACTCAATGAGACTGTTTCAAAATAAAGAATAGAAAATAGGGCGGGGGGGTGGAGCTCGGAGGTCAAATGCCGCTGGGTTCCATCCCCAGACCTGCAAAAAAAAAAAAAAGAAGAAGAAAAAAAAATCAGAGCAGATACATAAAGGTCTCAGGGATGAGAAAATAGAAAGTAAAACAAATGAAACAGGCCAGGCGTGGTGGCGCACGCTTGTAATCCCCGCACTTGGAAGGCGGAGACAGGAGGATGGCGCAGGTTCGAAGCCAGCCGCGCTGGCTTAAGAGACCCTGTTTCCGAATAAAAAATATAAAATAGGTCTGGGAGTGTAGCCCGGAGGTAGAAGGGCTTCCAGGAACCCCAGTACCAAAAAAAAAAAAAAAAAAAAAAAAAAAAACCAGAAAGCCTCACTTATGCTCCAGTGGACGGGCGATGGAAAGGGCCTAAGCGCTGAGCCCCAAAGACAAGAAGGGCCTGGTCCTGCAGGGAGCTATGGCAGGAGCGGCCACAGCCACGGCTGAGGCAGGACCCCGCTGCGCCCCTGTGCGGACCCATTGCTGTCCCCCCAGATCCTGATGGAGGAGCGGCTGCTACTGCAGCAGCAGGCGGTGGCGGCCCTGCAGGAGGAGCGGGAGTCGCAGAAGCACGGATTTGAGGAGGAAATCCTGGAGTACAAGGAGCAGATCAGGCAGCATGCCCAGACGATCGTGAGTCTCGAGGACAGACTCCAGAAAGTGACCGAGCGCCACAAGAAGATAGAGGGCGAGATCGCCACCCTGAAGGACGGCGACCCAGGTAGTCGGGCAGCTGCGGCCTGTCCGCTGCCCGCGGCTGGCCCGGGAGAGAGACAGACGCGCCTCTGATCCCAGGACTTAGGAGGCTGAGACAGGAGGACTGTGTATGGGAGCCCAGCCTCTGCAACTTAGCGAGACCGTTTCCAAATAAAAAATAAAATAGGGCCGGGGTGTAGCCCGGAGGTAGGGCACCCCCAGGTTCAACCTCAAGTACCAGAAGCAAAGCTCTGTCCTTCTCCGAGTCCTTTTACTTTTTCCCACATGATAAGTCTAGAAGCCGCCCCAGGCCCGGGTTGAGCAGAAGTAATGGCCGTGAATCGGGGCATCCTTTGTGCCCACCCAGAGCAGCAGAGTGGAGTCCTTGTGCCCGCGTGAAAGCTCGGGCAGGGCCTTTCAAGGCCACTCGGGCCCGGCTGCAGTGTGACTAGCCCGCTTTCCAGTGCAGCCAGGCCAGCCTCCTGCAAAACGAGCTTAGCAAACCCTAAAGGGAGCTCAGAATCGTGCCACGCGGTCACCCTCTGTGACCCAGGTCACCTCCCTGTTGCAGATACCGAGCTCCCGGAGAAGATCTCTGGAAGTCAAGGCGTCCGGCCCAGGCTTCTCCGCCTCGGCACTGGCGACGTGGGCTGGACGAGTCCTCGCTAGGGGGCCGAGGGCTGCCCCAGGCTGCACAGCACCCCTGGCCTCGAGAGGCCCATAGCTCTCCCACCTTGTCACCAAACATGTCTCAGGACATTGCTGACTGTCACCCGGAGGAAAACTCAGCTCTGCCTGGGGGCCATGGCCGAGGTCTCCAGGCGGCCAGGTGCCTGGAGTTACCTCACCCGGTCACGCGTCCAGCAGTCTTAGTTGAGCGTCTGTTATATTCTGGTCTTGTTTAGGCACCAGGGACTTGGCGATGAGCCAGCAAATCATTGTCCCTGACGTTAAATTACTGCCTTACAGGTGATCCAGAATGAACGGGGCCCCAGGGCAGGGCAGAGAGCAGGTCTCTTTCTTTCTTTCTTTCTTTCTTTCTTTCTTTCTTTCTTTCTTTCTTTCTTTTTCTTTCTTTCTACGGGATGGAACCCAGGGTCACTCTACCTCCAAGCTATACCCCCAGCCCTATTTTTTATTCTTTATTTTGAAACAGGGTCTCACTGAGTTGCAAAGGGCCTCACTAAGTAGCTAAGGCTGTCCTCAAACCACGATCCTCCTGTCTCAGCCTCTCAAATGCTAGGATTACAGTGTGCACCACCACACCCGGCTAGGGCCTAATTTCTTAACCCAGAGCCCAGGCCAGAGGGAGGATGGTGAAGCCGGGACCTGGAGGGAGGCTACATCTTCATCATCTTCACATGTAGATGTGAGTGTCCGCCATGAAGCAGGCATTCCAGGAGTGTCTGATGGATGAATGAATGAATGAATGAATGAATGAATGAATGCCAGGGAGTGGAAACGAGAGGGCGGTGGGCTGAGGACTGAGTGGGGGTAGGACAGGAGGCACTGAATGCAGATCCTTTTTCTAAGACTCTTGCCTGGGCAGGAAGGAGAAAGCAGGGCAGGCGTGCTGCCCAGTACTGCGGCCACGCTTCTCGCAGCCGAGCTGGGCCCTTGCTGGGAGACTCCATCTACGCGTACAATCAGGAACCTTATGTATAAATGCAATCGGGAACCCCTGGCATGATGAGTGGCTGGGAGGATCCCAGGGCCTCTGCATTAGCCCATTTTCTGTTGCTGTTAACCTAGTCCCATGTACTGGAAAAGTTATAAACAGAAGAGGTTAGCCATTGTGGCGGCACGTGCCTGTAATCCCAATCCTTGGGAGCCTGAGACAGGAGGATCGCAGGTTCAAGGTCAGCCTCGGCAACTTAGCAAGAGTCTGTTTCGAAATAAAAAAGAAAAGAAGGCTGGGAATGTAGTTTGGAGGTAGAATGTCCCTGGGCTCAGCCTCTCGTGAAAGAGAGAGAGAGGTTAAGTGTTGGTCTCAGCTCCAGTGCAAGGTCCTGGGATGGCTTTCTTGCTGTGAGTCCTGGGGCCACACACATGAGCCTGTGTGTTCTGGCCTCTCTCCCTCCTCTAATAAAAGCATCAGTACTGATCATGGGAGCTTCACCCTGATGGCCTTGTCTAATCCTGGTTACCCCTGAGGCCCCAGTGCTAAACACCGCCCTAAGATTAAATCCCCTCTTTCTTACTACCTCATGATAAGATTAAAGTTCAACCTGCTAGCCAGGCATGGAGGCCCATACCCGTCATCCCTGTACTTGGAGGCTGAGACAGGAGGATCACAGGTTCACCGCCAGCCTTTGCAACTTAGCAAACCCTCCTCAACTTAGTGAGACCCTGTTTCCAAATGAAAACTAAAATAAGAGCTAGGCGTGGTGGTGCACGCTTGTAATACCAGCACTAGGAAAGCTGAGACGAGCCGTCACAGGTTCAAAGCCAGCCTCAGCTACTTCACAAGGCTCTCAGCAACTCAGTGAGACCCTGTTTCCAAATAAGAAATAAAGTCAAGCTGGGGAGTGTAGCTTAGAGGTAAAATGCCTCTGGGTTCAATCTCTAGTACCAAAAAATAAAATAAAATAAAATAAAATAAAATAAAATAGAGCTGGGGGTTGCTCAGAGGCAGAATTCCCCTGAGTTCAATCCCCGGTGGTGGGGAAAGAATTCAACATGCTATCCTATCCATGCTAAACTTATATATGGGGAGAGTCCCGGCCTGTGACAGAACACGGGCTGCTGTCAGGAGGTGTAGGGAGGCTGCAGAGGGTGAGGAAGCTTGTGGATCGTGAGAGACACAGGTGTGAGCACAGGGAAGGGGACAGACAGTACCAGGACAGGAATAACACGCGTGCATCCCTCTGGTACAGCCGAAAAGGAGGAGACGCCGCCAGCGCCTCCCGCGTCGCCTCTGTTGGACAACAGCACCAAAGAGACGGTGTGTGACCACCTGATGTGAGTACCCGACGGGGCGCCGGGCCATCCTCCCTGGCACCCAGGGAGCAAGGGCAAACGTGAACCCCACCGCGGGCCAAGGAGTTGGGTCCCGAGTCTTCTCCCTGCTATTTCAATGTCTCAGTCCTTTGGCAAGCCAGGCTGGTGTGGTGGAAAGGTCCCAGGGCACCTGTGCTCAGATCCTCCTCAACACTTGCTAGTTCTGTGGCCCTGGAGGAGTCAGGCCACCTCCCTGAGCTTCCACCTCCTTGCCTGCAAAGGAAGGACGTCCATCCATCATCCATGCCTGGTGCTGGGTACATTCCAGTTATTAGTACCACTAGCTATTTATTTTCTTTCTTTCTTTTTCTATTTTCTTTTTCTTTTTCTTTTTTTTTTTTTTTTTTTTTTTTTGGAGTACTGGGGAAGGAACCCAGGAGCATTCTACCTCCAAGCTACACTCCCAGTCCTATGTTTATTCTTTATTTTGAAACAGGGTCTCACTGAGTTGAGAAGGACCTCAGCTGAGGCTGTCCTCAAAAAGCAATCCTCCTGTCTCAGTTTCCCAAATACTGGGATTACGAGTGTGCGCCACCACACCTCCTGGCTTTTTATTTTTTACAGGGTCTCACTGAGTTGCTGAGGGCCTCACTAAGTAGCTGAGGCTGGCCGTGAACCGTGATCCTCCTGTCTCGGCCTCTCAAATGCTGGGATTACAAGCGTGCCCACCACACCTGGCTCTAGCTATTTTTCCCAAGCACCAGCTAGAGAGAAGCACATTCCCAGTAATGGAGACCACTTAGAGGGATGGGGTTCCTGGAAAGAGTTAAAAGTTTAAGAGGTTGGGCCCAGCACAGTGATGCAGGCAGGCCTGTCATTCCAGTGTCTGAGGTTCGAGGCCAGCCTCAGTAACTTAATGAGACCCTGCTTCAATATAAAAATAAATGAAAAGGGCTGGGGCTGTCGCTCGGAGGTAGACAGCCCCTGGGCTCAATCCCCAGTACCAAAAAATAAATGCATAAACAAGGCCTGCCTTGTGGATGCCCTGGGCTCGGCCCCTCCCCCAGGTCCCGGGTGGAGTCTCTGGACTCAGCCCGTTTTAGTGAATTCCTGGTGAATTTCAGAGATGACTTGCTGGCCGCTCAGAAGGAAATCCTGTCCCAGCAGGAGGTCATCATGAGGCTGCGGCAAGACCTGAACGAAGCGCACGGCCGAATGTCAGATTTGAGAGGTTTGTACGACTTCCTGGGTCCCCTGACCAACCGACCTGCCGCAGACAGGAAAGAGATGAGGCCAGAGAGCCCCAAAGTCCCCCGTGGCCCTGCTTTCCCCGCACCTGCAGCACTTGTGACCCCGGGGCCACACGGCGGGTCCCAGCCACCAACCCAGGAGGGCGGATTATACTGCAGAGGACCTCCCACTTCCACATTCAAATGCAGCTTGCTTCTTCAGGGCAATTTTTTCCCCATTTATTTATTTATTTATTTATTTATTTATTTATTTTGCAGTACTGGGGATGGAACCCAGAGGCATTCTACCTCTGAGCTACACCCCCAGCCCTTTTTTATTCTTTATTTTGAAACAGGGTCTCACTGAGTTGCAGAGGGCCTCACTAAGTAACTGAGACTGGCCACGAACCTGCGATCCTCCTGTCTCAGCCTCCCAAATGCTGGGATGACAAGCGTGCGCCACCACGCCCGGCTTCGCAATTTTTTTTCCCTGCAATCACGGGGTGCCCACGAGGCGGGCCAGCCTGTAGGAGCCCTGGTACTAGGGAGCACAGAGGGAGCCTATCCTACCTTTCCCCTCCTCCTCTGGAAAAAGGGGGCCACACAGCCGCTCCGTAGGACCTGTGGTCACGAGCAGCTGTCCAGGGCCGCGCCGCGCGCTCTTGTGGACAGACACACGGCCTCGGCGTCTGTTTCTCCTGCAGTTTCCCCTCCTGTATCTTTTATCTCCACCTCCCTTCCTCTTGCTCCTCACAGCTGCCTTCTCTTACCAGGCCCTCGTCCTCAAAGAGCCAGAAGGCCCAGGGCACGCGTGTGGCCAGCAGAACTGGAGGGAGAGAGGAGGATGCTCTGCTCCCTCGCAACCCGGCGCAGTCCCAGGCCTTCAGTGGGATCGGCTGCCATGGCCGCTCCTCTTAATATCCCTAAGACACTGACGGCTGGACTTTTCAGTGTTTTTTCATAGAAAATTAGAAGAAAGTATATACGAAGATTTCTTTTTGTGTGGGTTTTTTGTGTGGGTTTTTTTTTTTTTTTTTTGCTTTGTTTTGGCTTTTTGTTTGTTAAGGAACTGAGGATTAAACCTAGGGGTATCTACCTCTGATCTCCACCCCCAGCCTTTTTTTCTTATTTTTTCCTTTCTCCCCCCCCCCCCCCTTTCTTTCTTTCTCTTTCTTTTTGTGATACTGGGACTGAACCCAGGGACATTCTACCTCCAAGCTACACCCTCATCACTATTTTTTATTCTTTATTTTGAAACAGGGTCTCACTAAGTTGCAAAGGGCCTCACTAGCTGAGGCTGGCCGCGAACCCATGATCCTCCTGTCTTAGCCTCCCAAGTACTAGGATTACAAGCATGCACCACTACACCCGGCTTATTTTTTATGTTGAAACAGGGTCTTGCTAGGTTGCTGAGGGGCTTGCTAGGTTGCTTGGGCTAGCCTTGACCCTGTGATCCTCCTGTCTCAGCCTCCCAAGCACTGAGCTTATAGGCATGTGCCACAATGCCTGGCTCAGTTAGAGATTTTCAGGGTCCGGTTCCAGAGTCAGGAGATGTTGAGCCTGATTCTAGACCTTCTCATTACTGGTCCCGTGGCCTTAGGCCAGGCCTCTTACCTCTTTGGGCCTCATGTTTCTACACCTGTGAAGCAGGGGTCCTAATAGTAACTCTGGAAGGTTTCCTATACAAGTGTCTTAGGTTGGGGTTTCGGAGAAGCAGACCCTAAGACCAGAATCCCAGGACTCAATTCCAGGAAATGCCAGTCCCAGGGTAGAAATGAGGCCGGAAGGGGAGAGAACGGACCGCAGTGCTCTGTCAGTGAGCACAGTGGGGGCCGTGCTGGGAGCCGGGTGGAGCACGGGCCTGCAGCCGCCCATGGGGACAGAGGGAGCTGCCGCCTGCTCCAGTCACAGTAGCCTGGACCTGAGCGCGCCCTTGGGCATCTTCACACCCTTGGGCAAGAAGATGCAGACGTGGCCAGCTGATCATCAGCCTGAGTGCCCGAGGGTCCGGGCAGGGCCTGGACACACCCTTAAGTGCAGTGCTGGGCGAGGCAGTGGGCTCTGGCCTTCCGGTTCGCAGGCCCGGCACCCTGGGAGGTGGAAGCACCTACACTTTCCTTTTTCCTGTGGCCACAGGGGAGCTCAGCGAGAAGCAGAAGGTGGAGCTGGAGCGGCACGTGGCCCTGGTCCAGCAGCAGAGCGGCGAGCTGAGCATGCTCAGGGCCAAGGTGGCGCAGACCAGCGGCTTGGTGGAGAAGAAGGACCGGGAGCTGAAGGCCCTCAAGGAGGCGCTCAGGTGCGGGAGGGTCCGCATGGCGTGGGGCCCCCAGCCTTATACTGAGAGGGCCCAGTAAATGCGGGCCGAGTTGACCGCGTGAAGGGATGATATGTGCTTCCTGTGTCACAGCTTCTAGAACATTCCTGCCCATATCCTAGATGACTTGAATGCTTAAGTATCACTTCCTCCAGGAAGCCCGCCCTCACTCCCCATGGCCAAGAACAGCCAAGGGCTGCAGCTCTGCTTGGGTCCCTCAGCCCCTGCACGCTGCCTGGCCAGCTGCTTCCTGTCGAGCCATGTGCCCATCCTGGAGGAAGGAGTCCGTGCAGACCTGACCCGCTGCCGGCTCCCGGCATGCACGCAGAGCCTGGCTCAGAAGGAGCCTTGACATGTATTGAACAAGAGCTGGAGGTGGGGCATCTGTAAAGCCCTGAGTTCCAATCCCCGCACCATACCAAATACTAAAATGGTAGTGCCAGCTTAAAAGAAATATAAAATACTGACATTATATCATGGATTAGTCTTTGTGTGTGTGCGGGTCTGGGGATGGAACCCAGGGGCATTCGACCTCCGAGCTACACCCCCTGCCCTATTTTTTATACTTTATTTTGAAACAGGGTCTCACTAAGTTGCAGAGGGCCTCACTAAGTAGCTGAGGCTGTCTTCGAACCACGATCCTCCTGCCTCAGCCTCCTAATGCTGGGATTACAAGCGTGCGCCACCACGCCCGGCTAATTAGTCTGTTTTTATTTTTTGTTGTTTTTTTTTTTTTTCTATTTTGGTGGTACTGGGGTTCCCGGAAACCCTTCTACCTCTGGGCTAAACTCCCAGACCTATTTTTACATTTTTATTTGGAAACAGGGTCTCCTAAGCCAGCGCGCGCGGCTGGCTTCGATTCTGCGCGATCCTCCTGTCTCCGCCTCTCAAGAGCGGGGATTACAAGCGTGCGCCGCCATGCCCGGCTAATTAGTCTGTTTTAAAAATATGAATCTGCATATGTATTTATATATTGGTACTGAGGATTGCACCCAAGGGTGTTCTGCCTCCAAGCTACCTCCCCAGCCCTTCTATTTTTTTTTTAATTTGAAATAGAATCTCGCTGGGCTGCTCAAAGTCTCACTTAATTGCTGAGGCTATTCTTGACAAACCTGTGATCCTCCTGTCTCTGCCGCCCTCATACTGGGATGCCAGGCATGTGCCAGCACACTTGGCTAATATATTGATTTTTTGCATGAGTGATGTTTTCCTCAAAAGAGCTAGAGTGAATTTGATGTTCTGTGTATCTCCTGTGGCTTTGTGCACCTCCCAGCTCACACAACCAGGGCACATTCACACGGATATTAAAAGGACAGGCTCACGCTGGGCATGGTGGCGCACGCTTGTAATCCCCGCACTTGGGAGGAGGAGACAGGAGGATGGCGCAGGTTCAAAGCCAGCCGCGCTGGCTTAAGAGATCCTGTTTCCAAAATAAAAAATATATAAAAATAGGTCTGGGAGTGTAGCCCGGAGGTAGAAGGACTTCCAGGAACTCCAGTACCACCAAAAATAAATTAATTAATTATTTTTTATTTATTTATTTATTTTGTGGTACTTGGGATGGAACCCAGGGGCATTCTACCTCTGAGCTATACCCCCAGACCTATTTTTTTAATTAATTAATTTTTTAAATTGGTGCATTGTAGTCATATATCAATCACATTGGAGTACAAGACTTGAGAGGATATACAAGCACACATCATCCAATTAGCCCTCCTCCAGCCCCCATCCCATTCCCTCCCCCTCCCTCCATCCCACGCTTCTTTGGTGATTTACTTTGATACATTTGTTTATGTACCTCCTGCGTTTTAAAGAGGCTCCGTCCTCCAGTATTACATACCCTCTGATTGGTCACATTAGTTGCTTCACTATAGGGTCCTTTCTATAGCTCAACCTCTTCCTGTTGCCCTTTTCCTCCTAGTTATTGCTGATTAAGAGAAGCGTCTGATTTGTATTTTCTGTGATATTTCTCTGTGCATGCTGCGTTGCAAGTACCGATCCCACTCTTGATGGTCCCAGTAGTGGCCTGGCTACTCAGTGGACTGATCCAGACCTCGCTGGCTCAAGCAGCAGCCTTTCCTCATGGGAGGCCCCAGTTCTGGTCTCGCTGGCCCCTGCACAGGTCTAACCCCTAAGCTGGCTTTGGTCCCGGCCTTGGAGGCCACAGGAGTGAACTTGCCTCATGCCAGGCTCCGATGCTGGCCATTGGCCCCTGCACCAGCCTAACCCCTTGGCAGGATTCCAATCCCGGCCTCGGAGGCCCCAGCACCGGCCTAGCCTCACGGCAGGCTCCAATGCCGACCTCGTTGGCCCGCAGCACCGGCCTAACCCCTCGGCAGGTTCCGTTCCCGGGTTAGGAGGCCCCAGCACTGGCCATGTCTCACGGCAGGCTCCGATGCCGGCCTTGCTGGCCCCAGCACCGGTCTATCCCTTCGGCAGGTTGTTATCCTGGCCTCGGAGGCCCCAGTACCGGCCTTGCCACACGGCAGGCTCCGATGCCGGCCTCGCTGGCCCCAGCACCGGCCTAACCCCTCGGAAGGCTCTTATCCCGGCCTCGGAGGTCCCAGTACCGGCCTTGCCTCAAGGCAAGCTCCAATCCCGGCCTCGGAGGCCTCAGCACCGGCCTTGCCTCACGGCAGGCTCCAATGCCGGCCTCGCTGGCCCCAGCATCGGCCTCACCCCTCGGCAGGCTCCAATCCCAGCCTCGGAGGCCCCAGTACCAGCCTTGCCTCATGGCAGGCTCCGGTGCCGGCCTCGCTGGCCCCAGCACCGGCCTAACCCCTCAGCCGGCTCCGATACTGGCCTCGGAGGCCCCAGCACCGGCCTTGCCTCACGGCAGGCTCCGATGCCGGCCTTGCTGGCCCCAGCACTGGCCTAACCCCTCGGCAGGCTCTTATCCTGGCCTCGAGGCCCCAGTACCGGCCTTGCCTCAAGGCAGGATCCGATGCCGGCCTCACTGGCCCCAGCACCGGCCTAACCCCTCAGCAGGCTCCGATCCCGGCCTCAGAGGCCCCAGCACTGGTCATACCTCATGGCAGTCTCCGATGCCTGCCTCGCTGGCCCCAGCACTGGCCTAATCCCTCGGCAGGCTCTTATCCCGGCCTCGGAGGCCCCAGCACCGGCCTTGCCTCACGGCAGGCTCCAATGCCGGCCTCGCTGGCCCCAGCATCGGCCTAACCCCTCGGCAGGCTCTTATCCCGACCTCAGAGGCCCCAGTACCGGCCTTGCCTCATGGCAGGCTCTGATGCCGGCCTCACTGGCCCCAGCACCGGCCTAACCCCTCGGCAGGCTCTTATCCTGACCTCGGAGGCCCCAGTACCGGCCTTGCCTCATGGCAGGCTCTGATGCCGGCCTCGCTGGCCCCAGCACCGGCCTAACCCCTCGGCAGGCTTCAATCCCGGCCTTAGAGGCCCCAGCACTGGTCATGCCTCACGGCAGGCTCCAATGCCGGCCTCGCTGGCCCCAGCACCGGCCTAACCCCTCGGCAGGCTCTTATCCTGGCCTCGGAGGCCCCAGTACCGGCCTTGCCTCACGGCAGGCTCCGATGCCGGCCTCGCTGGCCCCAGCACCGGCCTAACCCCTTGGCAGGCTCTTATCCTGGCCTCGGAGGCCCCAGTACCGGCCTTGCCTCACGGCAGGCTCCGATGCCGGCCTCACTGGCCCCAGCACCGGCCTAACCCCTCCGCAGGCTCTTATCCCGGCCTCGGATGCCCCAGTACTGGCCTTGCCTCAAGGCAGGCTGATGCCGGCCTCGGAGGCCCCAGCACCGGCCTTGCCTTATGGCAGGCTCCGATGCTGGCCTCGCTGGCCCCAGCACCGGCCTAACCCCTCGGCAGGCTCTTATCCTGGCCTCGGAGGCCCCAGTACCGGCCTTGACTCAAGGCAGGCTCCAATGCCGGCCTCGCTGGCCCCAACACCGGCCTAACCCCTCGGCAGGCTCCGATCCCAGCCTTGGAGGCCCCAGCACTGGTCATGCCTCATGGCAGGCTCCGATGCCGGCCTCGCTGGCCCCAGCACCGGCCTAACCCCTCGGCAGGCTCCGATCCCAGCCTTGGAGGTCCCAGCACTGGTCATGCCTCATGGCAGGCTCCGATGCCGGCCTCGCTGGCCCCAGCACCGGCCTAACCCCTCGGCAGGCTCTTATCCTGGCCTCGGAGGCCCCAGTACCAGCCTTGCCTCAAGGCAGGCTCCAATCCCGGCCTCAGAGGCCCCAGCACTGGCCTTGCCTCACGGCAGGCTCCAATGCCGGCCACACTGGCCCCAGCACCGGCCTAACCCTTCGGCAGGCTCTTATCCTGGCCTCAGAGGCCCCAGTACTGGCCTTGCCTCAAGGCAGGCTCTTATCCCGGCCTCGGAGGCCCCAGCACCGGCCTTGCCTCACGGCAGGTTCCAATGCCGGCCACGCTGGCCCCAGCACTGGACTAACCCCTCAGCAGGCTCTTATCCCGGCCTCGGAGGCCCCAGCACTGGCCTTGCCTCACAGCAGGTTCCGATGCCGGCCTCGCTGGCCCCAGCATTGGCCTAACCCCTCGGCAGGCTCTTGTCCCGACCTCAGAGGCCCCAGTACCGGCCTTGCCTCATGGCAGGCTCTGATGCCGGCCTCGCTGGCCCCAGCACCGGCCTAACCCCTCAGCAGGCTCCGGTCCCATCCTCGGAGGCCCCAGCACTGGCCTTGCCTCACGGCAGGTTCCGATGCCGGCCTCGCTGACCCCAGCACTGGCCTAACCCCTCGGCAGGCTATTATCCTGGCCTCGGAGGCCCCAGTACTGGCCTTGCCTCACGGCAGGCTCCGATGCCGGCCTCGCTGGCGGCCCCAGCACCGGCCTAACCCCTCAGCAGGTTCCGGACCTGACCTCGGAGGCCCCAGCACAAGCCTTGCCTCATGGCAGGCTCCAATGCCGGCCTCGCCGGCCCCAGCATCGGTCTAACCCCTCGGCAGGTTCCAATCCTGGCCACGGAGGCCTCAGTAGTGGCCTTGCCTCACAGCAAGCTCCGATGTCGGCCACTGGCCCCAGCGCCTGCCTAACTCCTCAGCAGGTTCCGATCACTGTCTCTGTGGTTATTATTTCAAAGGTTCCAGGTATAATGTATCAGATCTCTGCCTCCCCTGAGTATTGGCCACTGGCATTGCCACTGCCTCCACCATTTCAAATCCTTCCCAGGCTCTTTTTCCACTCTGAATGTTGTCCAGTGTTCCTAAGCATGCGTGATGGTAGCATTCGACATTTGGTGTAATTTCTCCAAAAAAATAAAGTTGGTAAGATCCGGTTTCTGCTTCTCCTGAATACAAGTCTCCACCACCATCGCGGAGAACTCTTTCAACACCGCATTTCTCCTTGGTCTCCGCTAAACTCTCTCCTTACAGATGATGTCTGAGATTTTTAACAATATAGAGAAATAGCAGTCCTCTTTCACGGCGAATTTTTCCATAAGTTCCAGTGCATTTAGATAAGTTTTGTCTGCATCTCCAGTGTCCTGGCATCCATAACGGCTTTCTTACCTCCTTTCCGATATTTTTCTTTATCTTTTTCTGTTCTGGTCCCGGTTTCTCCAGGGGTCTGGCGTGCTACTCGCAGTTTGGCCGGGGCCCAGAGTCCCGCGACCCGGGCCCCAGCTGGTGTGCCCCGCGCGTGACCCCCGCCCAGAACCCAGCGTCTTACTGGGCCCGGTTTCTCCAGGGGTCTGGCGTGCTACACGCAGTTCGGCCCGGGGCCCAGGGTCCCGCGACCAGTTGGTGTCATAAATTAATTAAATTAAAGGACAGGCTCCCCACTCAGGCCCCCTCGGCTTTGGAGCCACCCATCTCCACGTACAGGCTCAGAGACCACGGGCAAAGCGCTGTGCATTTCCACGAGTCTGTAAAATGGGGCGGAGAGGCTCCCCAACTCACGGGGGTTATTACTTAACTGAAAGGATCAGCGTTACAGTTGTAACGGCGCTGTGGGTTCTTTTCCTCTATTGAACTAGAATTCGTTGAATAGGAAAATTAAAACAGTAGACAGCTTGGTGCAGCTTAACGATTCTTTATTACAAAATCAGTAGGAAATAGGGAAGAGAAGAAAAGCAGCGTGCCTGGCAGCCATGCCGGAAAACCTAAAAATGAAACTCCTCCTCCCCCTCTCTCCCCAGCTTTAAATACCAAATTTGCATCGGCATGCTCTTACCAGCATTACCAAAGCAACGGGCTAGCAACTTATTTCTTAGCCAGGTGGCACCTCTTCGTCCAGTGTGTGCAGAGGTCCATAGTCTCCCTGGCTCCCGCCTCTCTGTGTTGGGCCATGTCGGCCGCCCATCAGCTACGGGCGCTTTGATGGAGTTTACCTCCCCTATACCCAGAAGACGAGGTGAACGGAGGCGCCGATTGCCTCCGTGTATTTCTAAAGCCAAAGGCTTTGACTGTCTCAGTAGCGTCTAAGGCCGAAGGCCCTCATTTCCTTTACATTCTTACAATAAGTTAATCATTCAAGGAAAGGGCAGAGAGGGGGGCGCTCCGCAGCGGGGCAGCTGCTGCCCCTCCCTGCCTGAGTGTCTGTACCTGAGCAGCGTCCAGGCTCTGACTGCTTTTTACATCTTGGAAATTAACACCAGACACAGAGTTGATGACCCCATCCACCCCACAGCAGGTGTACATGGGCCCAGAGCAGAGGCAAGGGCAGGCGTCCACTCCCCAGTCACTACCCTGGGGGACCCCGAAACTAAATTCTCCGGAAATCTGAAGGCAGGAGACTAGAGGTCTCAAAGAATTCGGCTACCTGTAAAAATAGGCCTCCGTTTCCTGGTCTGACAAAAGTATTTAAACCGCCCTAGGGATTCCAAAGAGAAACACAAACTCCAGCTGAACGTGGGAAATGAGCAGAAGCCCAGGAATCCCGCCCAGAAGCGCGACATCTCGGTGCAGATAGAACCCGTGCACCCGGACGTTTTCTCAAGCAGCCAAGAGGTAGGTGCCTGCCAGGCTCTGGGCTCCGGGAAGGACCCGCTACAAGAGCCCTGGGTGGCTGTCTCCTGTTGAAAATATTTTCATTCTAAGTTCCAATAGGAGGAACCTTTGGAATGCTGGGGAGGTAGCTCTGCGCTAGACTGCTTGCTTCCCACGTGCAAGGCCCTGAGTCCCGTCTCCAGTTCTGCCAAAAGGAAAAAAGAGAGAGAGAGAGGAAGAGAAGAAAAGGAGGGGGGAGGAGGAGGGGGGAAGAGGGGGAGAGGGGAAGAAGGAGGAGGAGGGGAGGAGAGGGAAAAGGAGGAGGAGGAGGAGGGAGGAAGAGGAGGGGGAGGAGGAAGAGGAGAGGAAGGAGAAGTACTTGCCCACGTGAAATATATAAAGTGAAAAGTGTCCTGCCTTGCTGACCGCAGTCTCAAGGGGTTAAGGTGGCCACAGTTAGAATCACGTGCCACCCAGTCTTTCCTCACAGAGGCCACTTTACCGCGTACGACCGTGTCATGAATGCGCAGTGGTCGAAGATCAGGCTGTGTGTGTGTGTGTGTGTGTGTGGTCCTGGGGGTTGAACCCAGGGCATTCTACCTCTGAGCTACAGCCCCAGCCCTTTTAATTTTTTATTTTGAAACAGGGTTTCACCAGGTTGTCGAGAGTCTCACTTTGTTGCTGAGGCTGTTCTCGAACCTGTGACCCTTCTTTCTAGACTCCCGAGTACAGGGATGACAGGCGTGCACCACCATGCCCAGTGAAGATCAGGCTTCGGGTCCATTCTGCCTGGGTTCGAATCCCAACACCTCCACTTGGAAACTGTGACCTTGGGAAGGTCACTGTGTCCCAGGTGCCTTGTGTGGCAGTAATGACAGCCCCCAGCCCCACCGCAGAGGGTGGTCGAGAAATAGATTTCATATATACACGTGTACCAACATATCCACGCATACGTAATTTTCTTGGTAATGGTATCAGACCATATATAATCTGCAACTCGTTTTCCTATAACACTATCGGTGGGCGTCTCCTGGAGTATATAAAGGTATGCCTGTCGGGAGATACAGAAATAGAGAAAACAGCCCAACAGACCAGAACAGGCTCTTTAATTGGGGTGAAGCCTGAGGGGGTTCTGAGCAGGAGAGTCCACGAGAAGCGGGGCCCCTTCCTTACAGACCAGAGGCTTTTGATGGGGCGTTGGTCAGGAGGGAGAGCAAAGCAGCCATGCATCCCGTGACCGGTGGGCTTTACACCAGGCCAGGGCAGGGAGATTTATGGGGCTGGGGGCAGGGGTTGGCTAGAGGCATTTCACTTTACTTTCTCCCCCTTCCTAACGCCCTTCGTCCTCACCTCCTCCAGCCAGGCCTCCGGTGCCCACTGTACCCCTTTCTTTTAAGTGGCAGCATAGAATTCCAAGGTGTCCCTTTTATCCAAACAGTTCCCGGCCGATGGATACTCAGGTTTCTCCTTTCACATCATCAAGATGCAGAAATAAAATACAATACAGATGGGAAACTGTTTTTTTGTAGGACCAAACTGCCTTCCCAACTAGCCATGCAATTAGCAGGACATGGTGGGGCATGCTTGTAATCCCAGCACTTGGGAGGCTGAGACAGGAGGATCGCAGGTTCAAGGACACCCTTAGCAACTTAGTGAGATCCTCAACAACTCAGTGAGACCCTGTATTGACATTCAAAATAAAATACGGCCGGGCATGGCGGCGCACGCTTGTAATCCCCGCGCTTGGGAGGCGGAGACAGGAGGATCGCGCAGGTTCGAAGCCAGCCATGCTGGCTTAAGAGACCCTGTTTCCAAATTTAAAAATATAAAAATAGGTCTGGGAGCGTAGTCCAGAGGTAGAAGGGCTTCCAGGAACCCCAGAACCACCAAAAATAAATAAATAAATAAATAAAAATAAAATACGGCCGGGGTGTATCTCAAAGGTAGACTGCCCCTGGATTCAATCCCAGGACCCGCTCCTCCCACAGCACACACAAAATAGCTACACAATTACTGCCCCATGGCCGTCCCTAGCTAATGTCCCTCTATGTACCTGCCCGGAAGCCTTCACTTGCCCGGAATTCCCAGCTGTGCAGCGGTGGGGTGTAAGTCTTTGAGTAGCTACAGTCCGCATCGACTCCAGCCCGGAGCCAGAGCTCACGCTGTCCCTGGGGCTGGTGGTATCTCCCAGCACAGGATGACTGTGAGCTGCGGTGATTCCTCGAGGCTTGGGCATCCTTCCCCCTCGGCTTTATGAAACCAGAGAGCAGGCATTCCAGGGAGCAGCTTTCAACTCTCATTTGAAAATGGGGCCAAATGTGCCAGCAAAGACGCTTTCCCTGCCAGGCAGCCGTGAGCCAGGGCGGCGGGCAGCTCGGATGAAAGGACTCAAGGTCCAGCTGCTGTCCCAGGCACCACTTGCTGCCCAGGGCACCTGAGCAACCGCCCCTCCTGTTGCTCGGGGCAACCAGGGGGTGGGAAGCTGTGGGGGGTCCAGGTGGCTAGATGCTCCCAAGCCCTAGAGCAGGACCGGCCTCCCGGCCATTGACACATTCAACAACTATTGAGCACCAGCTGTATGCCTGGCCCTGTGCCAGAGACGGGGAAATTAACACAGAGCCCTGCCCACACCAAACCTCAAAGCCTGACCCTGTACACGTTTGTTGAAATGGACTTTTCATTTCTATTGTGAGGCAGATCCGTTGGGAATGGGGGTGGAGACTCTGTAAGATAAAAGGAAAAAAAGTATTTGTTCCATCTTGGAATGGTTTTCCCCACCCCGGCTACTTCCTGTTTCCTAAAGCAGAGTGGGTCAGAGGGCTTAAGAGTTGTATGAGAAAGAATCTCTTTTCTCTCTAAATAAAGAAGTTCCCAGAGGAGCCACAGGGATGGGTCACAGGGCAATCCGGCTTACTCTTGGGCCAAGTGAAGGCTGTAAGTGAATCTCACTGCTGTGTCGATCCCCGGGTCCCCCAAGTTCAGTATCTCCTGCCCTCTTCTATAAAGGAGGAGAAACATTCCAGGTAGTTCACTCCCGAGGCAAGCACACACCCACCCCCTGTGCAAGGAGATGCAAGTAGAATTCAGGAAGTGAGCCAGCCCCGTGGCCTGTAAACCAACAGGAGACAGGGTCCAAGGACAAGAAGCCCTGGTGGGTCAGCGGCCGCTCTCAGCTGCTGGACTCTGGTCCCGGCCGGAAGCTCCTGCTCCTGACCTCGGTTTATTCAGCCTTTATATTTACCGAGCACCTGCTATGCCTGGCACAGAGCTCAGCCCCGGGAAAACCGCAGGCTCCAAAGGAGACAGGCTTTGCTCCCTCAGAGCATAGGCGCTCGGAGGCGAGAGACAAAGAAATGTATGAATATCGAGCCACATGCGCAGTGGGTGGGGACGAGTGCCCTGAGCCACTCTGCGGCAGGGCTGGGGGCAGAGCATCGCAGGGGGATTAGCTGTTTCTGATCTGTGGTCCAGGAGGACACTTGGAGCAGGGCCAGAAGAAAGCGAAGGGGAGAGTGGCAGGGATGGGGACACTCCCAGGAGGGCTTCAGACGTGCTCCCAAGCTCCTTGAAGGGGGCCATGGGCCTTGAACCCCAGGGCCTGAGTCTCCCATCAAGCAAGCCCAGAGCCATCAAAGGAAGAACAGATGGAGGGCTCTCTCATATATATATATATATATATATATATATATATATATATATATATATATATAATTTTTTTTTCCGGTACTGAGGATGGAACCCAGGGGCATTCTACCTCCAAGTTATACCCCCAGCCCTATTTTTTATTCTTTATCTGAAAACAGGGTCTCATTGAGTTGCAAAGGGCCTCACTAAGTAGCTGAGGCTGTCCGTGAATCTGGATCCTCCTATCTCAGCCTCCCGAATACTGGAATTACAAGCATGTGCCAACACGCCCGGCTTTTTCTTTTCTTTTTTATATTTATTTATTTATTTATTTATTTATTTATTTATTTATTTTTGGTCCTGGGGATTGAACCCAGGGGCCTTCTTCCTTCAAGCTACACTCCCAGCTTTTTAATTTTTAATTTTACACAGGGCCTTGCTAAGTAAGTTGCCGAGGCTGGCCTCAAACCTGCCATCATGAAGGTCTCTTTCCTCTCCTCTCATCCACTGCTTAGTTTCCATGGTAACATTCATCTCCCTCTGGCACACTCATCTGTGTGCCCCATAGAAATGAACCCCCAGCAACAGGGGCTCCTCCACATGGTTCCTAATCTCACTCCAATGTTCGGTGTCTGGTCAGTGCAATAGAGAGGTATGTCGGTAGATGAATAGACAGATGGGTGAAACGCAGATACTGCCTTTCAATAGGCACATACGTATCTGGATAAAGAAATAAAAGAGGTATCTGTCTATATACGTTTTAAAATAATTTCATTTTCCTTCGTATTATGTATATTATCTTTCATATCTCTATCTATGGTATGAATTGAACCAAAAGTACTATTTTAAAAATAGTTTAAAAAGAAGCAGATTGTCAATTCCTTCCTTTGCTGCCAGTTTGGCTGAGGGAGGCCTTCTGTAGCAACCCATCTACAGCTGAAAACTGTTCCCGAGAGCCCGCCCTGCGCACCACTTAATTATCCACTTAACATTTGTCACTGTCTGCCATATACTTGCCCTCTTTATCTTCCTCAGTGCCCGTCTCCCCACGTTAGGGTGCGAAGTCCTTGATGGCAGGAGGCCAGCTTGAGTCAGGCTGAACCCCAAAGCCTAGAGCAAGACTCTCTGCATGCATGCATGAATGAATGAATGAATGAATGAGTGAAGTGGAGGGGTGATGTGTAACTTGGAGTCCTTAACTAAGCTTCAGAGGGTCCTTGAACCTCTCAAAGTAATACCCAAATGCTTGTGTATATGGGACATTTTCTGGAAGAAAGAACCCTGCATTCTTCTGGATCTTAAAGGGTGCCTGACCCTTAAAGGATGAAGACTTTTCCTTGCCGATGCCCTGAGTAAGCCCGACTCCAGCCCCGAGCTGTCCAATAGGGACCACATTCGGCCATTGGCTACCATATTGGATCATGGGTTCGTGCAGGTGTAGAACATTTCCGTCATCACAGGAAGTTCCACCGGACATGCTGTTCCGAGGGGAAGGTTTCTACAGACCAACCAAGAGCCAGTCTATCAAATCTCCTAGTGACTAGGAAACAGCATCCTTCTTAATGGTTTAAAAAGGAAAGCATTATGCATTCTCATCTAAAAAATGCTGCTCTGGGGCTGGGGGTGCAGTTCAGTAATAGAACAGGCACTTAACATGAACGAGGCCCCGAGTTTCATGCCCAGCACAGCAGAAAGGAAGAGACAGGCAAATCAAAAATGCCCCTCCAGAAGTAGTACTTGCCGTACTTGTACATAAACAAGACCAGCATGAAAATAAATGGAAACCTGCTCATGGAAGCATATTAGGGGGGAGGAACGGAGAGGGAGTAGAGAGGGGTCTTTTATTTATAGTGATGGCAAGTAGGTAGACAAGCTGGAAGTCCACCCAGATGTGACTTGGTATTTGAGCTGAAAGTTGTTAAATTCCTTCTCCACCGAAGCTTTCATGGTTGGTTACAAAAGTGCTGTATAGACAGGGCTTCTGAGTGGTTCAGGTTTCTGTGAATATAAGACATAGCCTTAAAGGATGCTGTCTGCACCTTTGTGCCCCCAGGAGCAATCCTTCAGTGACCTGGGGGCCAAGTGCAAGGGGTCCCGACATGAGGAGGTCATTCAGAGGCAGAAAAAGGCCCTCTCGGAACTCCGCACGCGCATCAAAGAGCTGGAGAAGGCCTCCTCTTCCAGTAAGTTTCCCCTCCCTAGTCCCCGCGGGGGCCCAGGACTACCTCCTCTTATCCCCTTCATCTCATAACCGGAAGGACATTTCGATACAAAGAAAGATGGCCGAGACCTCAGAGTCATGCGCGGGCCTTGGCATGAAATAAATAGGATACCGTGAAAAACTCATCCTTGTCCTCCTTTTTCTTATTTCGCTGTGGCCGGGTGGAAACTGTCACGGACTAACACTCTCCAAGGTCGATGCTGGTGGACCGCTCGGGACGCCCCATTCAGAGGGCCTGGGGCTCTCTTAAGCCTGGGCACTGACTGGCTGGTGGGTGCTGGGCTGAGAAGCCTGGGGCCAGATCCCACCCTGTCCTCGTGGCTGGAAGATCATAGGCAAAGTCCACCCTCTAGGCCTCGGCACCCACGTGCTAGCGGCCTGGGCCTCGGGTTATCTGTCTGGCCTTGGAGAAGTCATTTCATCTCTAAGCCCAGAAAGGTCATAAGGATCAAAACGAGGCCTGTGGTAAGTAACCCCTAAATCGTAGCTACGGTTATTCCATGAAGGAACCTCTTCCTGAGTCTAAATTGTTTCTCTTATAGATCATAAGGACCACCTGAATGAACCATTTCTAGAATTAAAGACGCTCAGGATGGAAAAAAATGTCCAGAAAATATTATTGGACGCAAAACCTGATTTGCCAACTCTCTCAAGAATAGAGATCCGAGCGGTAACCAAAGATATCGTGCCCCTGCCGTGGCTGGCCCGCGAAGAGGGTGGGCATTAGGGCAGACAGGAGTTGCGTGCGTGCCCTGGCAAGCCGTGCACAGGCCACCGGGGCGGGGCCGGGGCCTGGGCAACACTCAGCGGGTGAGTGATGGAGGTCTGCATAGGAAGGTGGCCCTCCCCGCACAGCAGCCACGCCGTTGCTTTGACAAGGGGCCAGGTAGGTCACCACAGCACAGAGGGTCTGCTGTTCACATGAGGTGTCAGGTTCTGCAGAAAGGGTTCAACAGGCCAATTTATAACATCACGCCATTGAGTGTGCCTTTCACTGCGAACTGCAAAACACAAACGCGTAAAAGATAGCAGAGGGAGCCATGGCGAAGAGGGCCCAAGTCCCAGGGTCAGAGGGACCTGAGTCCAGATCCCAGCCAGAAAGCTGTGTGGCCTCGGGAAAGGCTCTTACTCTCTCTGGGATACCACTTTCCCAAACAAAATGAAGGTTAAAAAATAAAAAAATTAAAGGAGCTGGGCACAATGGGTCACATCTATAATCCCAGTACTTAGTAGGCTAAGACTGGAAGATCGCAGGTTCGAGACCGGCCTCAGCAACTTAGCAGGACTCTCAGCAACTCAGTGAGACCCTGTTTCCAAACTAACTAACTAAATAAATAAAATATAGGGTTGAGGGTGTAGCTTGGAGGTAGAATGCCAATGGGCTCAATCCCCAATACCACATACACAAAAAATATTAATTAATTAATTAATTAATTAATTCTCAACCAGGTGTAGTGGCTCATGCTTGTAATTCCAGACTTGGGATACTGAGACAGAAAGATTCAAAGTTCAAAGGCAGCCTCAGGTACTTAGTGAGGCCCTCCACAACTTAGTGAGACCCTGTTTCAAAATAAAGAATAAAAATAGGGCTGGGGTATAGCTCAGAGGTAGAATGCCCTGGGGCTTAATCCCCAGTACTACAAAAAACAAAAAAGTGAGTTAATTCTGTGCAGTGCTTAGCTCAGTGCCTGGCTCACAGTGCACATTTAATATGTGATATTAAATGTTAAATATTATTGCTAGGTGTGGGTATAACATGCCCAGTTCTTGGGAGGCTGAGACAGGAGGATCACAGGTCTAAGGCCAACCTCAGAAACTCAGCAAAGATTCTCCACCACTTAGTGAGATCCTATTTCAAAATAAAAAGGTCTGGAGAGTATAACTCAGCGCTAGAATGCCCTTGACTTCAATCCCCAATACCAGTATGTATATTTAATAATATATAAGTCGGGCATGGTGAGGCATGCTTGTAATCCCAGCATTCGGGAGGCTGAGGCAGGAGGATCGCAGTTTGCAGCCTCAGCTATTTAGTGAGGGCCTTCACAACTCAATGAAAACCTGTTTCGTAATAAAGAATAATAATGAAAAAAATAGGGCTGGGGGTGTAGCCCGGAGTTAGAATGCCCCTAGGTTTCATCCCTACTACTGCAAAAATTACTAATATGTAATATATAATTAATGTATACGTAATATATTATCATATTAGTGATATACTTAATATATTATTAAATAGTATTATTCAAGGCAACCTGCCCTTCTCAAAGGGGCATGGTTTCATTTGCCAGGGTTTCTCGAAGTGACTTAACGATGCAGGTGAGGGCTCTTGTACCTAACGGTTGTTCCACTGGGCATCATGAACAAGTGACGGGGGTCAGCTCGGATCAGCGTCAACCACAGGACCCACTGAGTGGCTGCTGGCTTCCAGCCACAGCAGGATCTAAACCACACACCGGCTTCTAGAGGAGCGCAGGTTCAAGGGCAGCCTCAGCAAGTAGCGAAACTGTCATTAACAAAATAAAAATAAAAAGGGTTGGGGGAAGCTGGGCGTGGTGGCGCACGCTTGTAATCCCCGCACTTGGGAGGCAGAGACAGGAGGATCGCGCAGGTTCAAAGCCAGCCGCGCTGGCTTAGGAGACCCTGTTTCCAAATAAAAATGTAAAAATAGGTCTGGGAGTGTAGCCCAGAGGTAGAAGGGCTTCCAGGAACCCCAGTACCACAAAAAAAAAAAAAAAAAAGGGTTGGGGGGTATAGATAGCTTGGTCGAATGATTCTGGCTTCAGTCCCAGTACCAAAAATAAATAAATAAATAACAAAGCATCTCGACACTGCTAAATGTCCCAGAGGAACAAAATACCCCCCACCACCATGAGCTTCTGGAGGAAGACAGGCTGTGGTCTGTGGAGATGGGCCGCGTCGAATGTCACGGGCTCCCTGAAGGGCTGGGACACAGGTGCAGGAGAGCAGTTGACCGAATTCAGACGAAAGGGTCAGGAGCAGAAAACGAAAACGACCTCCCGAGTTTTCCTCCCGTGATCGCGCAGTGCTTCCGCTTCCGCTTGTAGGCGTTCATCCGGGGATGCCGAGAGAGGGTTCCCATTTCTTTCTTTTTCCAACCTCAGAACGGCCTTTCCAATCCGGGGTGCAGCTCTGCCGTGGAGAAGTCAGGGAAAATGGACGTGGCCGAGGCGCTTGATCTCAGTGAGAGACAGGTGCGTCCACGCGGCAGGCATCCTGGTCCCCCGCAGTCACTGGTCACCATGGGAGAGTTTACTAAAGGTCAACCCCACAAACCTGTTTAATCATTCTTGTGGGACTCTGCAAGACCCACAAGAAGCGCTTTCGTTTCGGGGGGTGTGGGCCAGGGAGCTGTTGTCTGCAAGGTTTGCAGGGTGGGACCCGCCTACCGCCCAGGCACACGGGCAGAACCCACACGGCCTGGCGCCTTGAGCATCTGGGTAGTTAGAATGAATATTGATAGCCAGATGTTGGGGGCACACGTTTGTAATCCTAGTACTCGGGAGGCTGAGACAGGAGGGCCGCAGGTTTGAGGACAGCCTCAGCAAGTAGTGAGACCCTGTTTCAAAATCAAAATAAAATACAGATGAGAGTGTAGCTCAGAGGTAGAATGAGGTTGAATTCCCAGTAACAAAAATAATAAAAAATAAAAAGAACAAGTGTTTGTATCTGGTTTCCTCCTGGTCCTCAAAGGAGCCTAGTAGAAGTGGACGCAGAGGAAACTAAAGCCCCAGTCACCCTCGTTCCCAGAGTTCATACTCTGCGGTTGAGACAGAAGAGAAACAGAACGGGACATTGGCCTCCCGGGAGCGGCCACCCGCCGCCCCGGGCGACACCCTGACCCGCCGTGGCTTTCCTTGCAGTACATGGACATGAGCCGGACGCTCGGCAGCTTGATGAACATCAAGGACATGTCGGGCCACGTGTCCATGAAACACCTGTCCCCCAAAGAGAGGGAGAAGGTCATCCGGCTGCGGCAAAGGGACCTGGACCTGGTGTTTGAAAACATCACGCAGCTCAAGACCCGGCTGCAGAGGAAAGAGGAGCTCCTGCGAGGATACGAGCAGGACATTGAGCAGCTCAGGTAGCGCCGGGACCCCTCTCCCGGTAGACACCTGGGGCGGGGACAGGAGGACACAGGCCCGAGTGCGGGGTGACTTCAAGATCGGGGGCCCACGGCCAGGCTGCTAGAGCGAGGCTGTCCCCGGAAAGCCGCAATTGCCGCGCCGGCTCTCTCCCGTCTGCGCACTCTGGAGCTGCGCCCGTGGTCAACGCTGGCACCCGGGTGACTTTAATGGTCCCATCGTTTCCCCAAGAGTCAGAGCCGGCCCCCTCCCCACTCAGGACCACCCCACACGGCACACAGCCAGCTCGCGGGCCGCGAGCTCTGCCCTCTGCTCCCCGCAGCACTGCCACGCTCTCCAGCCTGAGACAGGACCCGTCCACAGCACAGGTGGAAGTGTTTGACGGGACGCTGGGACGAACGGGGGCGGTGAGGGGACGGGCACTCAGTCTCTCCGTGCACCCAGGCAGAGCAAAGTGTCCGTTCAGATGTACCGGTCCCAGGTGGCGAAGCTGGAAGACGACATCTACAAAGAGACGGAGGAGAAGGCGCTGCTGAAGGAGGCCCTGGAGCGCACGGAGCAGCAGCTCCACCAGGAGAAGAGGCTCAACAGGGTCATCAGGCAGCAGCAGAAGGTGAGGCCGGAGGCCGTGCCCGCCCTCTGCCTCTTAGAAAAGATGGGGCAGCCGCAGGAGGCCCAGGTGGCACAGAACACACGTACTGATCCAAGGGAAGGTGGCGAGATGGCTTCCCCGCACCCAGCGCCCGTGGCGTGGTCCGCAGAAGGGCTCCGTGGTCTTCTTTGGGGTTTGTCCTGCATCCTGCACTCCACGCCGGGGCTCTGGGCCCACCCTGGGCTGGCTGGCTGCTAGAATAGCATCCTCTAAGTAGAATCTCCCTTTTCCTCAACTCTTTTCCAAGACGGAGGCGATCGCCAGGCTGGGATCGGGCTAACAAGGAAAACGACCACAGCCACCCTGTCTTCATGACTGGGCCGGCCCCGGGCTCCATCTGTGCTTTGAATGCCTGAGCAGATTTACTGACGCCTCGAGAAGCCCTGGCTGGTTGGCACGAGTATTCCTATTTTATAGATGAGGAAACTGAACCTCAGAGTGTTGAGTCATGCCCAAGTGCACATGGTAGCTGGAACATGCATGTACAATGCATGTTAGCATATATAATGCTCTGTGCACGTGTGTGCGCATTTGTGTGTGGACACGTGTAATGTGTGCATGAGTGTTTGCATATATGTGTCTGTGTGGGTGTACGTGTGTGTGCATGTGCAGGACTGTGTGTGTGTGTGTGTGTGTGACCTGCCTGAGCTCTGAGGAGGCCAGCCCCCTAGAAGGGTGCCCTCCTCCCTGTCCAGGAAAGCCTGCTCAGCTGAGCCAGCTCCCACCTGCAAACCATCCAGACAATAGGCTCCCTGGCTCGCAGCCCCAGTAACAAAAGCAAAGTGGCCTCCTGCTCCGAGGACGCCCCAGATTGTCTCCAGCATTTGCTGCTCTGAATTAAACATCACAGGGCGCAGGACTGCCTCAGGCAGAAGACCGCTGTCCGCTCCTCGCACTGAGCCCTGCCGGAGCCAGGGCAGCGCTGACGTCTGGCTCTTCCTTTGATGTGCCCTCTGGGGAGCCCACTCCTTCCCAAGGTGCCCCCCACCAGCAGCCCAGCCCCCAGACAGAGACACCAACCCACAGACTAGGATGGCGGAGGGCCCTGGGAGCCCAGTGTAGTGCCTCAGCTGAAAACGTAAGAAAAAACCCAAGGATTTACATAATCGGTGTCACATGCATTATTCATGGCCTGCCTCCTCGGTACACAACGCAGGGCGTGCCAGCCTGGTTGGCACTAGACATCCTTCCATAGCAGAAGGTCTGTAAAGGCCCCATTACACCTGCATCTGGGGCTCCCAGAAGAGCTACAGCCAGGGACTCGCAAATACCTAGAATTCACGGTGCAGGGAGACTGGACAGGAGCCGCAGCCACAGTCACAGCCCGCGCTGGAAGGAGACACGAGGTGTCAAGGTGGCGATGCCTGGCCGCTCTGCCCAGGCCCTGCTCCCCTGGCACCTGTCCACTCCTGCCCCCGCCCCCACCCTCCAGCCACCATTGCGCTGGGTGTCCAGCTCAGGCCTCAGGTTTGCATGCAGCGTTTGTTATTATAACATGTCAGAAACTACTGTTTGTCAGGGGGGGAAAATTACAAGTTGCTTAATCCTACAGAGAACCTATATATATGTATATGTGTGTGTGTGTGTGTGTGTGTGTGTGTGTGTGTGTGTGTGTATATATATAATATATATATATATATATAATCTGTCTTGGCATCAGCTCCTTCCCAGAAATATATTTTCATTTTAAAAACAGAAGTTAAGAAAAATAGAATTTCTTTCTTCTTAACTGTTACACTTAATATTTCCAGAAAGAACTTTAATTTTTTTCTTTTAATTAAGTCTCCAGTTTAAAATCTCAGCACCTGTTCATAAAGATGGACTGTTTTAGGCCCTGGGGAATGACATTGCTACCTTGGACTTTAGGACCACCCTTCCCCCACCCACACACACACACATCAATGTAGCTTTAATATTTGAACATCCCTTCACCAAGCAGAACTTTGCAGAATCAAAAGTCATACTTCCAGCTGGGTGTGGTGGTGCGCGCCTGTAATCCCAGTGCTTGGGAGGCTGAGACAGGAGGATCGCAGGTTCAAGGACAGCCTCAGGAAGTAGTGAGACTATCATCAATTTAGTGAGTCCTTGTTTCAAAAATAATAAAAACAAAACAGGGCTGGTAGTATCTCTCGGAGATTCAATCCCCAGTACCACAAAAAAAAAAAAGTCATACTTTCATATTAATACCTTTGACTGTGCAAATGAGACGTGGTACAATATACGGAAAAAACCTCACTGCTGGACGTTTGTAGAGAACCTCCTGACCCTGGACGATGAGCCAGGAGCTCTCCATGGGACAGCGTGACAGGGATACTTCCTACACCCTAGATAAGGACCTAGATGAGACAGGAACGTCCCTGCATGACGACGAGTGGGAGAAGTGACCGTCACCTCTGCGTCTCAGGCTTCTCAACAATAGTGGTAACAGCGGGACCGACTTCCAGACACCCCGTGGGGAGAGCTCAGCGGAGGGGCCGCAAGTGCTGGGCAGAGAACCAACCTGTGACCCAGGACAGGCAGAGAGGCGATTCTCTCTCGGGTGGCTGGGGGGACTCCTGGGCTTCTTTCAGAGATTTGCCTTCCAGCTGACAAGCCCAACAAACCCTTTGACTCTCTCTCGGGCCCCCCTAGAGCCGGCAGCTCCTTTGTAAAGCTCTTTTCTGTGTAGTGAATACAGCTAGGTCTATGGCCAAGAAAGAGCCGGGACTTTATGTGAATGGGTTAAGGCCGGAATTGTCAATAGGAGACATCTAAATGCACACAAGTCGCCCTTTGGGAAGCCCGAAAACCCTTTCCGAGCCTTCATTGGGCTTTGAAGTGTGAGAACAGCTGAAGCCCATGGGCTGCCTGGTAACCTCTCCCAGCCAACCCAACCGGGGCCCAGGGGCGCGGCCACAGCTGGATGTTCTCAGGTGGGCGACTGAATTAGCTCAGAAGGCCCGTCTTTAAGGTGTGATTAAAATAGCGCCTTAGCTGGGCCTGGTGATGCGCACGTATGGTCCCGGTATTCAGGAAGCCGAGACAGGAGGATCATAGGTTCGCTGACAGCCCCAGCAACTCAGTAAGACCTGAGCAACTGAATGAGATTCTGTTTCAAATTAAAAAAAAAAAAAGAAAAAGAAAAAAAGTGTAGCTCGGAAAGAGAACACCCCCGGGGTTCAATCCCCAGTACCAAAAAAGAAAAAAGAAAAAAAAAAAAGTGCCTGCCTAACTCATAGGCTTCAATTCGATGAGAGCATAGCTACATGTACTGAGCGGATGGGATCACTCAGTACACCCCAGGCCCCCAGCATCCTCACCCCTAGAACTCAGTCTCCCAAGATTCTTTGGGGCTCGGTGTTCTCGAGCGTCGGTTTTCCTTAGCGCGACTATGAGTTTTTGACCAAGGGCTCAACATGGGCAGAGGTCGTGTCGAATGGGAATGGACTGGGGGGCTCCGAGAACTACGCTCCGGGCCCCCAATAGGATGGAACAGTAAGATGTGGGTGGATAGGAGGTGCCTGCCCACCTCGTCTTCAGCCCCCCAATCCTGGCATCTCCCAAAAACCTCCGAGGTGCGTCCCAGCCTGGAACAGGGGAGGGCATGCTAAACCTCTCTTGCTCGCCCGCTCTCTTTGTTCAGGAACATTCAGAGGATCAGGAGCAGAGAAAGGCAAAGGAACCCGCACCTTGCAACTGTTCCTTCAAAGAGAACGAGAGGCAGGTACGGCGACGGGCGTTCCGGCCAGGCCTCCAGACAGGCTGCCTAGGGACTGTCTTTGCGAAGGGTGAGAGCCCTGCGCATGCGCGCCCGCAGGTGCCATCTGGGAACCTGCGCCCCGCCAGGGCCTCCCTCCAAGGCCCCACCCACCAAAGCATGAACAGCTGACCTAAGGGACCCTCACGCGTGTCCACGCCAGGGTGTTGAGGCATGCAGGGTCTGCAGGACGCCAGAACTGCAACTGCGGCCCAAAGCCCGGGGAAGCCGCAGACTCCTGAGTTGGGGTGACGGTGGCTTCTGGACAGACCCCTGCAGTCCCTGACAGGGTCAACGCTGTGTTCCCACGCGCCTGCGCCGTGGGGACACGTGGGTGGGAACCCTCGGGTGACCCTGGTCTGGGAGCCTCTGCCATCAGTGGAAGCAGGTTCGTCCTCAAAGAGAGCATAGTGTGAGTAGTGTGGTGGGCTGGGTGAGGTGGTGCACACCTGCAGTCCTAGTGTTTGGGAGGTTGAGACGGGAAGATCGCAGGTTCGAGGCCAGCCTCGGCAACTTAGCAAGACCCTTTTTCAAAATAAAAGATAGCCGGGCGTGGTGGCGCACGCTTGTAATCCCCGCGCTTGGGAGGCAGAGACAGGAGGATCGCGCAGGTTCGAAGCCAGCCGCACGCGCTTGTATGGTTTGCGAGAGATAGATCCACAGACACGCTCCCGGGTTTCGGCACCAGGTGTATGGTTTGCGAGAGATAGATCCACAGACACGCGAGATCGGCCATGCAGGCGGCATAAGTCTTTATTAGACCGGCCCATCAGTCCCAGGCAGCTCCCTCCCCCACCCCCGTGTCGCGGGTGCGGGTTGGGGGTGGGAGAGGGCGTGGAAGAGAGCCTTCCACGGATATAGAAAATCTCTCCGTCTCACAGGCTTCTTCTGTGTGTGGCTTCTCTGTGTGTCGAGATCGCCGCGTTCCCCTTTTTATCAAAGGGGAGTGGCTTTCCGTGGGAACTTGCAGGGTAAGGAGGCGGGTCAGCCCCGCCCCTGTCCCATATGGGGGTTGAGGACCTAACAGCGCTGGCTTAGAAGACCCTGTTTCCAAAATGAAAATGTAAAAAATAGGTCTGGGAGTGTAGCCCGGAGGTAGAAGGGCTTCCAGGAACCCAGTACCACCAAAAAATTAAAAAATAAAAATAAAAAAGATAGCCGGGCCTGGCGGCACACGCTTGTAATCTCAGCATTCAAGAGGCTGAGACAGGATGGTCATGGCTTGTGGCCAGCCTCAGCTACTTAGTGAGGCCCTTTGCAACTTAGTGAGACCCTGTTTCAAAAATAAAGAATAAAAAAAAAAAAAATAGGGCTGAGGGTGTAGCTCAGAGATAGAATGCCCCTGGGATCCATCCTCAGTTCTGCAAAAAATAAAAAATAAAAGACATGGGAGTGGGAGTGTAGTTCAGAGGTAGAATGCCTCTGGGTTCAATCCCCAATACAGAAATACACACACACACACACACACACACACACACACACACACACACACACACACGGCTAGGGGGTATATCCATGGGGTAGAACACCCTGGATTCAATTCCCAATAACACAAACATACACATGTGTGCACACACACACGCACACGTACACACAGTGTTCCACTGGGGCCTCTCAGCTGATCAGCCTACTCCTAGCTATAATCAGTAGAAAGCCCATCAGGAGGCCGCCCATCACCCCCAAAAGCCACACCCCTCCCCACAGGCCCGCAAGGTTGCTCCCTGCCCCCACCCCAGGAAGACCCAGCATTCCCAGCTCCAGGCATCTGAAAGTTGAGAAGAATCCATTTTTCTTTGATGCAGAAAGGCAGAGTGGGGTGAACACAGCCTAACCTCGTCACTGTTCTTTCTGTGTTAAAGAGACAAGTGTTTGTAGAGATGGTGAAGAACAGGATGCAGAACCCAAATTTTCAGGTGAGCCAGAAAGAGAGGAAAACACAGTAGGTCGCCAGCAGGAAACCCAGCCGGCAGTGACCCCGCAGGTGCCAGGACTGTGAGCTCGTGAGCTGAGCGTGTGCCCGGCTCAGGGCTCGGCGCCGGACACCTTCGTGTCCGTCTTCACAACACACTAGGGTTGGGCTTTTGGTTGGGGTTTTAGTTTTTGTTTTTCGGTTCTGAGGATGGAACCCAGGGGCATTCTACTTCTGAACTACTATACCTCCAGCCCTATTTTTTATTTTGAAACAGGGTCTCACTGAATTGCAAAAAGGCCTCACTAAGTAGCTGAGGCTGTTCACGAACCGTGATCCTCCTGTCTCAGCCTCCCAAATGCTGGGATTAGAAGCATGCGCCACCACAACCGGCTGTTTTATTTTTGCTTTGGTACTAAGATTAATCCGAGGGACATTCTACCTCCGAGCTATACCCCCAGACCTTTTTATTTTTAATTTTGAAACGAGGTCTCGCCGAATTGCTAAATCTCCTGTCTCAGCCTCCCAAATACTAGGATTCGAGGCATGCCCCACGGCGCCTGGCAGGGATGGGTACTGTTCTTGTCTCCGCTTAGAGATGAGATGTCTGAGGCTCAGACACTAAGCTCTCCAGAGCCACACAGAGGAACCCAGTGCAGACCCAACTCTGGCTAGGTGCCCCCTGCCCTCCTTCAGGTAACAAGCACCCAGGTCATCAACCTGATATGGTTTGGGGAACGCGTCTCTTGGATTCCAAGGATGTGTCTTCTAGAATAGTCTTTGTTTAGGAGTTGAGACTCCAGACTGAAGTCTGAGACGTGCCGAGCCTTTTCCATTCGCAGCTCAGCTGCAAACCCCGCCTCCAAGTCCACCTCGCAGGAAGCAGAGGCGAGCTCTCAGGAGCTCGGCCGCTCAGCACGGAGCACGTTTCCATTGACGGTGAGGCAGGACGTACGTTCATGTTTGCTACAAGGCCACAGTTAATTCCGAGATAAGAAATTCATCAGGAAAGCCAGACATTTCATGTAAGGGGCACTGGGGGAAGCAGCGGCCTGTTCTCAGAACAGAGAGCCCTAGGGCCCCCCAGGTCCGAGACCTCTGCTGTCCTGCAACGCAGGATGGAGGGGAGGGTTATCACCCCTCTGTACACGTGCGAGGGACAGGAGCAGGCAGAAACTGTCCTGCGACTGGGTTTTTGGTAGAGGACTACCCTGAGAGAGGACAGCCCCAGTTGCTGTAGGAATATTGAGATATGGATTTCCCTGGAATTTGGGAGCATGGGTGCACAATCCTCTGGGCACCCAGCGCCCTTCCCATTCCCCAGCCCTCCCTCCAGCCGGGACTTGAGGCTGGATGTTTAGGACCTCCACGGTGCAGAAGCACTTCCTCCAGGTTCCTTGCTGAGTGTGGGTCTAGACCCCCCACACACACACACACTCCAGTGTGCTTTGAGCCCTTAGGGCGACATGGCACACACTTGTAATCCCAGCACTCTGGAGGCTGAGACCTGGAGGATCGCGGTTCACAGACAGCCTCAGCTACTTAGTGAGGCCCTCTGCAACTCAGTAAGATCGGTTTCAAAATAAAGAATAAAATATAGGGCAGGGGTGTAGCTCAGAGGTCAAATGCCCCTGGGTTCCATTCCCAGATCCGTAAATAAATAAATTAAATAAATAAATAAATAAATAAAATTTCATAGAAGTGTCAGGCACAAGCAGGCATGGTAGCACACACCTATAATCCTAGAATTTGGAAGGCTGAGACAGGAGGATTGCAGGTTTGAGGACAGCCTCAGCAAGTAGAAACATTCTCATCAACCTAGTGAGACCGTGTTTCCAAATAAGAAATGAAATAGATCTGGGGATTTAGCTCAGAGGTAGAATGCCTCTGGGTTCAATCCCCAGTACCACAAAAACAAAAAAAAAGGGAGGGGTTCAGATGCATTGGCATAGGCCTGTAATCCCAGTACCTGGGAGGCTGAGACAGGAGGATCACAGGTTCGCGGCCAGCCTCAGCTACTTAGTGAGGCTCTCAGCAACTTAGTGAGACCCTGTTTCCAAATAAAATATAAAATAGGGCTGGAAGTATAGTCCGGAGGTAGAAAGCATCTGGGTTCCACCCCCAGTACCACAAAAAAAAAAAAATTAAAAATAAAGAATAAAAAATAGGGCTGGAAGCTGGGCGTTGTGGCACATGCTTGTAATTCCAGCATTTGGGAGGCTGAGACAGGAGGATCGCAGTTCCTGAACAGCCTCAGCTACTTAGTGAGGCCCTCTGCAACTCAGTGAGACCCTGATTTAAAAACTAAAAGAATAAGCCGGGCGTGGTGGCGCACGCTTGTAATCTCCGTGCTTGGGAGGCGGAGACAGGAGGATCGCGCTGGTTCAGAGCCAGCCGCGCTGGCTTAAGAGACTCTGTTTCCACATAAAAATGTTAAAAAATAGGTCTGGGAGTGTAGCCCGTGGGAGTGTATACCGGAGGTAGAAGGGCTTCCAGGAACCCCAGTACCACCACCAAAAAAAAAAAAAAAAACTAAAAGAATAAAAACTAGGGCTGGGGGTGTAGCTCGGAGGTGGAATGCCCCTGGGTTCCATCCCCAGTACCGCCAAAAATAAAAAAAAATAGGGCTGAAGACATAGCTCAGAGGCCAGGCGCGGTGGCGCACGCTTGTAATCCCCGCGCTTGGGAGGCAGAGACAGGAGGATCGCACAGGTTCAAAGCCCTCCGCGCGCTGGCTTAGAAGACCCTGTTTCCAAATAAAAATGTAAAAATAGGTCTGGGAGTGTAGCCCGGAGGTAGAAGGGCTTCCAGGAACCCCAGTACCACCAAAAAAAAAAAAAAAGTCTTTAAAAAAAAAAAGACATAACTCAGAGGTAGAATACCCCTGGATTCAATTCCCTGTACTGTAATAAATAAATAAATAAATAAATAAATAAATAAATAGGGCTGGGAGTATACATAGCTAAATGGTAGAATACCCCTGGTATTGGCAGGGATTGGCGGGGTGGGGGGGAATGTCTACCACAGGGGAGGTGCGGTTAATACTAAAAACAGTTGAGAAACTAAGAGCTGGGTCAATGAAAATACATTAAAAAAATCATTGCCTTCCTGGCTTACAGTCTTGGGACCTTTTTTTTTAAGTAAATGTAAGTACTAATTAAATAGTTACTTTGGGCAAAGTGTGTTGAGGGCAAAGTCCTGTGGGCTGTGCCAGGAGCCAGTCACAGGGAGCCGCCCAGCACGGCCTGTTTATTTACACTGAGCGCTGGAGGCTTGGCTGGGGGTTTGCTGGAGCCCGGCCTTGTGGCGGACCCAACAGCCACCCCAGCACGCCGTCCAGATGCCTGGCTTCTGTGCCCCTTGTAGGTTGAGGCAGGCGGTTCCAAAGACCTCGAGCAGAAGGCTTGGTGTTCTCCGGCCGGCCCCTCCGGCTGCGCTCTCTGCAGGCCCCCAGCCGAAGCCCACAAGCGCAGGCTCCCTTTCCTGGCCTCCTCCTCCTCCTGGGTGGGTCCTGTCCTCCTGAGCTGAACAGAGAACCCAAGGGCCCTTGGCTCAGGCTCCTGGTGCTGGGGCTGACCTGGAATCCCCCCCCCCTGCTCTTTTGTACTGGGGATGGATTCTACCTCTGGGCTATACCTCAGCCCATTTCACTTTTTATTTTGAAACGGGGTCTTGCTAAGTTGCTGAGAGGCTCCCTACGTTGCTTGGCTGGCTGTGATCCTCTTGTCTTAGCCTCCCAAGTACTAGGATTATAAACATGGGGCACCTCGCCTGGATTACCTGGGACTTTTTTTTTTTTTTTTTTTTTTTTTTTTTTGGTACTGGGGATGGAACCCAGGGGCCTCTAACTCTGGTCTACACTCCCTAAACCTATTTTATATTTTCTTTGGAAACAAGGTCTCACTAAGTTGCCAAGGGCCTCACTAAGTAGCTGAGGCTGGCTCAAACCTGTGCCATCCTCCTGTCTCAGCCTCCCAAGTGCCGGGACTACAAGCGTGCGCCACCACGCCCGGCATACCTGGGACTATTTTTAACTAACTCTTTGGGTGCAACTCCAGCAGCCAACCCCGTACCAGCTTAGGGAACTAGTGTTTGGGAACCACCCAGAGACAGCAACTTTTTAAATTTTTCATTTATTTATTTGGTACCAGGGATCAAACCCAGGGCATTACACATAAAAGGCAATCACTTTACCACTGAGCTACATCCCAGCCCAGAAATAAAAATCAAAGCAAAGGAGCATAGAGGAAGGGCTGGGGAGAGGGCAAAGGGTTTTGACGTGTCTCGTCTCTCTCCTGGTCATTTGGACCAGTATTCACATGGTGGTCTGCTGTGGCACGCTTTGCTTTTCTCACCCTAAAACAATGTCTCATGAAGGGTCTCAGAATCCACTCAGGAGTCACTGGGAGGATTTAGGAATCTGTCTTATATGGAGACAAGCTTACTCTATGGCTCTTCCATAGAATCCTCTCTGCCCTCTGAGAAGAGCCAGATTGGTCCCTATCTGACAGATGAGGAAACCCAGGGTCACAGCCAGTGACGGAGCTGAAACTCAGCTCACCCCCCAGCCCTCCCCCCCAGGAGCACATGCGTCCTAAAGGTTGGAGTCAAAAACGTGCAAGAGAAGCCGGGCGAGGTGGCGCACGCTTGTCATCCCCGCGCTTGGGAGGCGGAGACAGGAGGATCGTGCAGGTTCGAAGCCGGCTGTGCCGGCTTAAGAGACCCTGTTTCCAAATAAAAAAGTATAAAATAGGTGTCTGAGAGTGTAGCCTGGAGTTAGAAGGGCTTCCAGGAATCCCAGTACCACCAAAAAAAAAAAAAAAAAACAAAGTGCAGGGGGTGCACACCTGTATTCCAGTACTTGGGAGACTAAGACAGGAGGATCACAGGTTCCTCCGCAACTTACTGAAGACCGTCTTCAGCAACCGAGCAAGACCCTGTTGTCAAAAGGGTGTAGCTTTGAGGTAGAACTTCCCTGGGTTCAATCCCCAGTACCACAAAAAGAAGGGAGAAAGAGAGAAGAGGAGAGGGGAGGGGAGGGGAGAGGAGAGAGGAAAAAAGAAAGGGAAAGGAAAAGAAAATAAGAAAGATTACAACATGTGCAGGAGATAGGGTCGGCAAGGCGAGCCCTGTTGGAGAGGCACTCCCAGCTCACAGTCGTCCCTCCAGCGTGTGCAGAACTGTGTGTGGAAGAGTCTGAGGCTGCAGTTAGCAGAAACCTACCCCAGTGGGTGGGCGGCTTACGAGGGCACAGCAATAGGCGCCTTGGAAGAGCTAAAGGTTGCAGCCGAGCGTGGCGATGCACGCTTGTCATCCCAATACTGGGGGAGGCTGACGCGGAGGATCACAGGTTCAAGGACAGCCTCAGCAGGTGGTGAGACTCTCATCCACCTCGCAAGAACCTGTTTCCAAATAAGTAAAATCAGGCTAGGGGTGTAGCTCGAAGGTAGAATGCCTTTGAGTTCAATTCCAGTACCACAGTACCACTAAATAAATAAATAAATAAATAAATAAATAAATAAATAATAGGGCTGGGGGTGTATCCTGGAGGTAGAATGCCCCTGGGTTGAATCCCCAATACAAAAAAAAAAAAAAAAAATAGGGAAAGCAACACCCGTATACCTGGAAAGGTGCACCGCAAACACAAATTGGGCTTATCTTTGGGTAGTGTGATAATAGTGAATCATTTTACCCTCCTCCTGCTCATATTTGAGTGTGTGTATGTGTGTGTGTGTGTGTGTGTGTGTGTGTGTGTATTTTGGGTACAAATGCAGAAGAAAACCGAAGCACCATTCGGATGGCACACCAGGGGCCCTCGCGCGGTCACAGAGTCCGTACATCTGTGCTTCTCTCCTGTTGAAGGTTGGAGCCAAAAGAGTCCCCCTCAAGACGGCCCGAGAACGCGAGACGAAGAAGGAAACGCCCAGCAAATCCAGCCAGAGCCTTTTGCCTTCTAAGCCTGGTGGGAAGGACTAGAAAAAGGTCTTCCCAGCGTTGAGCCTCGCGCGACCCTCTGCGAGTTGGACTGTCTCCCATGTCCAAATACTCACTTTTCTAGGACTTTAAAGGTTGTTGCCCTACTGTTGGACTTTCTAGACTGGTATTTTGCACAGTATGTATTCGGGACTGTGTGCAGGGAGGGGTTCTTTTTTAAAAAAATAGTCATGAATATATATGAACTCAGGTATATGAAGAGTATGTTTGTAACCCAGGCTCTTCCTAGGCCTTCTAGATCCATTTCATGGGTCCGCGTCTGGGTTGTGGTGTACCCAAAAATCACACCTCCTGGGCACTCCGAGACACCCCCGGCGGAGAAAACCCAAGGCTGGCACTGGAGCCGCGGGGCTGCAGGGGACCTCAGGGCTCTCGGGCCCTGGCCTCGTGAATTTATATCTGAGTTGATTATAATAAATTTAGACTGCCAATCAGTCTAGTTGTTTCTGTAATAATGACTAACATTTGTACTACGGCACTCCGCAGTTTTCTAAATATTCATTTAATCCTTCCCCGAGCCCCAGGAGGAAAACAGTACTGTGCACCCCATTTTACAGAGGAGGAAGCTGGGGCCCAGGGAGGGTGACTGGCCTGCCTAAAATCACACAGCACACCCAGGAGCTGGCTCTTGAACCCCACTTTCTAACGGACGTGTCTCATACCGTCCATTCTGCCACACTGATATGGCCCAATTGTTCCAGCCCCAGGCCACCAGGACAGACCTACTTCCCAGTCACCAAAGAATACACACTGCCCACCCAAGGACCCTCTCCCTGGAATTCTTTTTTTTTTTTTTTTTTTTTTTGTGTGTGTGTGTGGTACTGGGGGTGGAACCCAGAGGCTTTCTACCTCCGGGCTATACTCCCAGCCCTATTTTTATAATTTATTTGGAAACAGGGTCTCACTGAGTTACCGAAAGCTTCACTAAGTAGCTGAGGCTGGCTTCGAACCTGCGCGATCCTCCTGTCTCTCCCTGGAATTTGGAGAGACCCTCGTTCCTGTGTTTTGTTCTCAGTTTCTGTGTGTCCTGCCTTCTCTCCATCCGCCTGTATTTGATATCCTTTCTGGTATGACCAAAGACAACAGAGGAGGGGGAAGAGCCAGAAGTCAGGAACAGAATTGATCTTTCTTTTTTTTATTTTAAAAATCCACAATAAAAACATTTTGCTATCTTAAAGCCAAATGTATTCTTTATACTGATTAAAATTCAGGAGAAAATAGAGAAAACTTTTTATATGGTATCACTTGGAAGGTATATTTTATGCGGGGTAGGGATCTGAAGTCAGTAACCTTAAAAAGATTCCACAATCTAAGCCGGGCGTGGTGGCGCACGCTTGTAATCCCCGCGCTTGGGAGGCTGAGACAGGAGGATCGCACGGGTTCGAAGCCAGCCTCAGCTACTTAGTGAGGCTCTCAGCAACTTAGTGAGACCCTGTTTCCAAATAAAAAATATAAAAAATGGGTCTGGGAGTATAGCCCGGAGGTAGAAAGCCTCTGGGTTCCACCCCCAGGACCACCAAAGAAGAAAAAAAAGATTCAAAAATCTAAGCTGGGCGTGGCGGCACACGCTTGTAATCCTAGCATTTAGGAGGCTGAGACCAGAGGATCGCAGTTTACAAACAGCCTCAGCTACTTAGTGAGGTCCTTTGCAATCAGCAAGACCCTGTTTCCAAATAAAGAATCAAAAATAGGGCTGGGGGTATAGCTCGGAGGTAGAATGTCCCTGGGTTCAATCCCCAGTACTGCAATAAATAAATAAATATTAAAAAATCTGAGAAATTTTCCATAAAGAACCTGGTAGTAGCCGGGAGTGGTGGTACATGCCTGTCATCCCAGGACTTGGGAGGCAGAGACGGAGGATTACAAGTTTGAGGACAGCCTCCGTGACTTAGGAAGGCCCTCCACTACTTAATGAAACCCTATTTCATTTTTTTAAAAAAATAAAATAGGGCTGGGAGTGTATCTCAGAGGTAGAATGCCCCTGGTTCAGTCCCCAGAAGAAGGAAGGAAGCAAGGAAGGAAGGAAGGAAGGAAGGAAGGAAGGAAGGAAGGAAGGAAGGAAGGAAACAGCAACAACAAAAAGAATAAGAACTTGGTAGTGTCAGTCATGGTGGCATATGCCTATAATCCCTATACTAGGGAGCCTGAGACCGGAGGATAGCAGGTTTGAGGCCAGCCCCAGCAACGTAGCAAGACTCTGTTTCAAAATAGAAAAGTAAAAAGGGTTGGAGTATATAGTTTAGAGGTAGTTAATCCCCAGGACAGAAAGAAAAAAGAAAAAGAAAAGAAACAAAGAAAGAAAAAAGAAGGAAGGAAGAATGAACCCTAGGGTATTTAGACTGTATCTTATCCCCAAAGACCAAAACACAAGGTTTGTTTGTTTGTTTGTTTGTTTGTTTGTTTGTAGTACTGGAGATTGAACCCAGGGGACTTCTACCTCTGTGCTACACCCCCAGGCCTATTGTTTTATTCTTTTATTTTGAAACAGGGTCTCACTGAGTTGCAGAGGGCCTAAGTAGCTGAGGCTGGCTGTGAGCTTGTGATCCTCCTGTCTCAGCCTCCCAAGCACTGGGATGACAAGCGCGCGCCACCACGCCCGGCTAACAGCAAGTTTTTCTCCAGCATCAGACCACAGAGTCCAGAGAAGTAAGCAGCCGCCCAAGCAGCTGGCACAGGTCTGAGAGCCAACTTGTGTGAAAAATCTCCGTTGTTTGTTGAACATGTCTTTTTGAATCTGCATATGTCAAATATAATGCCTTTATGATCCCCTGTATTTTATGTCTTTCAAAAGAATATGTTTATGTTTATCACATCAACATCACAACCTATAGTGGTACGTTCTTTCTGCCCTTTGAACTGAATGGTCTCCTGGGTGGTTCCTCGGCCACACCCTCTCCCACCATCAGGTGTGTCTGAGCAACGCCCCCTTGGCCATATCTGATTGGCTGGGTGCTGGGTACTCAACCCAGGCCAGACCAATCTGCTTCCCTTTCTAATTCAAGCTGAGCCAATCGGTATATGGTAAATGGAACGCTGGGATGCCATTCGGGCACTGCCTGAGGCAGAGCTGACACGGGGGGGGGGGGGGGGGGGGGGGGAGCACGGTTCCAGGGCTGGGGCAGCTGTTTTCCCTTCATGGTCAGAGAGACAAAGCCGGTCTTCAGAAACAGGTGGCTGGAGTAGACACTCAACGGATAAAGACAGGGAACCCCAGAGCCCCAGAGAGGTGCTGCAGCAGATACTACAGACACTAAGCAGATCAGAAAATACAGGCTAGGGAGGTTTTCCTGCCTCCCTTGCAGCTAGGACAAGTGGTGATCAGAAAGATGTGGCCAATGACTCCTAAGTGAAGCCCCTGGGCGGGAACTAAAAGGCAGGCCTCGCTAGGAGAAAGCTTTAGCCTCTGTCCCTTCAGCTTATCTCCCTCTCACCTCAGGAGCGGGATTTGGAGCAACAACAGCCATCTTGGGGGTCATCGGGCAGAGCCCACCTGCTGAGGGCAGCAGGGTGGAAAGACCAGAGGGCCTGGTGGGTACCTGGTGGTAGCCGTGCACTCTGACCATGACTGAACCGCCTACCTCTGTACTTCCTGTGGGGACAAATAAGTCCCTACCCGTTTAAGCCACTGTGGTTACATGTGTGTTTGGACTGTTCTAGAGACCACCCAACACTGACTGACTGAAGAACAACAGATATTTATTGTTTCTCATGATTCCATGGACCAAGCTTTTGTCACCTAGACCAGCTTGGCCAGGGTTGGATAGTTTAGGACGGTCGCATTGATATGCCTGGACATTCGCAGACGATGGGGCCAGGACAATGGATCCCAACCAGGTGAGAGATAGTCTCTGTCCCCCCGCCCCAAGAGACATTTGACAATAATGCCTGAACATAATTGTGCGTGTGTGTGTGTGTGTGTGTGTGTGTGCGCACGCACGCACACGCACACGCACACACACACTGGGGGGTTGAACTCAGGGACATTTTACGTCTGAACTCCACCCCCAGCCCTATTTTTTATTCTTTATTTTGAAACAGGGTCTCATTAAGTTGTGTAAGGCCTCACTAAGTAGCTGGCCACAAACCTGCAGTCCTCCTCTCTCACCCTCCCAAGTACTGGGATTGCAAGCATGGACCATCATGGCCGGCCTGAACATAATTTTGATTGTCAACACTAGGGCAGGAGGGAGCTCCTACCATCTAGTGGGACAAGATGCTGTTAGACATCCTGAACTACACAGAACAAGCCAGACATGGTGGCACACACATACCTGTAATCCCAGTACTTTGGAGGCTAAGACAGAAGGACTGCAGATTTGAGGACAGCCTCAGCAAGTAGTGAAATGCTCATCAACCTAGTGAGACCCTGTTTCAAAATAAAAACAAAATAGGGCTGAGGGTAGAGCTCAGAGCCTGAGTTCATTCCCCAGAACAAGAAAGAAAGAAAGAAAGAAAGAAAGAAAGAAAGAAAGAAAGAAAGAAAGAGAAAGAAAGAAAAAAAGAAAGAAAGAGAAAGAAGGAAAGGAAGGAAGGAAGGAAAAGGAAGGGAGGGAGGGAGGGAGGAAGGAAGGAAGGAAGGAAGGAAGGAAGGAAGGAAGGAAGGAAAGAAGGAAGGAAAAGGAAGGGAGGGAAAAAATGTATAGAACAAACTGGGTGTAGTGGCGCACACTTGTAATTCCAGTACTTGAGAGGCTGAAACAGGAGGATTGCAGGTTCGCAGCCAGCCTCAGCTGCTTAGTGAGGCCCTCCACAACTCAGTGAAACCCTGTTTCCAAATAAAGAATAAAAAATAGGAGCCGGGCGTGATGGCACACGCTTGTAATCCCAGCATTTGGGAGGCTGAGGTTGGAGGATCGTGGTTCACAGACAGCCTCAGCTACTTCGCGAGGCCCTCTACAACTCAGTGAGACCCGGTTTCAAAATAAAGAATAAAAAATAGGACTGGGTGTGTAGCTCAGAGATAGAATGCCCCTGTGGAGACAAATAAGTCCCTACCCATTTAAGCCACTGTGGTTAAATGTGTGTGGAACATCTCAGGTACCACGCACACACACCAAAAAAAAAATAATAAAAAATAGGGCTGGGGTGTAGTTTAGAGGTATAATGCTCCTGGGTTCCATCCCTAGTACTGAAAAAAAAAAATGCACAGAACAACTCCCAGCCACAAAGAATCATTTCATCTCCTACGTTACCCGCGGTGAGGTTGAGAAACCCGGCCCGCAGAGGCCTTCGCCGGGGCCAGCTTGCCCCAGCTCCAGGTCCTACGTCATCGTTACACATCAGGCCAGAGCAGCTGGTTCCCATGGCGGTCACTGGCTCCCAAGAACAGCGATGGCATCAGGCCACCAGCACAGGCACTCTGCAAGTCTCCACCTGCCTGCCTGTAGGTTAATACCCAGCCAGGCAAAGCCCGAGTCGGCGTGGGAGGGGCCCCAGAGCTTTACCGTCTACCCACGTGGAGTTTCTGTTATTGGAGGGTAAATAGGCTCCCGACTGACGCAGGAGGAGAAGGCTTACTGGACGCCCGTGGCTTTCTGGTTGCTATTTTCCTCCCTGCTGGACACAGTTGTAGTCCTTATCCAGGGGTTCCACCACCAAGACCTTTAGGATCACTCATGACGCCTTGGTCAAAACCAGAAACCTCCTGTGGCTTACAGGCAGGAAGGGTATTAATTCACTGAAAGAAAATAAGGCAAGTCCGGAAATCCGAGGCTGAGCGAATAGTCAGGTTTGGACACTCAGAGACCAGCTTTCCCCCTACCAGCTCCTTTTTTCTGTTTACTAGTCGAGTTTCTGTTATTTTGAACAAATTGGCCTTTACTAAGACCTCCTGCTACACAGTCCCTGCCGGTCGCTCTGAAAAGCGTCCAGCAACCTTTGCTTTGGGGAAGGGGTTTTTAGCCAAAGAATAAGAAGTTACCCCTCAGCCCCCACACCCCCAGTCTTGCGCAGCTCCTCTGAGAAGCTATGACAAGTAACTCCCTTTCTCCCTCGCCAGTGGGAAGCCGCTCGGGTTCTTGGAATCGTGACTTCGCTGATCAGGTGCCCCTTGCAACTTGGCAGCGTCCCTAGCGCCTGCCGTCACAGAATCTAGAGTCATGAGATGTCTGGGGAGAAAAAATAGCTCCCGGATCTGCATTCCAAGCTCTGCTCCTGGTTAAGTTGCAGCGGTTTCCAATTTTTTAGGGACTTGGGGATGAAAGCAGTAACAGTAAAGATGAGAGGAAACCCGAAACCTGCTGATGTTAATGCGGCCCTCCCTCTTTTCCGTGCCGGGCACCCAGCGAGGGTAGACTATTTCAGCTTATCAACTCGGCCTCATTTCCCTCGAGATGTACCGCTTGCATCCGTCTGCTTGGTGTCCCCGGTTATTTTGGGCCAACTCCTGACCTTATGTGCCTGCCTTGTTTTTAAACATTTTTCTCTGCCCATCTGTTCCCCAGGAACCCATTGTGATGCCTCCATCCCGTGGCGGGAGCAGGAGCAGATTCCTTGTCTAGTTTCATCTTTAGCATACTGCTTTTCTCCCTGAGACCCCAAAATATCGGAAGCAGAAATGTTCCCGACCAGCTAACTGTGGTCTTATCAGAGAGATGAGAAGTGTCCTTTTACTGACAGATGACAGATCATCTCTGCCGATAAATATCCACCCTGCATTCATTCGAGCAGCAAATGCTGGGGACCTACTGTGTGCCGGGTACCGATCCCACTGAGCTGCTAGACCCCGTGGTCTTAACCTTTGCTCCCTCCCCTTCTTGCATTCGGATCTTCTCCTTCGACTGAAATTGGAATCATTAATTTACTAGGTATGGAAGAGCTGCCTTTGATACTTTGACTTTGTACAGGTTTACTGCTGGGCAGTCTTTAAAGACAGCTGTAGGCAGTGATGAGGCTCTTCTGGAAGTTTCTTTGGACCTTTGACAGTCAATATCTAATAACTAACAATAGTGACTACTTTTTATAGGAGCTTCTGTAACCAGCAGACGCTGGCGGGGCACACTCCAGACAGCATCCCACTCAATCCTACGTGCGTCCCTCCTGTTTTGCTTGTGAAACAAAGAATCCGGAGTAGGTAAGTAACTTGTCCGAGGTCACAGAGCAAGGACCGGAGTCCAGTAGGTCGCTTTCCTCAGTGAATTCCAGGAACCTGCTGGTTGTCAACTCATTGGTGAGGACGAGGTTGGGAAATTTTCCTGCAAAGGGACAAATAACAAAAGCCTTGTCTCTGTAAGAAGCCATTAGACTTTGTCAACCACAGGGCCTCTGGTGCCACTGCTCAAGTCGGCCATTGCAATATGGCAGGTAAATGAATGAACATGGCCTTGTTCCAATAAAACTTTATTTATAAAAATGAACAGTGGGCCAGATTGTCCAACCCTTGGGTTAAACTGTCACCCAGACTAGATTATTAATATCTGCACAGCTGTGCCCTGCCACCTGACTACAGTGAGATCAGCTGACCACTGTCTTCACCTTTGAGAGCATTTTGATGTTTTTTTCTTTCTTTTTTTCTTTTTTCCTTTTTTTTTTTTTTTTTTTTTTTTGGTGCGTGTGGTACTAGGGATGGAACCCAGGGGCATTCTACCTCTGAGATATATCCCTAGCCCTATTTTTTTAATTCTTTATTTTGAAACAGGGTCTCACTGAGTTGCAAAGTACCTCACTAAGTGGCTGAGGCTGGCTTCAAACCTGTGCGATCCTCCTGTCTCAGCCTCCCAAATGCTGGGATTACAAGTGTGCGCCACCACGCCCAGCACATTTTGAGTTTTACTAGACACTGAGTTTTCTTATCTAGTCCTCCCAAGCACTCCCAGTAAAGAGAGGTAACTGAGCCGGGTGTGGTGGCACACGCTTGTAATCTCAGCATTTGGGAGGCTGAGACAGGAGGATCGCAGTTCATGGACAGCCTCAGCTATTTAGGCCTTTCACAACTCAGGGAGACCCTGTTTCAAAATAAAGAATAAAAAATAAGGCTGGGGGTGTAGCTTGGAGGTAGAATGCCACTGGGTTCCATCCCTAGTACCACAGAACCACAGAGAGAGAGAGAGGGAGAGAGGGAGAAATAGAGGCCATGTTACAGACATGCAACTCAGGCCAGAAAGGCAGAGTCACTTGCCCAAGCTCGGCCCACTGGGTTCTCCACTTCCGGTTCCTAATCATGGATGCCTATTGCCACCTGGGCGCCGCAGCTGCGCAGTGGCTGCCTTGCCAGTGGCCGGGAACACCTGCTTCCCCTGGACCAGTCCTGAAGGGAAGCTGCCCTGGGATGCCCCTCCTTCTTCTAGGCTCCTGATTTTTTTGTGTGGTACTGGGGATTGGACCCAAGGAGCATTCTACCTCTGAGCTACACCCCAGCCCTATTTTTTATTCTTTATTTGGAAACAGGGTGTCACTAAGTTGCACAGGGCCTCGCTAAGTTACCGAGGCTGGCCCGGAAACTGCGATCCTCCTGTGTCAGCCTCCCAAGTCAAGGGATTCCAGTTGTGCGCCACCGTGCCCGGCTTCCCCTGCTCTCTGTAGTGCATCCCTGAGGCCAGGCGTCAGGCCTGGGCACCGTGCCATTTCTTTCACCTGACTTGCCCTTCCTCTGTATTACCCCATTAATTTCCCAGTGTCCCTTTCAGCGTCCCAAGCCCCGGTGCCTTGCAGCCGCCACGTGCGGTGTTCAGCGCTACCTGTCATGGTGGCCTCTTTCCATCCTCTCTGCTGAGCAGAGAGAGGCTTAAATGACCCCTGGGCCACAGTGATACCCAGGGCCAGCAGGTCACACAGCCCCAAACCCTATCTGATGCCAGTGCCACTTCCTCAGAGGAGACAGGGGACAGACACCTGAGAGGCTGGGCTCAGAGCGCTTTTGTGTCCTGTCATGTGGGTGCACAGAGGTGTCACTGTAGCGGCTTCTCTTTCTTGGCAGTGGCCTTGAGACCTAAAAATGGGCCATCGGGGATGGATGCTCGGAAGGGGACACTGAAAAGATACCGAATCTGTCCCCAAGCCCTCAGGCAGCGCAGGACACCTTGTATTTCATTCCACAAATTTTTCTCCAGCACTGGCCCCGGGGGCAGGGCTCTGCAGATCAGAGGTTGAACCAGGAAGTCCTGTTGGGAGCTGGGCCCCAAGATGTCTGATGAAGACTTCCTCCTGGTTACTAAGTGCTGGGTCCCAACTGCAGGGCTGTTTCACTGGGAGAAATGCAGCCTCCCTCACTCGCCCAGTGTGGGGGCCAATATATCTCACACTTCAACACAGCTACCCCTGCTCGCCTCCAACCCACAGCATTCCAGGGCCAGCCCCAGTGCCCAGCACGCTTATAAATAGGTCTCGATTGCCTGGCTAAGCCAGCACAGTGTCTCAGACCAGCAGCTGCCAGTATAAAACCACAATTGGCTGTTCATATTAATACCATCTTTGGAAGGGGTCCAGGAAGGCACTGCAGAAGTGACCTTGTTGGGGTTTTATTTTTTGGTGGTACTGGGGTTCCTGGAAACCCTTCTACCTCCGGGCTACACTCACAGAACTATTTTTTTTTCATATTTTTTATTTGGAAACAGGGTCTCTTATGCCAGCGAGGCTGGCTTCGAACCAGCGCGATCCTCCTGTCTCCGCCTCCCAAGCGCGGGGATTACAAGCTTGCGTGCGCCACCACGCCCGGCCTGGGGTTTTGTTTTATTTTCTTTTGTGGTACTGGGGATTGAAGTTGGGGGCATTCCATCTCCGCATTCCGCCCCCATCCCCATCCATTCATTTATTCATCCGATGATTAGAAACAGGGTCTCACTAGGCTGACTCTACCACGCTCTCTCCGGTCTTAGACTTCCAAGGACTGTGGTTCCAGGCGTGCACCCAGACCTGGCCCTTGCTGGGTTTTAAGGTACCTCCACCTTTCTCCTGACACAGACCTAGGGAATCTGAAGCAGGGCTCCCCAGACTGTGACAGTTAGGCACTGACCTGCCTACGGTTTAGAAGCAGAAAACATGCCCAGCTGAGCATGTGCAGCTAATCTGAGAGACCATCCAGGTTCTCACGTAGATTCCTAGTATCCAGGATAACCCCAGAAGAAAGCGCCGCAGAGGGACTGGCTCCTCCCTGCAGCTGTCGATGCCCCTACCCCGCCAGCCCCTTTCTTCCTGCCTCACTCAGGGCTCCCACACACCCGTCTGGCACCACTAACCTCCACTGCAGCCTTTCCCTGGCTTCCGGATTTTGTAAGCGATAAGACAGCCTCTGAGGCCGCCCAGGCTGTGACCCCTTCCTCTGCCCTCCCCACAATTGCTCCAAGTGGTCAGTAGTGCTGTCCCTGGACACTGACCCCTGAGCACCTCTCCCAAACCCATCAAAGGTTTCCGATGACTGCGGAGTGTTTGTGATGATTAATTAATATACTGGTATTTGTAAAATGCATTTTATGAGCCGGCTTTATCTCTGACAGCCTCCCCTAATCCCCTCTGGCCTTCCCAGCATCTCAGGCTGGAGGGACCACCCAGTGCTGCCAGGCCCGGGAGTGCCCCCCATGCCCCCACTGGCCAGCTCCTCTTTGCCCAAAAGCTCTGCCTAAGCCTTCTCCCCCCACTCCTTCAAACTGCTGTTGTTTTTCTTAATCTGACTTCGCCCCTCCCCAAAAGACAGTTATACAAGTAGATGTGGGAGGAAGAAAAGAAACAGAAGTCAATGATGACTAAGTCCGCCTAGCTCGGCCGCCGCCGGAGTATCTGCAGAGCGGGCTCTCGCTCGCCCCTGCCTCTGTGAAATCCTTTGCCGAGGGTGTGATTCTTCCTCAAGATCATTCCTGCCCCATGACCACATGCCGCCATGTGTCAGCTCGGTTCTTTCTGCCAGAATCCACGCTCGGAGCACAGAACTTGGGGTCATTCAAAATGATTTCTCCAAATGAAGGAGTGAGCCGGCGAGCGTTCCTGGAAGTTTCATCTCCAACCAGGAATCACCAGTTACTTTGGCTTCTCTCTCCTTCATGCTCCTTTGGTTTCTGGGGGGAGGGGGGGGATAAGTGCTTTTTACTGAAGTCCAATGACCTCAGAGGGAAAAAGTTCAAATGAAATGCAGCCTTTGGCCTGCATCTCTGGCCTTGGGGCAGATACACAACAGTCAGCGCTGTTGGCAGGGCCCACACCCAAGACAGAGGGGCTAGCGATCTTACCCTGAAGTCCCGGGGTCTCACAGCTCTGCAGTCAACTGGGAGAAAAGCCACCCAGGAGGTGGGTTTTATTTATTTACTTATTTATTATTGTACTGGAAATTGAACCCAGTAGCATTCTACCTCTGAGCTACACCCCCAGCCCTTTTTTATATTTATTTATTATTTTTGTGGTACTAGGGATGAACTCAGGGACATTCTACCTCTGAGCTACACCCCCAGCCCATTTATTTATTTATTTATTTATTTATTTATTTATTTATTTATTATTTTGTGGTACTAGGGATGAACTCAGGGGCATTCTACCTCTGAGCTACACCCCCAGCCCGTTTGTTTGTTTGTTTATTTATTTATTTATTATTTTTGTGGTACTAGGGATGAACTCAGGGTCATTCTACCTCTGAGCTACACCCCCAGCCCTTTTTTATATTTATTTATTATTTTTGTGGTACTAGGGATGAACTCAGGGGCATTCTACCTCTGAGCTACACCCCCAGCCCTTTTTTATATTTATTTATTATTTTTGTGGTACTAGGGATGAATTCAGGGACATTCTACCTCTGAGCTACACCCCCAGCCCATTTATTTATTTATTTATTTATTTATTATTTTGTGGTACTAGGGATGAACTCAGGGGCATTCTAACTCTGAGCTACACCCCCAGCCCTTTTATTTATTTATTATTTTTGTGGTACTAGGGCTTGAACTCAGGGGCATTCTATCTCCAAGCTACACACTCCAGCCCTATGTTTTTTTTGGGGGGTGGGTACTGAGGATGGAACCCAGGGGCCTTGTACCTGTGGGCTACACTCCCAGACCTATTTTCTATTTTATTTGGAAACGGTCTCACTAAGTTGCTGAGAGCCTAAGTAGCCGAGGCTGGCTTCGAACCTGCGCGATCCTCCTTGCCTCGGCCTCCCAAGTACTGGGAATTACAAACCTGCGCCACCACGCCCGGCTCCTATTTTGTTTTTATTTTAAAGCAGGGTCTCGCTAGGTGGATGAGAGTCTCACTACTTGCTGCAACTGTCCTTAAACCTGTGATCCTCCTGTCTGAGCCTCCCAAGTACTGAGATTACAGGCATGTGCCACCAAGCCCTGCTCTGAGAGGTGTTAAAGGTTTACCCATCGCGCAGGCAATTCCCGAGCTGAGGTTAATACAGCAAGGCTCCGAGGCTCAGCTCCCTTCACAAGATGCCACAGGCAAAGGAATTCCTCCAGCTGTGTGTCTTGGTGCCCGCCCTCCCATCCAGGGGTCCTGCCCACACAAGGCAAATGGGTAACTGGCCAGAGAGTTTAATATACACAGCCAGTCCAAATCACTCAAACCAAGCCCCAGGTTTATCACATTTGTATAAATTGGGGTTTTTTTTTCCCCCAAGAAAACCAATTCTTCACATTATGTCCAAACCATTAAATCCACTACCATGTGAAGCAGATATAATACATCCCATAATAAAAGCAGTCCCACTTCATGCGGAACCATTAAAAATCATGTTTGAGAGCCGGGCGTGGTGCACGTTTGTAATCCCAGCATTTGGGAGGCTGAGACAGGAGGATCGCGGTTCAAGGATGGCCTTAGCTACTACTTAGTGAGGGCTTTTGCAACTCAGTGAGACCCTGTTTCAAAATAAAGAATAAAAAATAAGGCTGGAGGTGTAGCTTAGAGGTAGAACGCCCCTGGGTTCAATCCCCAGTACCGCAAATAAATAATAAAATAAAAAATCACGTTTGAGTAAACTGAGGTTTGCAAGGGTCTTTTTTTGTGGTACCGAGAATTGAACAAAGAGGCATTCTACCTCTGAGCTACATTCCAGACCAATTTTATTTCTTATTTGGAAACAAAACCTTGCTAGGTTGATGAGTCTCACTACTTGCTGAGGCTGTCCTCGAACCTGCGATCCTCCTGTCTCAGCCTCCCAAGTACTAGGATTAGGAACATGAGTCACGACGCCTGGCCTTCGCAAGGGTTTTGAAAACAATGAGCCGCTTTGTGAAGAAGACCAAGGACTTGGCAGACCTTGGCATCTGCAAGCCTGAGTGTCAACATTTCAGTTCAAGCTCCCTCCCGCGTCCTTTGCACTGATTAGGAAACTGTTTTCTTCCAGTGGGGCCTTCAAGGCTGCCTATGGGAGATAGGGAGACCTGCCTTTTGTGCAAGGAGCTGGACCAAACTGCAGAAACTTAATTCTGAGCTGTAGGAAAACAAGATCATTAAGATAAACACCTCTATTGGACTTGGAAACAATCTCACAAGCTAGTAGGCGATAATTTCACAGTTTTTGAACTCTGAAGGCTTTCTCAATTTCATTCAGTGATATTCTGACATCGCATATGAATTGTCTTTCTGTGCAAACCACCTCGTAACGGCTTGCTCACCCTGCCCGCTCGGGTTTAGGCCCCGCGTCCATCTTTCTCTGCCCCTTGGCAGGTGGGAGCAGGTTCTGCAGAGTCCTCAGCGAAGTCCTAACATTTCAAAGAAAATTCACAGAGCCCAGTCCTCCGTCTAGATCAGCGCTGCTCAGACCTGAGTGAGCAGAACTCCCCTGGGTGATGGTTAAAATACAGATCCCTGGGTCCCACCCCGGATCAGCTTTGTCTAGATGGATTGGAACCTGGGAATTCTCATCATAACCAGCGCCTCATGGTTCTGAGGCTGGAGCTCCTCAACTTTGTGGGTGACAGATGAGACCACAGAAACAAGTCCTCTCTAAAGCCGGGCGTGGTGGCGCACGCTTATATCCCAGTACTTGGGAGGCTGAGACAAGAGGATCGCAGGTTCCAAGCCAGCCTCAGCTACTTAGGCCCTCTGCAACTTAGTGAGACCCTGTTCCAAAATGAAGAATTAAAAAAAGGGGGGGGGGGAGCTGGGGGTATAGATTGGAGGTAGAATGCCCCTGGGTTCAATCCCTAATATAAATAAATAAGTAAATAAATAAATAAATAAAATAGGTTAGGAGATGGTAGCTCAGAGGTAGAATGCCCCAGTACCACAAAAACAAAACAACATCAAAAAACCCCAAACAAACAAACCCTGCAGTATCCACATTTCCCTGTCAGCCTCTCAAAAGTAGAGTCCCAGGTGACAACCTGGCCCAGCGGCTATTCTGTGGAGTCATGGAGTCATGAACTGATGGAGCTGGAGGGGATGAGCCCCTTCCTTCTCCCAGCCTTCTTGAACCCGCACCTTTCAGAGGCGGGGCCCATTCCCATCTCCGGCGGCTGCTGGTCTGTCGTCTCCCAGCCGCTGCAGCCTCGGAAAACTCCCCCAGCCACCCGCATCCATGCTCCCGGGTCCACCACCTCCTTCAGCCCCCTGCTACCCTCTCGGAGGAGCCAGCCTTTCTCCTCCACTCGTCTCCATGGCAACCGACAGGATGTCACAGACACAGGCCCGTGACTTCATGGCGCGGGGATTCCAGAGAAGGGGCCGGGGGCGGCGCCCCCCCTGAGCCCCCGACCCCCACCCCAACCGCGGGCGAGCAGCCCCCCTCGCGGCCCCCGCCCGCTCAGACGCCCCTCGGAGGGCGCGGGTGGGGATGGCTGCCGGGGGCGCCCCCCAGCCTGGCCGGGGCAGGGGGCGGCGGGCGCTGGGCCCCGCGCCTGGGCCCCCCGCAACCCCGAGCCCGCGGCGGGCGGGGCGGGGCGGGGCGGGCGCCCCCAAGTCCCGCCCCCGGGGGCGGCGCCGGGCCGGGGAGTGTCAGGAAGAGGAAGAGCGCGGCGCGGCGAGCAGGGGCCGGGCCAGGCGAGCGCCGCGCGGGCCACCATGGCCACGGACGAGCTGGCCAGCAAGCTGAGCCGCCGGCTGCAGATGGAGGGCGAGGGCGGCGGCGAGCCGGCGGAGCAGCCCGGCCTCAACGGGGCGGCGGCGGCCGGGGCGCCCGACGAGGCGGCCGAGGCGCTGGGCAGCGCGGACGGCGAGCTGAGCGCCAAGCTGCAGCGGCGCGCGGACCTCAACCAGGGCATCGGCGAGCCGCAGTCGCCCAGCCGCCGCGTCTTCAACCCCTACACCGAGTTCAAGGAGTTCTCCAGGAAGCAGATCAAGGACATGGAGAAGATGTTCAAGCAGTGAGTGCCCGCCCCCGGCCTCGGCCGCAGCCCCCCAGCCCGGGCTGGGGACCCCGCAGCCCCCTCCCGACCCTCGCGAGGCTGCCAGACCCGCCTCCAGCCGGGGTACCCCCGGGGACCCTGGCACGCAACCCTCTCCGCCTAGGGATGCAGTCCCCGGTACACCAGGGGCGCGCACACGGGCGGGGGGGGGGCAGATAATCACCAGGCCCCCAGCGACCACACCGCATGATCCGCCCAGGACCCCTTGCGTGTTAGCGAGGCCACGCCATCATCCACACAGCACACACGCATGGAGAGCCCGGGGGGCCTTCCTTCTCCCCATCCTGGCTACTCGAATTCCCCACCCCCACCTCAACACAGGCTGATCAAAAACAGGCCCCCCAGTGCCTCTCAAGGGGGACCGTCCCCTGGACCCAGGCCAGACACATCTCTTCCCTGGGGGTCCTATCCTTTCCTATGCTTATTCAGATCCCTGATAACGTGGGTTCCGGGCAGGGACACCCCCCCCCCGCCCCTCTAGCAAACTGTGCAAAGACCCTACCGCCCCTTTAACCCTGCCCCTCTCCCGAGCTGTTAGCCAGGTCCCAAGTCTCTGACCCGCAGTGGTCTTCCCAGGGAGGGGCCCCCGTCACACACTGCTGGTCCCTCCCCTCACCCTCAGCACCCAGCAGCTTTCTGTTCCAGGGTCCCCAGCGCCCCTCACCCCTGCTTCCCCACATGGGATCCCAGGTGCCCCACACCCAACCATTCAGAAACGGACCCCTCCTAGCGCTGACGTGCCCCCATCCCATGTTCTGGAGAGGCGGACATCCCCAGGGCCTGTGGGCTCAGCCCTCCCACTCCCTATGCAACTGAACTTAGTACCTCTGGGAAGGAGCTAGAAGGGGCCTCCAGTTCCCCTTCAGGTCTACCCTGTTGGGATGGAGGTGAGCAGCTCCTGTGTCCCCAGCCAAATTTGTGCTGGCCCAATGCCCCCTCTTCCCCATCTTTAGCCGTCCCCATCTCCTGGCCCCTGGCCCTGACCCCGGGCTCCTAGAGAAGGGGACACCCCACAGCATTGGGCTGGAGTGAATCCAGAAGGGGGTAAGAGCCCTCCCAGGTGGGGGAGACAGGAGGTCTAGCCACCCAGCACAGCAGGCTGAGGCTGAGGGAGGGAGAGGTGCGACATGGTGCCTCATGGCTGGCTCCAAGGTGGCTGGGCAGGCAGAGAGGTGTCAGCCGCAGCCACCAGCAGCTGATGGCGCCCAGACACCAAGCAGGAAGCCCAGGAAGGGGGTGTTTAGTTTCGCAAGCCTGCAGCTCAAGAACTCCCTCCCACCTCCCACTGCAGCTTCTGCATTCAGCCCCAGAACAGGGCAAGAGGGTTTGGGTTTTAATCCGGGTGGCTGAAGCCCCACACTCTTCCAAGGGTCAGGCCCTTGACCCCAGCACCCTGAACCTCTGTGTGGAAGTCCAGGCCCAAGGAGCTCGCCTCTGACTCGGGCTTGGGTAGAGTTCTTCTAAGTTTCCTCCCAGCCTGAAAGACTGGGACTTGACCCAGCCTGATAGTGGGACTTCCCACATTCCAGGAAACAGTTGGAATGGTCCTCGAGCCCGGGATGGCTGTGGAGTGACTTAATGGGAGACTTGCCTGTGGGGAGTTCAGAGGCTCTTTAATCACAGAGTAAGCAGCTCCTGGGATCCTCCAGCAGCCCCACGAGTGAGACTTACTTCATCACCCTCACGCGGATGAGGAGTCAGGGCACAGATAAGTGACTCGCCAAGACCACACAGCTAGAAAATGGTGGGGCCGGGATTCGAGCCCAGGTCAAGTTTCAGAACTCAGGTTCTAGCCAGATGCCTGTAATCCCAGTACTTGGGAGAGTGAGACAGGAGGATTGGAGGGTTGGACCAGCCTAAACAACTTAGCAAGAACCTTTTCAAAATAAAAAGCTATACAAAGGGCTGGGAGTATAGCTCAGAGATAGAACATACCTGGGTTCAATCCCCCGTAACACACACACACACACACACACACACACACACACACACACACCGTGTTCTTTTCTTCTGGACTTTATGTTCTAGATATGTGCAGCCGTGTCAAAGAACACACTCTGTTACCCCTTTCCGTGTGCACAGCTGACATCCCACCTGTCGGGCCCATCATCGACCCGTTACTCCTTTCTCCCAGAGGCCTCCTTCTCTTGGCTTCTCATAGCTTCCCTGTGCCCCCAAAAGATGGAGCAGTTGAGGGATAACCTAGGCACCCCAAAACAAGCAGGGCTATGGGGCTGTGATTTGATTGGGAGGGCCACACCGCTGGGGGAACAGTCTAGGAGACTGTTACGTGTGCCTGTTTATGTGGGTTGTGTGGGGACGGGTTTGTTGAGGGGCGTTGACGGCGAGCAGGGGAGCTGGGCCCCTCCCAGCCACCTCTTGGCGCCGGCACGGCCTGCTGGGGTGTTGGGGCGGGAATGGGCCAGGAAACTGGACCTCTAGAAAAGGAAGTGCCACCCGCCGGGGGCCCTGGCAAGGACACAGAGCCGCAGATTTTGTATTCAAGGAAACAAGGCTCCACTGTGCCAGGGGAGGCCAGCCCATCCGAGTCCCGGCTGTGAACAGCCACCAGACGGGCTCTCGTGGAGGACAAAACCCCCGTTCTGCTGCCACTGTCCAAGTGGGGCTGCAGCCTCCCGGGTCCCAGCAGGGCCTGGGGATCGCAGCCAGGGCAGGGAGGAGGGGAGCCCGCCTGCCTGGGAAGCCACTGCCAGAGCCAAGCACGGGGAGCTGGGAGCTGGCCTTCCTCCGCAGCCAGAAGTGGGAAGCTGGGCTTCTGTCCTGCCTGCCATCTCTGGGCCTCAGTCTACCCAGCTGTTCACAGAGCAGGCTATAGCTGATGACTCCCAGCGGTCCCCTTGCGCTTTGCCGTAGTACTTCCTGGGTGTTCCGATTCCTTCTACCTCCCAGAGTCTTAGAGTCCATCCATTCCTTTTGGCTTCAACAGCTGGGTCCTGAGGATACGATCAGAAGAAAATAGAGCCAGGCGTGGTGGCGGCTGGGCCTGGAATCCCTTGGGAGGCTGAGACAGGAGGGTCCCAGGGGTGTTCAAGGCCAGTGTGAGATAACTTATGGAGACTGTTTCAAAATAAGATAAAGTTGTGCTGGGGTGTATCTCAGGGGGAGTGTCCTTGGGTTCAGTACACACACACACACACACACACACACACACACACACACACACACAGGAGATCGAGGGCTCAGGCCCTCTGTCATGGATCACATTTAACACCCATGGACCTCCCTCCTGGGTGAGACCCATTTCACAGAAGAGGAGCCCGAGACCCAGAAGACGGTGGTGACTTTCTCGGGGTCTCGGGGGTTTCTGTGGTGGCTGTGTGGTGGGAAGTGTTTCCTGCCTCTTGGCTGCTTCTTGGAGATCTGTGCACTCTTGTGGCCGGCCCGGGGCACGTGGCCTCAGGCTGTATCCATCACCTCTAATCCTTCCACCGCCCACCCATCCAGGGCTCTTTTTAGAACCCTCCAGTGCAAGGGGGACACGGGACAGCCCCAGAGCTCCCCTGGCCATGGGCTAGGTGGGGCTCTGGAGGGTTCTGTAAGCTGAGACCTGCCAGGAAGGTGCTGGCCGTGTAATTCTGAGCCTGCCTTGGAATCTGAGGAAGGCGCCCTAGTTCCCTGCCCTGCTCAGCCTCCCGGCCCCGCCCCGGCCTCCTCATCTCATGACCCCTTGAGTCAGAGAAGCAGCCTCCCTTTCCTGCTGTCTAGTTCTTCACAACACAAGCTCCTGAAGCCACCACCCCTCTGCCGATCCTCCCCTGCAGGGTTTAGGAGCTGGGCCTCCCAAATCTACAAGCCTGGGATTTGATCCAGAGAGCCAGGCCTGGTGCCGCGTATCTGTAATCCCAGTGTTTGGGAGGCTGAGCCAGGAGGATCTCAGGTTCAAACCAGCTTCAGCAACTTAGTGAGGCTCTGAGCAACTTAGCAAGATGCTGTTTCAAAACAAAAATCAAAATCAAAAGAGGGTTAGGAGTATAGCTCCGCATAGAATGCCTCTAGGTTCTCTCCCCAGTAACACACACACACACACACACACACACACACACACACACACACACCACAGGTGCGGATCCAGGAGCTAGTCACTTAAACCTTTCTGAGCTTCCGATTCCTCATCCTGGAACAGGGATAGAATAGTATTCCCCTCACAGGGCTCTAAAGTGCTTACCTCAGTACTTGGCACAGAGTAAGTACTTACTAAGTTACTATCACCATCAGCCCCAAGTCAGCATCCCCCTCCCTGGCCCCTAGTGGGGCCCTGGTGGTCATCTGGGCTGACCTCCAGGTAGCACCACACTTACCCCCATGCCAGGGGGCTTCCATGCTGCCAGGCTAGCAGCAGCCCTTTGTTTTGGGTCAGAGTGATGTGAACTCAGTGTGAGAATCCTCCTTTCCTCCCGCCCAATGGGCACTCTGATTGACAGCCACACGTGACTTTGACAATTAGCCAAAGAGGAGGAATGAATCAATTAGCACTTAATCACCTGGACGGTAGCTGGGCGTCGTGGTGCACACTTGGAATCCCAGTACTTGGGAGGCTGAGATAGGAGGATCACAGATTCACGACCAGCCTAAGACTCTCGGCTACTTAGCAAGACCCTGTTTTAAAATTTAAAAAAAGAGCCGGGCATGGTGGCGCATGCTTGTAATCCCAGCATTTGGGAGGCTGAGATCGGAGGATCGTGGTTCGCGGACAGTCTCAGCTACTTAGTGAGGCCCTCTGTAACTCAGGGAGACCCGGTTTCAAAATAAAGAATAAAAAATAGGGCCGGGGGTGTAGCTCGGAGGTCGAATGCCCCTGGGTTCCATCCCCAGACCCGCAAAAAAATTTTTAAAAAAGGACTGAGCAGCCAGATATGGGGGGTGCACCCCTGTAATCCCAGTACTTAGGAGGCTGAGACAGGAGCGTCACAGGTTCAAGACCAGCCTCAGCAACTTAGTGAGGCTCTTAGCAACTTAATGAGACCCAAATTTAAAAAAAAAATTATTTCCAAATAAAATATGGTTGGGGACATAGGCTCGAGTTAGAGGGCTCTGAGTCCCATCCCCAGTACTACCAAAAAAGGGAAGGCTAAGGATATAGCTCAGTACCCCAGCACCCTCCTCCCCCAAAAGAAGAACTAGAAATGAGGACTGAAGGCTCTCATGAAAGACAGCAGCCCTGGGAGGCCCAGGCGCTGTGTTTATGGTTGGGGGAGGAGGACCTCTGTGGAGGACAGAGGCTGGGTCCTCACCTGTTGCAGCTCTGAGCCACGCTGTCTGGGGGCGCTGCCCCGCACCCCAGGAGGGAGGACTTCCCCAGCCTGGGGCCACTCTGACCCTCCCGCTTCCCCTCTGTATCTGAGGCACCCCTCTTCTCCCTCCTCTGGGGACTACTTCCCTTCCTGCCTGCCTCTCCTCTCCTCCTCCATCCTCCCGGCCTCAGTGGCTGAGGCCTGGCTTCAGCCAGAAGAGGCCGGGCTCAGGTGTGCCAGGCCCCAGGGCCTCAGGGCTGTCCAGGCCCTTCCCACAATGCTGGCCCTGCCAGAGGAGGCGGAGTCACACACACACACACACACACACACACACACACACACACACACACCCGCAGCCTCCCAAGGACAGTCCTGGCACCACGGCCGCTCAGCCCCCTGGCCCTCGCCTTGGCTGACTTCTGCTTTTCAGGGAGAGCAGAGGAAGGTTCCTGCCAGACAGGTGTGGCTAGCCAGGCGAGCCCAGAGGAGCCTTCCCAGTCTTAACCCAGGGGCTCCTGGGTGCACACAGAAGCACATGCTCACTCCCTGCTCCCCTCGAGGGGCGGGCCTAAGGGGACCCTAAGCAGGTTACTGTGAGCTGCTCTGGGATAACGAGGAATGGAGGGAGATGGGGCCAAATAACATCAGGCGCCGCACCGTTAAGTAAATGTACTTCGTAATCATCATAACAGTTTATTTTTGCAGTGCTGGGATCCACCGAGAACCTCGCGCTAAGCCAGCGCTCTGCCCCTGAGCGACATCTCCAGCCCCACACGTTATTCTTAAGAGCAAGCAGGGAGTAGGGAGCCAGCCGAGATCCAGCTTCGAATGCTACAACCCTCTGGGCTGGATTGTGGTTCAGTGGGAGGGTGGGAGGGTGTTGTCAGACTCGAGGAGTAAGGTGTCCCTATGCCTGAACAGGACCTCACTTGATTTTTTTTTTTTTTTTTTTTTTTTTGGTGGTACTAGGGGTGGAACACAGAGGCTTTTCTACCTCCGGACTATACTCCCAGACCTATTTTATACTTTATTTGGAAACAGGGTCTCACTAAGTTGCTGAGAGCCTCACTAAGTAGCTGAGGCTGGCTTCGAACCTGTGCGATCCTCCTGTCTCAGCCTCCCCAGCGCTGGGATGACAAGCGTGCGCCACCACGCCCGGCTTTCACTTGGTTCTTAGTCACTGAAAAGCCATGGGAGCCATGGGAACCGCACATTGTTTCTCCCTGTGTCTCTCTTTTTGCTTCTGTCTGTGTCTTTCCCTCCCCGCCTGGGCTCGCATGGGACAACAGATCAAGGTCAGATTCTGCAGATAGGACCAAAGGAAGTGGCCAGGGCTGGGCTTCCCCTTCCCCATTTGAATCAGGCAGCTGGGTGGGCGTGCCGAAGTGGAGCTGCTGGGCACTGGTTACGGGGAACCAAGAGGTCACCTGAACGTCCTCCTTAGGGAGGGGGCAGGGCCACGCTGGCCAGAGCACCCAGCAAGGGCAGAAATGTTCTATCTTCTAGACCTTTCCTGCCCCCAAGGAACCTGGCTTACCATTTTTCCCAGGACATAGACTAGAGGCCCAAGAACCACTGCCCCCCCCCCCAGAACAGGCTGGGGAAGGGCCAGTGTGACAGCTGCTATTATTAAATCAATGAAATTAGCAAGATTTAAACGCCTACTATGTGCCCACTGTTTTATATCTCTCATCGTAATTACTCCTTAATAACCTGAAAGGTAGATATTAATGATGATAATTAAAACCAGCCGGGCGTGGTGATGCACGCTTGTAATCCCAATGCTTGGGAGGCTGAGACAGGAGGATCGCACAGGTTCAAAGCCAGCCTCAGCTACTTAGTGAGGCTCTCAGCAACTTAGTGAGATCCTGTTTCCAAATAAAGTATAAAAAATAGGTCTGGGAGTATATCCCAGAGCCAGAAAAGCCCCTGGGTTCCACTCCCAGTACCAAAAGTAATAATAATAATAATAATAATAATAATAATAATAATAATAATAATTAAAGCCAGGCGTGGTGGCGCACAGTTGTAATCCAAGCATTTGAGAGGCTGAGACAGGAGGATCACAGTTCACATATAGCCTCAGCTATTTAGTGAGGCCCTTTGCAACTCAGACGCTGTTTCAAAATAAAGAATTAATGTGTGGCTCAGAGATAAAATGCCCCTGGATTCCATCCCCAGTACTGTAATAATAATAATAATAATAATAATAATAATAATAATAATAATAATAAAAATTGCTGAGTCCAAACTCCTGCACTGTAAACAGCATCCTCTCCTGGAGCCCTGCGTGTCCAGAGGGGCCATCAGCAAAGGCCAGAGATGGGAACTGGGAGGGACAGAATCGGGGTACCCCGTGTTACCAGAACAACTGCTCCCTCCCTCTGCCTGAGCAGCGGCTGTGGCAAATGTTCCGTTCTGCTTCATTCTGCTCCATTCTGCCATCCGGCTGCTCGGCACGGCTGCAGGGAGGGGCCAAGTTTGAGGAGCACCAACAGTGCCAAGGCCAAAGGGAGTGAGCTCCCTGTCCTCAGAGGTAATCAAGGCACCAAGCAGGAAAACTGCACTGGGTATTTGACCCTCGGGAAGGGCAAATGACTTTCAATATCCCTTCCAACCCTGAGCAGCCAGTCATGATAATATTGTAAAAGGGGGTGAGCACTGGAGTCAGCCACTAGTGACCAATTCTGGCGTGGGGTCAGGGGTCAGGGAAGCAGGGGTCGGGGGTCAGGGAAGCAGGGGTCAGGGTCGGGGAAGCAGCCAGCCGGGCAGGAACGTGCTCCACCCTGGTGATAGCCTCGCTGGGTGCTTGCGATCAGAGGGGGATGGGAGAGGATATTGTCGCCAGCATCCAGGGTGGCAGCTGCTGGGCCCTCCCCAGTGAGAACTATTCAGGAGAGGCGGGTTGGAATGTGGGCACGGTGCCAGGCCCAGCCGCCTGCCCTGGCGCTAGAGAATGTGCTGAGCTCCTGGCCCAGGGGCTTTGCTTCCCAGGCAGGCTCGGGCGGGGCCCCCAGCCCTAAAGGCTTGAGAATGTGGGACCCCCATGGACCAGGGAGAAAGGGGGGACCACAAGAAGGGAACCATTCACGTCTGCACAAACGGGAGGTCCCAGTACAAGAGCCACCACCATTATTAGAATGAAATCAACAGGTTTCAAGCACCTACTGTGTGCTAGCCCTTTTATATCTGTAATCGCATTCCTCTGTAATAATCCTAAAGGTGGATAGTAACCCCAATAAGAATTGATTATTAGCTAGTGTGTACCGTGGCCCATACTCAGTCATAGAGTGAATCCTTTTATACAGATGGGGAAATTGAGGTTCCTGGGGTTGGGTGGCCTTTCAGTCTCCGCGGGGTTGATGGGCACACCCCTCAGGACCATCTTCAATCAGATTAGCCCCAACCCTGGCTGGTCCCCGGCCTCAGAAAACCTCAGGGTCCAGGATACCAGGCGGATGGCTGTCCCCAAGGACATCTCACCACCTCCCGGGGCGGGGCCCTGCTGTACTTGGCCTCGGGATGCGTTTGTCGGCATCGCGGCCAGCCCCTGCACTGTCCCCTGGGGGCCAAACCTGTCCAGGCTGAAGTCCAGCCCCGGTAATCAATTGGCCCTTGATGGATACAGGCAGCGGTCTGAAGTGTGGTTTGAGCTGCCGCCCAGCAGACCTGGCAGCTGCCAAAGACTGAGGAATCCACAGCCCCGGTTTTATCTGCGCTTCCTCTGCAACCGAGCTGCCCTTGGCTTTGGGAGAAACTCCTACAGTTGAGTAGAAACTACAGCTGGGGCTGCAGCTGCCCTGGCCCCCTGGTGCCGAGCCAGCACCCTCTCCTCCTCAGTCCTCCTCCCCTACACCTGACCTGCAAGGATTGCTGAGCGCTGGACACATAGTAGGAGCTTAGTAGATGAAACTAAATCTCACTGCGTGGTGGCAGGTGCCATGTCCCAAGCAACTCTGCACGCAGGGATCTCCGCTAAGTGCCCGTCACCGTGGCCTCAGTCTGACTTCACAGCGGCCCCATGAGAGGCACCATTACATGAGGCTCCTCAGCGCGGCGCCCCTCACATTCAGGGCCAGACCATCTTTTATGGGGAGTGCTGTCCTGTGTACAGTAGGATGCCTTGAGGTGTCCCCGGCCTCTGCCTACCAGAGGCAGCAGCATCCCCTCCCCAGCTGAGAGCAGAAAATGACTCCAGATGGTGCCAGATGTCCCCTGGGGGACACACACCCCTTAAGAACCTCTGTAGTCTGTTCAGGAGCCCAAGGTCAGACAGTAGGGGAGCTCCTGAGGGGGTGTCCTGTGCCAGCAGACCAGCTCCCACATCCCCTCCCAGGGTCGTAGCTGCCCAGCCCCCACCACGCGGGACAGGCTGCAGAGATGGAGGCTGGACCAGGGAGCTGTGGCCTGCGGGCCCTCAGCCTCAATCCCCAGCTGCTGCGTCCGCCCGGGGTGGGAAGAGGCCTAGGCCCTGCGTTCCCTTCCCGAGAGGCAGCACTTCCAACCACTGACTCACTCGCTTGTGAACTATTTATACCCCTCGCACAAATGGTCCAGGCAGGCTGTGTGTGCTCAGCAGGCAGACCCAGGACCGGGAGGGGGCCGGCAGGGCAAACGCACAACTGCAAGCCTGGCAGAAGGTGCGGACATCCAGCTTCTTCCTTATTGCCGTGTGACCTTCAGCCCATTGCTCTAACTCTCCGAGCTGTTGTGAAAGAAGGTTACAAGGAGGGTTAGGTAAAATAAAGCGGGTAAAATTCCTGGCACAAACAGACTCTAGTAAGCGCCTGGCATTTGGGGTCCATACTGTGCAAAACTCAGGGGCAACTAGAGAAGGGTTAGGGGAGCTGGGCGGGCCAAGAGGGCACAGGAGTCGCGAGTCTCTGCAGCTCAGGCCCTCTGTGTCTGCAGCCATAACAAGGAGGCCGGGGAGGGGGACACGCGGGCCCTGCCCGCCTGTCCCGACTCTGCCAGGCGGTTGTGATAGAAGAAAAGAAGGGCGTGGGCAGAGGCCTCGCTATCACCACAGCCCTGTGCCACGCCGGGCCGTCCCCACAGGCCTGTGGCACAGCGCGTTCCCTGGACACACCCCAGGCCTGCACCTCTGAGAAGTCAGGCCTCCTGCCACCCAGACCCATAGCCCTGCCTTCTGCCCCTGGACAAAAGCAGAGACCCTCGGGAATCCTTGTTTATTCATGGGTTGTGTGTGTGTGTGTGTGTGTGTGTGTGTGTGTGTGTGTGGTGCTGGGGATTGAACCCAGAGGCATTCTACTTTCCGGCTACATCCCAGCCCTGTTTTTATATTTATTTGTAAACAAGGTCTTGCTAAGTTGCTGAAGCTGGCCTCAAACTTAGGATCCTCCTGTCTCAGCCTCTAAAATATTAGGATTACAGGCATGCATCACCATGCCTAGCTCCTTAATAACATTTGGGGGGAGGTACTAGGGATTGAACCCAGGGGCATTCTACCTCTGAGCTACAGCCCTATTTTGTGTTTTATTTTGAAACAGTCTCACTAAGTTGCTGAGGCTGACCTCAAACCTGCCATCCTCCTGTCTCAGCTTCCCAAATATTAGGATTATAAGAGTGTGCCACCCCTCCCTGGCTGCTTAGCACTTTGGGGCACCCATTGTGTGCTTTTTAGCCCCCCTCCAGAAGTTAACATAAGTTGGGGGGTATGAAGGAGACCCCAGTACAGCGGGCACTGCATGGGAAGAGCCACCCGCTCCATGGTGGGAGACGCCTAGGGCCGGGTGCCGCTCAGTGGTCGAGCGCCTCCTGGCAGGCATCAGGCCTGGGGCCCATCCCCATCCCCAGCACAAAAGGGTAGAGGCTGCCATTTCACATCCCTGCCTCAGCCTCTCTCCTGTGCTTCACTGGGAATGATTTTGCCCCTGTGGGACAGGTTTGGTTGTCACCACCCCGGAAGGATGCTACTAGAACATTCTACACTATCCCAAGCATTCCTCTACCCCCAGCAAGGAACCATCCTGCCGAGCAGGCTGAGGCTCTGAGGCTGAGACGCCCTGCCCACTAGTGGCTGCCACCTAAGTGGGGCCAGGGAGTCGGGGAGAGGCGAGGCGGAGATGCCAGGAAGCCAGTAGGGGCTAGAGATGCCAGAGAGCGCTCTTCTCGGAACCCGGTCCACACCCTCCGGCATGCGAGTTCCTTCTTTCAGTTCAGTACAGGGAGGAGGCGGTTTCAGCCACCTCGTTACACAGGCTGGTGAAAAAGTTAGCGTTCTTCAACACGCAGAAGGCTGCCGCCAAGCCAGGTGGTGAGGTCCCCGTCAGCGCAGGTGACCAAGCGGGAGCTGAGCCACACAGCCGCGCTCTGCCTGGGCTGAGGCCCTTCCAGCTGCGACAGGATGGATGCCAGTGGACCGTGCCCTCTGAGCCCCCCGGATCCCTGCTCTCCGGCTCGCAACCTCCCCGATGGGTCGGATAAGAGGTGCCATGGCCTCTCTCTTTGTGCCCACAGGTACGATGCTGGGCGGGACGGCTTCATCGACCTGATGGAGCTAAAACTTATGATGGAGAAACTCGAGGCACCCCAGACCCACCTGGGCCTGAAGAACATGATCAAGGAGGTGGACGAGGACCTGGACAGCAAGCTCAGCTTCCGGGAGGTAAGCCCTGCCGCTGTCCCAGGGCCCAGTGGCAGGGGGTGGGGAGGGACTACGCCCCTTCGCTACTGGAAAACACTGGCACGGGCAGCCAGCTGTGGGGGGCTGACGTTTGGCCGTGTGAGGCTTCATGGACACCCTACAGCGATAGCAGGCCAGGTTCTTAGTGAAGAGGAGGCGGGGCGTGCAGCCCTTCCTGAACAGAGCAGATATCGAGTGATTTCTGTATACCCAGCCTTGCACAGGCCCTGGGGTCAGAGAAGGGCCCTGTGCTCCAAGCGTCCTGGAATATAGAAAAGGAGACACTTAAGGCAGACATCACAACGCTGTGTTTCGGATCACATGCAGGATGTCTCTTCCCACGGGGAGGAGCCAGGACAGGCCTGTTTTACCAGGGAGGAAAAGGCAGCTGGAATCCAGCTAGGAATGGTCCTAGACCCCAAGCAGCATGGGTTAAATGCAGGGCCAGTGGCCTCAGGGGAGAGTCCCTCGCCAGGGAGAGCTGGCTGACGTTTCAGGGAGGCTGGAGAGGAACGCATGGGCAGTCCAGGGCGCGGTCCCAAGTCAGAGGACACGGGTTCGAATCCCGGCACTGGGACATCAGGCAAGCCTGTCACTGTCTCGGGCCGTCCTGGTTCTGCAGAATGGACACAGTAGTTAGTGCCTGTGGGGCTCTATCATGGAATCTGGGGCAGACTCATTTGGGGAGCCATGCAAGGCAAAGCTACGAGGTAAGTTCCCAACTGAGCTGTGTGTGGATGGAGCAGGGCCACCGTAACCCAGGATCCTGGAAAGCAGACGAGCCCCTTACCTCCACCCTGCAGGCGGGCAAATGGAGCCCAGGAGGGAAGGTTCTGGGGCACAGAGGGCTGAGAGCGCAGCTGCCAGGCCAGCCCTGCGGGACGCCGGGGTACAGCAGGGACTTGGGCCCCTCGTCCCTGCTCATGCCCTCCTCAGTTCCTCTCTCCCTCCTCAGTTCCTCCTGATCTTCCGCAAGGCGGCAGCCGGGGAGCTGCAGGAGGACAGCGGGCTGCACGTGCTGGCCCGCCTCTCGGAGATCGACGTTTCCACAGAGGGTGTCAAGGGGGCGAAGAGCTTCTTCGAGGCCAAGGTGAGGAGCCTGGGCCTGTGCAGAGGCAGCTGGCTGGGCCCCCGGTTGGCCTGATGGCTCGCCCAGCCCTCCCTGTCCTCCCGAGGCTGCGGAGATGTGGAGTTGACGCCCTGCGGGGTGGGCAGGGCCCCTAGCACCTGGAGACAGCGGAGCAGGCCCAGAAGCAGAGCAGCCATGGTTCCCAGGCTGGAGGAAGCGAGGGGCCGCTCTGGCCAGGCACAGCCCCCACCCCTCTGAGGCGTGCGTAGGTGGAGGGCACAGGTGCAGTCCTGTGGCTGCCGCGTTATGCTCGGGGCCTTGAGAGCGCCAGCCCCTCTTTCTCTGTTAAGACCCTTCCTTTCAAAATCCTCCTCTCACCTCCCTCTGGGCATTGATGGAACATTTCAGGCCTTATAAATGGAACTGGAGTGCAGTAGGTTTTGGGGTCATGAAACAAAGATGGCTCTAGTAATGGCCATTTATGGAACCTTGACTCTTCATCCACCACTGGGTACACCTTACCTGGTTGTGTTGGGTTTTGTTTTGTTTTTGGTTTTGGGGGTTTTTGTGTGTGTGTGTATATATGTGACTGAGGATTGGACCTAGGGGCATTCTACCTTCAAGCTATACTCCCAGCCCTATTTTATTTTTATTTTGAAACAGAGTCTCACTAGGTTGATGAGAATCTCTTTTTTTTTTTTTTCATCTTTGAACAGATTTTTTTTTAATAAAATAAGTATTTTTTAACTTTTTTACATTTATTTATTTATTTATTTTTGGTGGTACTGGGGGTGGAACCCAGGGGCTTTTCTACCTCCAGGCTACACTCCCAGACCTATTTTATAACTTTATTTGGAAACAGGGTCTCACTAAGTTGCTGAGAGCCTCACCAAGTAGCCGAGGCTGGCCTCGAACCCGTGCGATCCTCCTGTCTCCGCCTCCGAAGCGCGGGGATGACAAGGGTGCGTCAGCACGCCCATACGAATGTATGAAATGGCACACATTCAGACTAAGCTTCATGCTCTTCCCCCTTCCTTCCCCCTCCCAACAACGAGTGTCCAGGTCAACCATGCTATATTTATATTTTTACACAAATTCTGTGTAGCTCCTTCATTAATCAACCTCAGCCTTCTTCCTCTCCCATCCTTCCATTCTAGCTTTGCTGAGGTTTCCTCTCCATTGGAGTCCCTCTGGTATCCCTAAGACTCCCTAATTTGGGCATGAGAGTCTCACTCTGCTGAGGCTGTCCTTGAACCTGCGATCCTCCTATCTCAGCCTCCCAAGTACTGGGATCAGAGGTGGGTACCACCACACTTGGTTTGCCTTGTTTTATTTTTTTCTTTCTTTTTTTTTTTTTTTTTTTTTTTTTTAGTGGTACTGGGGTTCCTGGAAGCCCCTTCTACCTCCAGGCTACACTCCCAGACCTATTTTTATATTTTTATTTGGAAACAGGGTCTCCTAAACCAGCACGGCTGGCTTCGAACCTGCGCGATCCTCCTGTCTCCGCCTCCCAAGCGCAGGTGCGCCACCACGCCCGGTGCCTTATCTGTTTTAATCCTCCCAACAAACCTATGAGGTCAGATTCATTGAGCACCAGGTTCTAGGTGGAGAAACTGAGGCTTGGGGCCAGAGCCTGTGAGAGCCGGAGCTGAGTGTGACTGGGTGGGTCAGGAGGGGCCCTGGCCCTGGCCCTGACCCCGTACCCGTGCCCCCAGGTGCAGGCCATCAACGTGTCCAGCCGCTTTGAGGAGGAGATCAAGGCGGAGCAGGAGGAAAGGAAGAAGCAGGCGGAGGAGATGAAACAGCGGAAGGCAGCCTTCAAGGAGCTGCAGTCCACCTTCAAGTAGCCGGGGCCGCGGCCCACCGCCCGCCCCGCCCCGGTGCCCAGCGGCCGGTGGGATGGGAGAGGGCGGCCCACAGGGGGCCAAGCGCGAGGCTTGGCCTCTGTTGGGACCTCTGCTAAACACCTGCAATTGTCTGCCCGGAGCTAGTGGGGGGTCTCACGAGCCTGGCCACCCTTGCTCCGTCCTGCTGTTTCTGAGGCTGCAACGCCAGCCCACCCTGGCCGCCCGGCTGCTTGGGAGCCCAGCCCTGGCTCTCAGCCCCTCCCCGCCACCCGCCCCAAGCCCCACAGCCCCTTCCTGGACAGGGGTAGCAGATACGGGAAAAATCATGGCCACCACTACAGAGTGGGACCCAGGGGCCATGGGAGGCTTGGGGGGCCCTTTCCTCTTGCTCTGCCCCCTCTTGGCTGGACTGGGAGACTACTGTCTTGATGAAGGGACCCAGGCCCCAGCATCCTGGGTCAATGTGGAGAGGGGGCCCAGCCAGGCAGAGAGAGGAGGCCGCTGTGCCAATCTACCTCCTGGGCCCAGCCTTGACACGGGGTCACGGGCTGGAAGGCTCTGCTCTCTAGCACCCCTAGATCAAGCCGAGGGCCCCGCGGGGTGTGGAGAGAGGCGGGCAGGGAGGAGAGGGAGGACTCCGGCACCTCACTTCCGTGCCCAGGAACCCTAAGAGAAGGGCTTGGCATGTGTTTGCTGCTGGGGAGTGGGGACCGGTCCCCTTTTCTCCCTGTCCTTCCCCCGAGAGATGCCCCGCTTTGTCACCAGCTCCAGCACCTGCCTGGCAGCCCACCCCACCCCCGGGAAGCATGGGGACCCTGTGCCCATCACCGAAGGAGTCGCGGCGAAGCCCGTTGCCACCGCCTTTCCCCGCGCAGCCCATGTGCTTGCTCACGCGTGTGTCTGTGTGTGTCCGTTGCTGTGTCGTGAAACTGTGACCGTCACCCAGTCCAAACCAGTGAACGGCCGACCAGGCCGCGGTTATGCAACTTTCAATGTGTCGTGACAGCGTCGCGCTTTTTAAACTCAATAACTCTTTATTTTAGTACAATGCCCCCAAGAGTCCACGGAACTCCCGAGGGACGTGCAGAGGTTTTATTTTTTTGGCCTTAGAACCTGCAGAAATTAGGAGGTACCGGGCCCCGCGTGGCCTCGGCCCTGGATTGCGTTTGCCTTAGCGGATATGTTTATACAGATGAATATAAATTTTTCTTTTTCTTTGGGCTTTCTGCTTTTTTTTTTTCCCCCTCTTCGCCCTTCCTTCTCACACCCCCTCCAAAAAAAGCTACTTCTTCATCCGGTGGTACGATTATTTTTTTTAACTAAAATAAGATAAAATTGTATATTCTTATGTGTGTGTGTGGTTCTTGATGGCTAGTGGGGAAGCGAGGGGCAGGGATGAATAGCCTGGGCGCTGAGGCGGTCATCGGGGCTCCTGGGGACCGGAGGCCCTGTACCGCAGGAGAGGTTGGCCTCGGCGTCCATGTGACACCACCAGGCACTAATTTGATTCTCAAGCCAGTCCATGAAAAGGGTGCTATTTTTGGTGGCTTTTCTTTTTTTTCAGTACTGGGGATGGAACCCAGGAGCATTCTACCTCCAAGCTATACTCCCAGCCCTATTTTTTATTCTTTATTTGGAAACAGGGTCTCACTGAGTTGCAGAGGGCCGAAGTAGCTGAGGCTGTCCGCGAACCGTGATCCTTCTGTCTCAGCCTCCCGAATACTGGGATTATAAGCGTGCGCCACCACGCCCAGCTTACAGGGTGCTCTTTTTTTGTTTTATTTTTTGTTTTGGTTTGGTTTTGCAATACTGGGGATGGAACCCAGGGACATTCTACCTCCAAGCTACACCCCCAGCCCTCTTTTTTATTCTTTATTTTGAAACAGAGTCTCAATGAGTAGCAAAGGGCCTCACTAAGTAGTGGCTGAGGCTGTCTGCAAACCTGTCCTCCCAAATGCTGGGATTGTAAGCTTGTGCCACCACACCCAGCTAAGGGTGCTGTTTTCCTTTTTCTTTTCTTTTTTTTTTTTTTTTTTTTTTGTTTCAGTACTGGGGATGGAACCCAGGGGCATTCTACCTCTGAGCTACACCCCCAGCCCTATTTTTAATTCTTTTTTTTTTTTAAACAGAGTCTCACTGAGTTGCAAAGGGCCTCACTAAGTAGCTGAGGCTGTCCATGAACTGCGATCCTCCCATCTCGGCCTCCCAAATGCTGGGATTACAAGCTTGTGCCACCACGCCCGGCTTAGGGTGCTGTTCCCCCCCCCCTTTTGTGGAAAAAAATCAGAGGCCTGGAAAGTCTCTGGAGGCTCTGGCCAGCGGGCAGCAGGATGCAGGCCCAGGCTGCCCAATTCACCAGGCCCTCACCATGGGGCCTGTATCTCCAGACTGCAGAGGGGCTGCATCTTCTAGCAGCAAAACGCAGCCAAGAGTGGCACTAAGGCTGCAGGATTCTGGATTGATTTACCCCCAGCAAAATCTTAAGCAGGCTGTGACCACACCCCAAAGTGAGGGCGATATTGGGGGTAGGAAGAGCAGTTCCCTACATGGCTCTGGCCAGATCAGATTCCTCGGGGTCCTGCCCCCACATCCCAGCTGTTCAATGAAAGGTAAAGTATGTCTTCCCAATCCAGTGGAGCGCCCCCAATTCTCCAGCCTGGGGAGAGAATGGGGAGCAGGCATTTGAGATTATGCTGGGCACAGCTGCCCCTCAGTGGCCATGGGTGGTACTGCAGCAGCCAGATTTCTAGGTTGCTTGTTGTTGTTGTTGTTGTTGTTGTTGTTGTTGTTGTTGTTGTTGTTGTTGCTAGGGATTGAGCCCAGGGGCATTCTACCTCTGAGCTACACCCCCAGCCCTGTTTTTTACGTCTTTATTTTGAAACAGGGTCTCACTAAGTTGCAGAGGGCCTCACTAAGTAGATGAGACTGGCTGCAAATCTGGTTCTTCCTGTCTCAGCCTCCCAAGTACTAGGATTACAAGTATGCACCACCATGCCCTGCTCAGGCTGCTTTTTCTGGTGGGTGCTGGGGATTGGATCCAAGAGCATTCTCTCCAAGGTACACCCCTAGTCCTTTTTATTTGTGTTTTTCCTTTCTTTTATTATTTATTTATTTATTTATTTATTTATTTGCAGTACTGGGGATGGAACCCAGGAGCATTCTACTTCCAACCTACACCCCCAACCCATTTTTTTGTTCTTTATTTGGAAACAGGTTCTCAATGAATTGCTACCAAGTAGCCGAGGCTGTCCGTGAACCGCGATCCTCCTGTCTCAGACTCCCAAATGCTGAGATTACAAGCATGCACCACCATGCCTGGCTTTGTTTCTTGAAGCAGGGTCTCACTAGGTTGTTGAGAGTCTCACTACTTGCTGAGGCTGGCCTTGCACCTGCGATCCTCCCATCTCCGCTTCCCAAGTACTGGGATTACAGGCATGTACCACCTCACCCGCCTCTGGCTTCACCTCTCGGCTTCCTCGGCCCTGTCTGGAGAAGGCAGTGTCCCCTAGGGTCACTTGCTGGGGTGCACCACTCACATGCCACCCACAGCCCGAGATGTGACCCCTGTCAACATAAGATTTTAGGTGAAACGTCATTGTTCGTTCCATTTGCCCAAGGGAAGAGCTTCCGATCCCTGACCTCGCGGTGGAAGGGACTTAGGGATAAGGAGTGAAGGATGCCGAAGAGGAAGACCTTCCATCCTACCGCCAGGCCAGGCGGGGTGGCACAGGCCTGTAATCCAGTACTTAGGAGGCTAAGACAGGAAGATTGCGGGTTTTAGGCCAACCTCAGTAACTTAGCAAAAGCCTGTCTCAAAATAAAATATAAAAAGGGCTGGGAGTGTAGTTTGGAGGTAGATGCCCCTGGGTTCCATTCCCAGTATCAAAATTTAAAAATAACCAGGTGTGGTGGCACACACTTGTAATCCCAGCATTTGGGAGGCTGAGACAGGAGGATCACGGTTCACAGACAGCCTCAGCTAGTTAGTGAGGTCCTCTGCAACTCAGAAACCCTGTTTCAAAATAGAGAATAAAAAACAGGGCTGGGTGTGTAGCTCAGCGGTAGAATGCCTCTGGTTTCCATCCCCAGTACTGCAAAAAATAAAATAAAATAAAAAAGATAACCCAGGAACTGAGAGACTACTTTTTATTTTATTTTATTTTATTTTTTGTGATACTAGAGATTGAACCCAGGGGTACTCTACCTCCAAGCTACACCTCTAGCCCATTTTTTATTTTTATTTTTGAAGTAGACTCTCACTAGGTTGATAAGAGCCTCACTACTTGCTGAGGCTGCCCTCAAACCTGCGACCCTCCTCTCTCGGCCTCCCAAGTTCTAGAATTACAGGTGTGCACCACCATGCCTGGCTAAGAGGCTGCGCCTTCAGACCTTCCCCAGGTTCCATCTTCTTAAACCTCGTACTGTTTCCAGCCCCTTCACCAAACACTGAATCCTTCCATGAACCCCCAGTCCCCTTCTGAACCTTTAATCCCCCTTACTTGCTAAACTAACTTCTTAGGGAACCCCAAACCCTCTCTGAACCCTAGCACTTCTGTCTGGTTTTGAGGGGAAGCCCTGCCAGCCCTCGGCCTGCCCCTTCGTGGGCTTCAGGGAGAGATGACAGCTGCGCCCCAGGGTCCCATGCCAGGGCCAGGCGCTTCAGGCCCTGCCGGTGGCACCTGCCCAGGTCTCAGCTCTCACCCACCCACCCCCAGCCTTGGTATTGCCTCTCCTACATCCTGACACCCCCTCGCCCGGCCCCACATGCCACTCTTGATTATTTTCCCAGCACAGCCTGGTCCTAAGCAGCTCTTGGGAGGCAGTTCTCACCCTGCCCAGACTCAAAGAGAGCTCTCCTTGCTGCCCCAGGGCGTGCTAAGGCACCGCCAGGACCCGGAGAAGCCAAGAACCCAGATGCACTGAACATGCACCAAGTTTCTCAGACACTTAGTCACAGAAAACTTCTCATGCATGGAGCCTGCACAGGCCGCGGGCCTGCTCAGCAAGTGCCCAGAGCACAGTGCCTAGAGTCTGCAGCACCACAAGGGGCCCAGGAACATGGTATGTTTGGGTTTTTTTTAATCAGTAGGGGGAAAAAATGAATTTAGGCTGGGCTTGATGGCTCATGCCTGTAACCCCAGTCCTTGGGAGGCTGAGACAGGAAGATTGCAGCTTCAAGGCCAGCCTCAGCAACTTAGCGAGGCCCTCAGCAGCTTTGTGAGAATAAGCCAGGCATGGTGGCACACACTTGTAATCCCCGTAGTTGGGAGGCTGAGACAGGAGGATCACAGGTTCATAGTCAGCCCCAGCTACTTAGGGAGGCTGTCAGCAACCTAATGAGACCCTGTTTCCAAATAAGAAATAAAATCAGAAGCCAGGCATGGTGGCTCATGCTTGTAATCTCAGCATTCGGGAGGCTGAGACAGGAGGATCGCGGTTCACAGACAGCCTCAGCTACTTAGGCTCTTTGCAACTCAATGAAACCCTGTTTCAAAATAAAGAGTAAAAAATGGGCTGGGGGTGTAGCTCGGAGGTAGGATGCCCCTGGGATCCATCCCCAGTACCACAATAAAGAAGGAAGGAAGGAAGGAAGGAAGGAAGGAAGGAAGGAAGGAAGGAAGTAAATAGGGCTAGGAGGTATAGTTTGGAGGCAGAACACACCCAAGTTCAATCCCCAGTACCAAAAAAAAAGAAGAAGAAGAAGAAAAGAAAAGAAAAAAAGAAAAGGAAAAGCAGCCATCAACCTTTCTCCACAAAAGGTCAGTTTTCCTGTACATATACAGACCGATAATAACTTCCTCTGGCACCTGCCTCCCAATGCACTGCGGCCACTTCTATGCCTACGCACACGTCTGGTGGGCAGCGCACGCACAGCTCTGCACGCATCCGTATGGATCTGAACACGTGGTACGCGTGACACTGGCGTGTGAGTGCCTGTGGGTATGGAGGCATGTGTGGTCGCGCCCGTCCCACACGCCTGCGCCTCCGTGGGCCCCCACACGTGGCTGAGACGCTGCTGAGAAGCTGCTGTCGCTCTAAGTCAACCAGCTCCCACACATAGAAGCCCAGTTAGTCATCGGCCCAAGTCGCTCAAGGGATACAGAAGAAACCGAGGCCCAAAGACGCGGCCCGGGATGCGCCAGTCAGTCCTTGGCTGAGACAGAAAGCGGGTGTCTTAGCCGGGCGTGGTGGCGCGCTCTTGTAATCCCAGTACTTTGGAGGCTGAGACAGGAGGATCGCGCAGGTTCGAAGCCAGCCTCAGCTACTTAGTGAGGCTCTGGGCAACTTAGTGAGACCCTGTTTCCAAATAAAATATAAAGTAGGTCTGGGAGTGTAGCCCAGAGGTAGAAAGCCCCTGGGTTCCACCCCCCAGCACTATAAAAACAAAAAGAAAGAAAAGAAAGAAAGAGAATGAAAGAAGGAAAAAAGAAAGGAGAAAGAAAGAAAGAAAGAAAGAAAGAAAGAAAGAAAGAAAGAAAAAGAAAGAAAGAAAGAAGAAAAGCAAGCAAGCAGGTGTCTTGCCTCCCACCTCCAGATCCTGGGATGTCCAAACACTTGCCACCTGGTCTCTGATCACTATATCGGTCCCAGACCAGGGAAACCTTTTGCAGGGCTTGCAGCCAACCGCTCTGGGGCTGCCTGTCCTACCAAAGCCGGCCCCTGGAACTTAACGGGACAGACCCCCACACTCAAACTTCCAGCCTCTGTGTCTTTTCCTAAAATAAAACTTACAGATATTTACGTTACCAAGGTAACACATGCGGTTAAAGAGAGCCTAAGAAGTTGTATTTGTTCGTTGGTTGTGGCAGGAGGAATTGAACCCAAGGACATTCTACCTCTGAGCTACACCCCCAGCCCTTTTTTGTTTTTATTTTGAAACAGGGTCTTGCTAGATTAATGAGAGTTTCACTATTTGTTGAGGCTGGCCTCAAACTTACATTCCACCTATCTCAGCCTCCCAAGTACTGGGATTACAGGTGTGTGCCACCATGCAGCTGGAAGCCCCGGCCTGGTGCCAGGTATTAAACAGTGGCTCTGCTGTCACCACCTGTGTTAGGTGCCACCAGCTGTGTCAGGTGGACGCTCCCCTCCCCTCTGAGTCTCAGCCTCCTTACCTTAAGGAGCCAATATGCTAGCTGCTTCCTGTGGTTGGAAGCATTAAATGAGATAATGCGAGGAGAATTAAGCACGACCTGGCACACAGTAGGTCCGAAATAAATAATAACTAGAAACAGTGAAGTAGGGAGAGCAGAGAAGAACAGCCCCAGCCCAAGAAGGCCTTCCTCCAAAGCCCACCTGCCCCACAGGACTGGCTCTCTCTCAGGCTGCATGGAAAATGCATGCTTTTATGCCGGGCCCTCTCGTGCCCAAATTAAACAGTAACCAGCCAAGGTCAGGGGGAGGCCCCGATGGGGATGGGGCGAACTTCTCTCCAGAGAGGCTCGGCCCTGGCCAGGTGGGCTCTCCGGCCTCCTGACTGTAAGTGCCCCTGCCCGCTCCAGCCTGACAGTCCTGACAGCCGCACCATGCAGGGCAGCGGGGTCCTCGCTGCCCTCCTGGCCTGCGGTGAGCTGGGCGGGAGCTCTGGCTGGCCTGCGGGGACAAGGACAAGAACCAGGAAGGGGGTCTCTGCAGGAAAGGCCGCCTGTGCGCACCTGTGATGGGGTAGAGGAGCTGCCTCCAGGTCCAGGACTATGGAGGCAGAGAGGGAAGCGCCGAGGAAGGGCCAGGCGCAGAGAAGCTGCACCCTGGGCGCCCTCGGGCTCCAGCGGGCTGCCTTCCCAGGGATCCTGGGCTCCCCTGGTGGTGGTATCTCTCAGTCCCTGGGAACCAAGGGACTTAAATACCACTCTCTGTGGGAGCTGGGCAAGCGACTCCACCTCCACCATATTGTTTGACAACGTGGCAGTCTGTCAGGTTCTAAACTGAGCTGTCCTTGAGGTCTCCGTGGGGCACAGGGGATGCAGATGGGAAATTCTCATGGGTTCATGACTCAGAGCGATTCTTTGGAGAAGCCATACAGCTCGTGACTCAGGCCTGGGCTGAGGCCCGGTGTATCTGCGCAGTAGCTGTGGTTTGGGTCTCTGCTGCCAAGTGAGGTCTGGACGGCAAGGTCTACGGTGCAGGGGAGCAGCTTGGGAATCAGGACCCCACCCACACCTCCTGATCCGGCATCTGCAGTTGAACAAGATTCTTGGGGAAGATCTGTTCCTCCCACATTAAAAGCTGAGAAGCAGGCCGGGCGTGGTGGCACACGCTTGTAATCCCCGCGCTTGGGAGGCAGAGACAGGAGGATCGCGCAGGTTCGAAGCCAGCCACGCGCGCTGGCTTAGGAGACCCTGTTTCCAAATAAAAATGTAAAAATAGGTCTGGGAGTGTAGCCCGGAGGTAGAAGGGCTTCCGGGAACCCCAGTACCACCAAAAAAAAAAAATTTTTTTTTTTTTAGAAGCTCTGCACTGGGGAGCCTTTCATCTCTTTCCTTCGTTTCTCCACCTGTCAGATAGGATGATGACAGCGCCATCGATCTTATAGTGGTGGTAAGAATTAAACATCAGTAGCCGGGTACCCTGGTGCACACCTGTAATCCCAGTATGTAAGAGGCTGGGACAGGAGGGTCGCAGGTTTGAGGCCAGAGTCGGCAACTTAGCAAGACCCTGTTTTTAAAATGAAAAATAAAGAGGGTTATGTAGTATATCCTGGAGGTAGAATGTCCCTAGGTTTAACCCCAATTACAGTACACACACACACACACACACACACACACACACACACGAGCGTGCACACATCCACACATGCACACAAAAAACCCCAAGAGAACTAACTAAACAACAATTTGTTCACTGAAAACAGAAAATTAAATATACAATAAACGCTCACTCTGGGGTTTTATTTTGCTTTTTGGTCCTGGAAATTGAACCAAGTGCATTTTACCTCTGAGCCACAACTTCAGCCTCCTTGTTTTTTATTTTGAAACAAGATCTAAGTTGCTAACTTGAGTCTTGCTAAGTTCCTGAGGCTGGCCTCAAACCTGTGATCCTCCTGTCTCAGCCTTCCAAGTACTGGGATGACAGGCGCTGGCCACTACACACAGCTCAGTGCTGTGTTAAGTCCTTACTCACGCAAACCTCAACTATCCCAGAAATCCTCAAACTGCAAAAATCTCAGCAGACCAGGGGAAGGGGGTAAACTTTCTGTGGAAAGGACATTTAAGCTCACAAGCCATACGGCCTCTGTCAAATCCAGTCAACTGCAGATTTGACAGTTGAATGCTAGGGAGCCATATGGGCAGGGCCGTTTGCCAATAAAACTTTATTTACAAAACAGGGTTTGTTCTCAGGCTCTTGGTTACATAAAGTGGCGATCTGAGATCTAGCACACAGAAATCATAGCAGCAAGCTGTTTGGGGGAGTTTTGTTCTCCATCTAAGAGGCTTAATTTGAAGTTTGTGAGGTTACAGTGTCGCTGGGTGTAGGTAAAGTTTCTTTTTCTTCTCTCCCAATCTTCACAGAACATTACTCCTTTCGGCAGGGGCTCTGTGTTTGCTCCCTGCCTTCACGTGGCCCCAGCCCGTGGCCATGTGCACCTCTGTACAGATGTGTCTCAAGCTGTTCCCAGCCACATGCTGGAGGCCCGAGGTCTCCTGAGACCGAGGCTCCCGTTCCCAAGGGACAAAACTGAGGCCAGGAATAGCAAGGGCTCTTCCCATGCCCAAAGCCCTGTGATCTCACTGGCTCCCAATAGGGAGGCAGGGCAGGTACCCATTTTACAGATAAGGGAAACTGAGGCTCAGAGAGGTTAGGCGCCTTGACCACTGGCACCCCACATAAAGTCTGTGTTGGTATTGAAATATCGGTCCAGTATTAATCTCCAAAAAAGAAGTCAGTGTCTGGGTGCTGTGCAGGTGCTCAGGCAGAAAGGGGCAGCAGCTGTTACACTGCAGAGCTCCCCCCACCCTGCCCTTTGTTCTAAAGTTTACCCCTAGTAAAGCCGGTTTCCCTAAAAAACTGCAGAGGCAATCAGCACCTCTGTTCGCCTCCTCTTCTTTGTGATCCAGCCTGAGTATAGGAAAGGTAGACTCTGTGCTTCTTCAAAGCCCCCATCGTTGATGGGCAACCCATACAGCCCAATACAACAAAGGAAACAGCCAGGTAGATTATTATATATTATACCCCTGCACTTAGTCAGTGCACTGCCCAGAGACACGAGGCTGATAGGTCGGGTCCCGCTCTTCCCCCCATGAAACTTCACAGCGGGGATGGGAGACAGAACCCCAGAAGCCAGAGCGGAAATGGCGCGAGAATCCAGGTGTCGCGAGACTCCAGACATTGCGGGGCAGACTCCGTGTGCCACGGGACTCCAGATGTCACGAGAAGATTGGCATTCCCAAGCCATTAGCCCCACCCCAAGACCCCGCTACATAAATACCGTCACTTCCTGTGTGCCGCGTGACTCTACTGACCGTGTGACTCTGCTGCCTGGCCACTGGTCCCTTCCCCCACGGTCGGCAGACCTCGCCCGAAGGTGTCGGTTGATTAAAGAGGCCTTTAATAACTTGGCTGGTGTTTGCTTCCTTTGCGACCCCAACTCAATTTCAACGTTACAGAGGCACCACCTGCCTAAGAGATAAGTTACTGGCCTGTTGCCTGAGTAATGCCGATAAGAACATAACAGTGCAAAATCTATATTTTAAAGCCAGGATGAAAAGGGGGGCAGAGTTCCATTTTCTGTCTGTCCAGCGTGTCTGCCAGTCACGCCGCTTTTCTTCTCTTCCTTCCTATTTTCTAATGGTTTTATAATAAAAAAAAATTGTTAGCACTGGGCGTGGTGGCGCACACTTGTAATACCCGCGCTTGAAAGGCAGAGACGGGAGGATCGCGCAGGTTCAAAGCCAGCCGCACTGGCTTAACAGACCCTGTTTCCAAAAAATATATATATACATATATTTTATATATATATATATATATATATATATATATATATATATATATATACACACACACACACACATATATATAGTAGGTCTGGGAGTGTAGCCCGGAGGTAGAAGGGTTCCATCCCCAGTACCACCAAAAAAAAAATTGTTAAAGCTGCACCAAGCTGTCTATTAGTTTTAATTTCCCAATTCAACAAATCTTTAGTTGAGAAAAAGAACCCTCAGCGCCATAACAACTGTAACAGAATACAGTGCTCTAGCTCTGAGGCTGCCCATCCCTCCGTCCTGCCTGAATTTGTGCTGTTATGGGGTGAGGGGTCAGGGATGATATGGGTGGGGTCAGTCAAGGTGGTCCCACTTCTCCACCCCTCCCAGTATCTGTGCCCTCTGCCCTGTGACTTCACAGTGGCCTTGAAAATAAAGGAGAGGCATAGCTGGACTGGAGATACACATCTGTAACCCCAGTACTCAGAAGGCTGAGCAGGAGAACTGCAGGTTTCAGACTGGCAGCAGCAATTTAGCAAGACCTTGTTTTAACATTAAAAAAAAAAAATGAGGCTGGGCGTGGTGGCACACGCTTGTAATCCCCTTGCTTGGGAGGCTGAGACAGGAGGATCGCACAGGTTCGAAGCCAGTCTCAGCTACTTAGTGAGGCTCTCAGCAACTTAGTGAGACCCTGTTTCCAAATTTAAAAAATATAAAATAAGTCTGGGAGTGTAGCCCAGAGGTAGAAAGCCTCTGGGTATCGTCCCCCAAGACTCTGACCCGCAGGGGCTTAGAGAACGACACAGACACCTCTTCAGCTGAAATATGAATTCTTCTTTAATGGATCCTTAATATGTCTCAATAATATGTCTCTTCTTCTTCCGTACAACAAGCACAATATATACTAGCATCATAATCCCTCCCTCTATTCCCTACCAACCCCAAGCTTCCCACGGCTAGGGCATGCATATTTCTGACTCTCTCATAGGCAGGCTGGTGGTAGCACGAGGTGCTGCGTCACTGATCATTCTGCAGGCACGTAGCATGGCACACTGCGCATGCTCAAGGAGACGTCCATCTTGTGAGTCTCATGACTTGGCTGCAAGCCTAGGCGCCATCTTGAATCCACGCTGGCAACAAGCCTGGGTGCCATCTCGGTCCAGCCAAGTGGGCCCCAACATCTGGGTTCCACCCCCAGTACCATCAAAAAATTTAAAAATGACTGGGACTTCCGGGAAGATGGCGACCGAGAAAAGCGGGGCTTAAGAGCCCCGCTAACAACAAATCTCCATTACCACAAAATCAGCGCCTTTCAAAGCCAGAAAACAACATCACCAGAGAAACAAAAAAAATCACCAGGCTCCAGAGAGAAAGTGGACTGAGAACAGAGCCACAGAGGAGATCCTCACGCCCGAGGACGCGGCTTCACGCCCGAGGACGCGGCTTCACGCCTGAGGACGCGGCAGCAGCGCCATACTGCCGGAGGCACCGGCGAATTCACGGGACGGCCACAGCAAGCCGAGGGGAGCCGCTGCGGAACAGCCAGGCGGGATTTCTCGGCGCAGAGGGCATCTAAAGCTCCCAGTGGCTGAGCTCAGCACATGCTGCAGGGATTCAGAGTGGAAATCAAAACCAAGAAAAAAAACGCCAGCCCCATAGCCGAGGGCGTAGCAGCGGAGCCATATTGCCACCGGCGGCAGCAGCACCGAATTCACCGAATTCAGTACAGCTACATCTGTGTACTCAAGAACAGTGAGTCAAATTGCGGGCCACAGAGGAGAAATCCCAGTACTGTACTCACTGGGACTTGACCCAGTGGGAGAGGGGCGGTGGCAGAGATATCACACCATAGGAGAACGTGCAACCTGGCACCCCCCACAGTCTAAAGCAGCCTCTATCGACTCTCTGGGTCGGAGACTCTGTGATACAACCCAGTAAAGGAGTAGTGGGGTCTGAGATACTACTGACTCGAGATCCAGAGCACCTTAAGTGAAGTCATAGTGACCCAAGGGAAGAACCCAGAGAAGGCACAAACTTCCGAAATCATGGGAAAGAGGAATAACACTGGAGCAATGAATGCTCACAACCCCACAACATCAGAACCCGATAAAACAGAAAATCAGAGATTTCTAGAAGATCAAATCAGGAAAATAACTGTAGAAATAATAGAGGTGCTTCGAAAAGAACTCAGAGAGAGCCAAAAAGAGATAAAGGATGCAATTAATGAAGTAAAGGCCTCAATTCAAAGCACAAGCAACCGATTAGAACACATGGAGAACAGAATCTCGCTCTTAGAAGATGATCATTCCAAAAATGAACGCATAGTTTCTAATCTAGAAAAAAATATCCGACAGCAGGAATCTGATATTGAAGAAATATGGGCCCATTTTAAGAGAGCTAATCTAAGAATAATTGGAATAGAGGAGGGAAAAGAAAGTGAAACCAAAGGGATCAACAATCTCTTCAAGGAAGTAATAGCAGAAAATTTTCCAGACATAGAGCAAGAGGTCGATACGCAGGTCCAGGAAACTTATAGAACTCCCTTTAGACAGGATTGGAGAAGAGGATCCCCACGCCACATAATTGTCAAAATGACCAATGTGGAAGCCAAGCAGAGAATCTTAAAGGCAACAAAAGCAAAGGGCCAAGTGACATTCAGAGGCAAACCAATTAGAATCACTCCAGACTTCCCAAACCAAGTTATGAGAGCCAGAAGGGCTTGGAGTAACATATTCAAAACTCTGAAAGAAAACAACTTCCAGCCAAAAATTTCCTACCCAGCAAAACTTTCTATCAAATTAGATGGAGAAATAAGAAGCTTCCATGACAAACAGAAACTGAAGGAATTTATGTCTTCAAAACCAGCACTAGAGAAAATACTCAAAGAGATTAACTACAAAGAAGAAATAGGTAATACACATCAGAACTAGAGAAACATGACTTTCCATCCAACAGACAACTAAGATTGGTTATCTGTGGAGATTCATTATTTATGTTAGTCTTTTACCTATCTCTAAAGGGTATTGTTTGCCTTTATTGTTGTTAATTTTTAGGATTTCTAGTTGGAATATTAATATACCTTCAGATATAGCATTTGGAAATATTTTATCCCATTCTATTAGTAACTGTTAACTCTGTTTACATTGTCTTTGGATATACAATATGTTTTTTTATTTTTTAGGGAGTTTGTATACTCTTCTGTTGCCTGTGCCATTGAAATCATAACCAAGAAATCACTGCCAATTTCAATGTTGTGAGGTTTTATGACCCAGATTTTCTCCTAAAAGTTTATAGTCTTAAGATTTATATTTAGGTCTTTTATCTATTTTGAGTTAATACTTGTATATGGGATTAGGTAAGGGTCCAATTTTATTCTTTTCCATGTAATTATTATTTTTCAACACTATTTAGTTAAAAGATTATTATTCCCACCACCAAATGTTCGTGGAAACCTTGTCAAAAATAACTTGACAATATAGGGAAGAATTTAGCTCTAGGCTTTTATTTAACTCCAATGGTTTATATATCTGCCTTTAGAATAGTACTACACTGTTTCAATTATTGTAGCTTTATATGGTTTGAAATCAGAAAATATACATCTTCTAGCTTTGTTCTTTTTCAAGATCGTTGTGGGTACCTAGAGTCCATATTCCATATTAGGATAGATTTTTTTTTCTGAAAAATAAATATATAAATATATGATAGTTTCATCTAAAAAATAGAAAAAATAGATTCTCTGGTAAGAAAGAAAGCAAAAAGAAATATTGAAATGTTATCTTTAAGTCATCAAAAGCTTGGTATCAGACAAATGAAACTGTTATGTGAGATTATCATTTTTAATTTTTGATAAATTGCTATAATACTAGATGTCAACCACTAAGCCAAGCATGGGAGGGAGGGATAGGGAGAGAATGGGGTGGGGATCGGGTGGGGGCTGACTGGGCAATGTGTGCATGTATGTCTACAAAAGTATGTATCCCACTATGATGTATGAATACAGTACACCAATTAAAAATTTTAAAAAAAATGACTGGGAGTATAGCCCAGAGGTAGAATGCCTCTGAGTTCAATTCCAAGTACCAGTAAAAAATAAATAAATAAATAAACAAAAACAAAACAGATGTGAGCCTGGTGGTGGCTTCTTTTGAAGCCCTTCTACCTCCGGGCTACACTCCCAGACCTATTTTATATTTTTTATTTATTTGGAAACAAGGTCTCTTAAGCCAGCGAGGCTGACTACGAACCTGCGCGATCCTCCTGTCTCCGCCTCCCAAGCGCGGGGATTACAAGTGTGCGTCACCACGCCCGGCTGGTGATGGTTTCTTAATATCCATCGGTGGCTGGAAGCTGTGCACACCTGGGAGCAGAGACTGTTTCCCCAGCTCTGTCTCTCTGGGCTCATGGCCCTGTTCTCTGAGGTGGCAAGCACTGTGGCCTCGCCCTGCCAGGTAGCTGGAGAAATTGGGTGTGGGTCTCTGATGTGGTCGCGTGGTTGTTAGTTGTACACACTCCACAGGTAGACTACCTGGTGTAAATCCTGGTGTCCATCACTGACCATGTGACCGGAGTATGATCCCAACCCTCTCTGAGCCTCAGTTCCCTCATCTGAAAAGGGAGGAATAGTGAGGGCTGCCGTGAGGATTAAGTGAGGTGGGGCAGGGGAAGCCCTGGGATGGCGCCCCGCACGCAGATATCCAGGTGCCCGGGACACAGCAGTCGGTCACTGCTAGTGACCCCAGTGGCGCTCTAGTGGACACGGTCTGGGGTTTCCCAGCACCCTCCCCCTCAGGCAGAAGGTGGAGGAGGACAGCTGGTGCTAGTTTCTCACCTTAGGTGAGCGGTTTACCTCACTGCGCCCCAATCCCGGAGCCTGAGGGGCGGCGTCCTGCCGCACACAGGATGCATGGCGGTCACACAGGGCTCTGATGCAGGATCACAAAGCGTGGCTCTCACCCCACTGCTCCAGCTTGGCCACTTGGGAAGCCACCTGCTCGCTCTGTGTGGGAGGTAGACCCCAGCCCGCCCTGCAGGGACTGAGCTCCCTGGGGAAGCTGGACAGTTCACGGCCAGCGAGGGAGACTGCGGCCCAGCTAGGGCTCTGCTCGAGGGCGGAGGCTGGGCTGGGCCCCGCTGGATCACCAGGAGCGTTAGCACTAGAGCTGATGGCACTAGAACGCCTCACTGGCCACTCTGGCTTTGGTCCTCTAGTCCTCCCACCAGCCCCTTCCCCAGCCGCTATGACTTGGCCCAGCTCTTCCTCTCCCTGGGCCTGAGTTTCCCTGCCTGACTCCTGCAGTGAACGCCCTTCCCGTGACCTGGCATGGAAACCACTGTCCTCCTCAGCCCTGAGCCCCTGAGGCCGGGCCGGGCCCTCCTGTACCTCACTAAACACTTCTCTGTCAGAGCCGGGCCAACAGCAGCCCTGGGCCTGTGCCTGGGGACCCACGGGAGTGCCTGCTCAGGGGACAGTGGGCACCTCCTATGGCCTGGCTTCTCTGGGCTGGGGGAAGCCACCCTTGGGGAGACCCCGTCCTCCACCTGCAGCCTTGGGGCCCTGGCGTCTCTGCTATGGAGGCAGGACCTGAGAAGGGGGAGCTGGTCAGAGCTGCACTGCTTCACAGCTGGAGATGAGGTCTCGAGGGGCCCCAGGCTACCCACATGGCTGCAGGACCCCTCTGTCCCCACTGACACCCCAGTGGCTGCCCCCAAGCCTGGCCAGCCTATTGAAGGTCTTTCTCTGGACCCTGGTGCAGAGTGGGGAGCCACAGAGAGCCGGAGACCCAGCAGGACCAGCAGGAGAGGCACAAATAAAGAGTCAGGTGGCTGCAGGGGAAGGAGGTTTATTGTTGCAGGACTGGGCTCCCTGGGATGAATCACAGCTGCATTTTCTGGAGGAGCAGAATAGAGGACTCTGGAACACCCCGTTTTCTGGGGCAGCACAAGGCTCTGTGGGAGGGGCTGGCCTGGGATGGGACACTGCAGGGAACCCTGGTCCCACAGGCCAGCCTGGTCTCCAACCAAGGGTTCAGACCTCCGCACCTGGGGCTCAAGCCCATCCTGTGTCCAGAAGGATGCCCCAGCCCAGGTGCCCTAACCCACCCACAAGTCACTAGTGGCTGCCTCTTCTCCAACACTGGCCCTGCATCATGGGGCACCATCCTCTTTCTTTCCTTCTTTCTTTCTTTCTTTCTTTCTTCCTTTCTTTCTTTCTTTCTTTCTTTCTTTCTTTCTTTCTTAATTTTTGGTATGAGAAGTTGAACCTAGAGGTATTCCACTTCTGAGCTTATAACTCTGGCCCTATTTTTTTAAAAAAAATGTGTGTGTATGTGTGTGTGTGTGTGTGTGTGTGTGTGTGTGTGTTACTAGAGATGAAACCTAGGAGCATTCTAACTCCGAAATACACCTACAGTTCTATTTTCTTCCTTTATTTTGAAACAGGGTCTCATTAAGTTGCAAAGGGCCTCACTAAGTTGCTGAGAACCTGCAATCCTCCTGTCTCTGCCTCCCCAGTACTGGGATTACAAGCACCACCACACTCAGATTTTTTTTTTTTTTTTTTTTTTTTTTTTTTTTTTAGTACTGGGGATGGGACCCAGGAGCATTCTACCTCCGAGCTACACCCCCAGCCCTATTTTTTTTTTCCTTATTTGGAAAGAGGGTCTCACTAAGTTGCAGAGGGCCTCCCAAGTTGCTGAGGCTGGCTGCCAACCTTCGATCCTCCTGTCTCTGCCTATGCCACCAAGGTTGGCTAATTTTTCACTTGAAAATGTCTTGCTTAGCCGGGAGTGGTGGCACACGCTTGTAATCCCAGCGTTTGGGAGGCTGAGACAGGAGGATCGCGCAGGTTCAAAGCTAGCCTTAGCTACTCAATGAGGCTCTCAGCAACTTAGTGAGACCCCATTTCCAAATAAAGTATAAAATAGGTCTGGGAGAGTAGACCAGAGGTAGAAAAGTCCCTGGGTTCCACCCCCAGTACCACTCACACACACACACACACACACACACACACACACACACAAATGTCTTGCTTAGTTGCTGAGGCTGGCCTCACACCTGGGCTCTTCCTGTCTCAGCCTCCTAAGTACTGGTGTGACTGCTGTGCACAACCACAACCTGGCTCACAGTTCACATTTGTGGGAACAGGTGTGTCCCAGATAAGGACATCGGTGTTTGCTGCTGCCCAAGGATGAGTGAACTAGTGAATGGATGAGCAAATCCAAGCACGAATGGATGTCTGAATGGGCTAATGAAAAAAGGGAAGCGTGCGGGAGGGAGGGCGGGCGCAGGGCTGGCGGGTGCGGGGAGGGCTGCGGAGGCTCACCCACCTCGTTGATCCAGTCGATGTAGGCGGACACGCGGGTGAAGACGGACGGCTTCTTGTAGGTGTTGCAGCCCATGCTGGAGCCGAAGCTGACCACACCGCGCACCTCCCAGGAACCGTTCTCGGCCTGGCAGTTCAACGGGCCGCCCGAGTCCTCCTGCACCAGAGTGGACAGGCATTGGCCCTGGGGGTCCCACACACAGGCTGGGGAGCAGCGCTTAAGATGTGGCTGATCTCTGGGCTCTGTACCCCCTGCTTTGGGCCCTGCCTGCCCCTGGTGCGACAGAGAAAAACGCCCTGGGGCGTCAGACTGGCTCTGGGGTCACTGTGTGATCTTGGGACGAGGGCAGCCCTCTCTGTGTCTGGTCCCCATGTCTGGTGGGGCCCTGTGGGCCCGGGAGGGTGGCAGCGGGGAGGGCCGCGTGTTGGAAGCAGGACAGTCCCTGGTTATCTGAGCTGCTCCGTGGCGCTGGCCTGGATCCCGAACACCCCCGTCCCCTTGGACTCGTCACTGACATCACGCAGGGACCCTGCGGGGCCTTTGGTGAAGTCCGTTCTGTGGCCGCTGGACTTGTTGAGTTAGTCCCCGCAGCGCCCTGTGAAGCGGTTCCTACGGCCCCGTTCTATCAGTGGGAAAACTGAGGTCAGGGAGGTCAGCACCTGCCCTAGGTCACAGGGACTGGAACTCAGCCCGTGCTGGGGAAGGTGGGATGGACAGGGTCCTACTGCCCTGTCCTTCTGGAGCAGGGTGGGCAGGGCCGGACACTCACATTGCAGGAGGCGATGACACCGTCGCCCCCGGCGCACACCATGCTCTCCTCTACCGTGGTGCCCCACCAGTCCTGCTGGGAGCAGGTGGCGTGGTCCACCACCGGCAGCAGGCCCTGCTGCAGCTCATCCGCGATGGGGCCGTTAGCTGGGGCGACAGCAGGCAGCGACTAGGGGTCAGCCTGGCAGCCCCAACTGGGTGCAGCCAAGCCGGCCCCCAGCCTTCAGGGGCAGATCTGCACAGGAGGTGAGGAGATTTGGCTGGGACTCTGGGAACCACTCAGGTGCCCTTCATGGAGAGGCCAGCCACGGGCCCAACCATTTGGTTCAAGATCCTTTGGAGTGTGGGGAAAAGGGAGATATAAGATACACCCTCAGCCCTACTTTTTAATTCTTAATTTGAAACAGGGTCTCACTAAATTGCAGAGGGCCTCACTAAGTAGCTGAGGCTGGCTGCAAACCTGTGATCTTCCTGTCTCAGTCTCCTACGTACTGGGATTACAAGCATACAGAACCACACTTGGCTCCCTCCTTCCTTTCTGACCTCGTGTCTGTCTGTCTGTCTGTCTGTCTGTCTGTCTGTCTCTCTCTCTCTCTCTCTCTCTCTCTCTCTCTCTCTCTCTCTTGCAGTATTAGGGATGGAACCATGGAGCATTCTATCTCTGAGCTACACTCCCAGCCCTATTTTTTATTCTTTATTTTGAAACAGAGTCTTACTAAATACCAGAGACTGGGGGGCGGGGGGGGGCACACACACTTGTAATCCGGTTCACAGACAGCCTCAGCTAGTTAGTGAGGCCTTCTGTCACTTAGTGAGACCCTGTTTCCAAAAAAAAAGGAAAAAAATAAAGAATAAGAAATGGGGCTGGGGGTGTAGATCGGAGGTAGAATGCCAATGGGTTCAATCCCCAGCACTGCAAAATAAATAAATAATAAATAAATAGATAAATATAGTGGAGGTCATCAAGAAGCTGAGGCTGGCTGTCTGCAAACCTATAAACCTCCTGTCTCCGCCTCCCAGGTACTGGGATTACAGCATGAGCCACCACGCGCAGCCATTACAGAGGTTTAAAAAGATGTGAAAATGTTTGGGCTGAAAGCAAAGGTGGTGCACAACGCGAGGGGCGTGGTTTGTGAGAGGCGTGGCTTTGAGGGGCGTGGCTCTTGGGAGGCCGGGCCTGTGGGCGTGGCCTTGGGAGGCACCTCCTCCAGCGGGGCCGCTGGGGGTGTCCCCGGGGCTGTACTCACTCCAGAGGCGACCCCAGCCAGTCACAAAGCAGGGGTAGTCCTGAGGCAGCACGGTGCCCGCCTCTGGCAGGCAGGCCACCTGGATGGTGTCGCTCAGCTCCACGGGCTCCGCCAGCTTGATGAGGGCGATGTCGTTGCTGGAACCAAAACACAGGGTGAGCGGGTGCGAGACCAGGGCTACCAGGCCTGGCTGCGAGTGGGGAGCCGGTGGAGGTGGCCCGTGGACACCCAGCCGCAGATGCTGATTGGCCAAACGAGATGCAGATGACGTTCCTTCTAGTGCTGTCATCTGTCCCATTAAACTTAGCATTATTATTATTATTATTATTATTATTATTATTATTATTATTTGCGGTACTAGGGATGGAACCCAGAGGGCATTCTCTACATCCAAGTGACACCCCCGGCTCTATTTTTTATTCTTTTTTTTTTTTTTTCAGTACTGAGGATGGAACCCAGGGGCATTCTACCTCTGAGCTACACCAGCCCCAGTTTTTTTTTTTTTTTTCTTTATACTATAACAGGGTCTCACTGAGTTGCAAAGGGCCCCACTAAGTAGTAGCTGATGCGGTCTGCAGACCACAATCCTCTTGTCTCAGCCTTCCAAAGTGCTAGAATTAGAAGCCTGCACCACCATCCCTGGCTTATTATTTTGAAACAGGGTCTTTCAATTCAGAGCGCCTCACTAATTAGCTGAGGCTATTCGCAAACCACTATCCTCCTGTCTAAGCCTCCTGAATGCTGGGATTAAAAGCATGCGCCAACCATGCCCAGATTTATTTATTTTTTGTAGTGGTGTTGGGGATTGAACCCAAGAGCATTCTACCCCTGGGATAAATCCCCAGCTCTATTTTATTTTTTGTTTTTAAACAAACTCTCAGTAAGTATCCAGGAGCCTCAATAACTTACTGAGGCTGGCCTCCAACCTTCCATCCTCCTGCTTCAGCCTCCCAAGAACTGAGATTATAGGCATGTGCCACCACACCTGGCTGCAGATGCCTGTATTATTATTATTATTATTATTATTATTATTATTATTATTATTTTGCGGAACTGTGCATGGAACCCAGGGGCATTCTGACTCCAAACTACACCCTCAGCCCTATTTTCTATTCTTTGTTTTGAAACAGGGTCTCACTAGCTGAAGCTGGCTTAGAACCTGCGCGCTCCTCCTGGCTCAGCCCCCCAAATGCTGGGATTACAATCATGTGCCACCATGCCCGGCTTTCATATTATCTTTAGTTACCAGAATAAGAGCCCTAGACTGACCTGGCTTGATTCCTTGTCTTGCCATGCACTGGACTGAGTGACTGGGACTCGTTCCTAACCTGAGTCTGGGTCCTAGACCTGGCTGGGAAGGTCAGCTAGGCTATGGACACTGAGGGGCTTTGGGTTTTTTATTCCTTGGGTGCCTTCCCAGGGACACTCAGCCAGAGACAGGGATGGGAGAGGTGTCTGTCTCCATGTGACATCTGCTACTCTACATAAGGACCCATCCCCGGCACAGGCGGGCAGCTGGGCAGCCAGACTCACCGCAAAGGGACAGGGGTCCACTTCTCATGGACATAGACGGTGTCCACGCCCACGATTCTAGAGCCTTCCTCGTCCTCCACAGTCAGGTCGTCCTTCCCCAGGGCCACGCGGTAGGTCCTGGAGTTGCTGGGTGGCAGAAGGATTCAGGTCAAGGTGGGGCAGGGAGGGACTTGGGGCACTGGGTTGGGGCCCCGAGGGGGTCACTGGGGAGGGAGCTTCCACATCCACTGCCCTCTCCAGGACGAGGGGACGGACCTGGGACTTAGAACCAGACTAGGGCTTGCACGTGGCCAGGCCCCTCCTGCCAGGTCCCCTGTCTGCAAGGGGGGAACCCCAGAACTCAACCCCCTGCTGCTGCAGAGAGTAAACCAGCCCGGGCCACGTGGCCTCTCGCCCATGGGTGGATGAAGCGGCCCAGCCGCCCTGCTTGCACCCAGCCCTCCCCCTGCCTGCTCCATCGCATCCCCAAGGCTCTGACCCTGGCAGTGGCTCCATCCCAGACTCCAGCCTCTGCTCCTTCCTCTCCAGCCCATCCCCCACTGGCCTCCCACCTCCTCCTGCTGGACAGAGGGGCTTCCCTGTAGGTCATTTCTCAAACATGCCCGCAGCCGCTCCTCCTGGCCCCGGTGCTGCTGTTCCCTGCACCTGGAACACCCTTCCTCAGGGGGGTGGTGTCCTCTCTGCCCTCCTTCACGTCCTCCCTGCCCTCCTGCAAGTCCTCCCTCAAACAGCTGCTCCGCAGAGAGCTCTCCCCCAGCCACTGCCCTTAAAATAGAACCTTCTCACTCTGAATCCTCTCTGCGCTCTCTTTCATACTGGGGACTGAGCCCAGGGGCATTCTACCTCTGATCTGCACCCCCAGCCCTTTTTGGGTTTTTGTTTGTTTGTTTTTTGTTTTTGTTTTTGTTTTGGCAGTACTGGGGATGGAACCTCGGGGCATTCTACCTCTGAGCTGCACCCCCAGCCCTATTTTTTTTTTCTTTATTTTGAAAAAAGGTCTCACCGAGTTGCAAAGGGCCTCACTAAGTAGCTGAGGCTGTCTGCAAACCTCAATCCTCCTGTCTCAGCCTCCCGAATGCTGGGATTACAAGCGTGAGTCACCACACCTGGCTGATGTTTCTAGGCCTTTTAAAAAGTCATGGGCTAGGGGATATGGGCTGTAGGGGGGCACCTCTGATTAAAAACCATGGATTTAAGCGTACTAAGGGAAAAAATTAATGCGGAGAAGTAGATAAATTGCCTGAGTGGCCATTTTTATTTTTTATATTGATAGAGGGTCTCACTAAGCTTCTGAAAATGGCCTTGAACCCGCGATCCTCCAGTCTCAGCCTCCCAAGCACTGGGATGGCGGTGTGCCCCACGCCTTATTTTCCATCTCCACTTGATGGGTTGTTTGTTTATGTGTTTAATTGCCAGCTGCTCTGCCTTCTGCTAGAATACAAGCTCCCTGAGGCCCAGCCTCGTCTCCACGGCTGTTTCCTGGCACATAACAGGCGCAGAAGAGATGCTTGTTGATGGGATAACTGGACAGCCAAGGGCCTGGGTGTAAGTAGCTGACTGAGCCCAGTAAAGCAGGAGCTCACTTGAGGCGGTTTGGCCCTGCTCCCCGAGTACAGCCGGGTCTCTGGGGCGTCGCGACACTCACCTGATGCAGTGGGCAGCCGTGAGGACAAAGTTGCTGGCGATCAAGGTGCCCCCGCAGGTGTGCCTCCACGTGTTGTCACTAAGGTAAGGCAGAGACACCTGCAGGCGGGTGGGAGGGACCAGAGGTCAGCCCACAGGTCCTGGCCCCGCCCTCTTGTCCGCCCCCTCCCCACAGCACTCACCTGCCAGGGCCAGTTGTGGGGGACGGCACTGTCCCCTTCCTCGACTCTGGCCGACAGGTTGGGCAGGGAGCTGGGGACCCCGCAGCTGTAGGCTGGGGAGGCAGAGGGAGGCGAGGTGACTGGGGGGGGGGGGGCAGGTGGGTGGGCAGGAGAGAGCTCAGGGCAGACCCCGGGGTGGAGGGCTGGGCAGACCCAGGCTCAGAGTCATTTGCATGGCTCTGGGGGAAGCAACAGGTTCTTGGAGCCTCAGCTGGGTGGCAACGGAGCCCAGGTTTTTCGCCTGGCACCACACCGGAGCTTCTAGCTGCTCAGATTCACTGATTTCTTTTCTGTCTTTATTTTTAATTTTTGGTACTGGAGATTGAACCCAGGGGCATTCTTCTTCTTGAGCTACATCCCCAAACCTATTTTTTATCTTGAAAAAGGGTCTCACAAGCTGGACGTGGTGGCGCACGCTTGTAATCCCCGCGCTTGGGAGGCTGAGACAGGAGGATCGCACAGGTTCGAAGCCAGCCTCGGCTACTTAGTGAGGCTCTCGGCAACTTAGTGAGACCCTGTTTCCAAATAAAATATAAAATAGGTCTGGGAGTATAGCCCGGGGATAGAGTCCCTGGATTCTACCCTCAATACTACCAAAAAAAAAAAGGGGGGGTATCGCTAAGTTGCTGAGAGTCCGCTAAGTTTTTGAGACTGGCCTTGAACCTGCAATCCTACTGTCTCAGCCTCCAAAGTAGTAGGATTACAAGCATGTGCCACCACCCCTGGCTTGCAAGTTTCTAATAACAGGACAGAATGTAGTAGAGGGCCGGGCATGGTGGCACACACTTGTAATCCCAGCAGTCAGGAGCTGAGACCAGAGAATCACAGTTCGCAGACAGCCACAGCTACTTAGCGAGGCCCTTCACAACTCAGTGAAACCCAGTTTCAAAAAGAAAAAAAGATAAAAAATAGGGCGGGGGGTGTGGCTCGGAGGTTGAATGCCCGTGGGTTCCATCCCCAGTCCTACAAAAAGACAAGAAAAGGGAAGAAAAGAAAAGAAAAGAGGAGATAAAGAAAAGAAAAGAAATGAAAAGGAATGTAGTGGGGTCAGCCAGGTGGAGACAGGAGAGTCAGGAAGCTCCATCTTCCAGCCTCGCCAGGGGCTGGGGGAGCAGCGCCTCCGGGTGACAGCTTACCTGCTGCCGCCAAAGCAGCGAGCAAGAGGGTCGTGATCATGGTGTATCCCTGGGAGGACTGAGGCCCACCCGGGCTGAGCCCTGGTTTTATATGCTGCATATTGGCGGGGGATATGCTAGGAGCTCACAAGATTCATAGATTCATATTTTCCCAAAGCTGAACAGAATTTAAGGCTGATGTCCAAATATTTTTTTCCGCTTTCTCTCACCTGTCACTCTGGAAATATATTGATAAATATACCAAAAATAGATACCACAGTGTGGGTTCCTTCCGCTTTGAGAGATTATGTTGTGATTCAGGAAAGGATGTGTGCATCGTGGGTCCTTGGGGCTGCATTTGTCAAGAAATGCTTAGGCTCCCCCGTTCAACAAACAGCCCCGTCGGCTGCTGGGTCCCGGGGCTGGCTTAGCTCTGGGGGCCATCTGATGATGCCTGGGGACATGTTGGCTCATCGTGGCTGGGGCGGGCATTACTGGCATCCAGAAAAGAGAGAACAGAGAGGCGGCTAAACATGGGCACCGCACCGGACGGTGAGTGGCTGCCCCGCGCCAACTGTGAGCGGCGCCAAGACTGGGAAACCCTGTCCCGGGCCATGGTGCCGCGTCTTGCTGCGGGACCGCGGGCGAAGCGCGGACGTCTCCAGGCACGGGGCGCCTCTGGGTGACACGGGGAGAAACCGTGTCCAGTGAGCTTCACAGCATCCTGGCGAGCACTGGCAAAGCACGGGGACGTGTGTGCATAGCAGAGGGCGAAACACAGCACAGGATGGGGGTGAGCAGCCCAGCCAGGGATGGGGAGAGGGCTGGCACATGGGCTTCGCCGGGATGGAGCACAATTTAGTTTTTTGGTCTTTTTCCCCCCTTTTTTTGAGTACTGAGGATTCATCCCAGGGGCGTTCTACCTGCCAGCTACACCCCCAGCCCTATTTTATTTTTTGTTGTTAACAGGGTCCCACTAAGTGTCTCAGGGGCTCGCTGAGTTGCTGAGGCTGGCCGCAAACCTGCGATCCCCTTGTGTCAGCCTCTCAGGTACTGGGTGACAGGTTGGGTCCCTCCCCGCAGGGGCGGGACCTTAGAAAAGGAGGAGACTCTGCTGGGTGGTATCGCGAGAGGGGCGGAGCTACTATGTGTAGCCCCACCCACAAGATGTAAACCTTAAAAGGAAGGGCATTTCCGCCGGGCGTGGTGGCGCACCCTTGTAATCCCTGCACTTGGGAGGCTGAGACAGGAGGATCGCACAGGTTCGAAGCCAGCCTCAGCTACTTAGTGAGGCTCTCAGCAACTTAGTGAGACCCTGTTTCCAAATAAAATATAAAAAAGGTCTGGGAGTATAGCCCGGAGGTAGAAAGCCTCTGGGTTCCACCCTCAGTACAAAAAAAAAAAAAAAAAGGAAGGGCATTTTCTTTCCAGCAATGAAGGAGCACAGAGGTCTCCAGGAACGGTCCAGCCACTATCACCGAGAGAAGACCACATTAAAATTCTTTTCGGCGCACCCGGTCTCTCTTGCCTTTTTACTGCGCCAAAGACCTAACATCTGGTGCGACACCCGGGACGATTACTTTATTTTAATTTAATTTTTAATTTTTTTTTAATTTCTTGCCGCTGCCACAACGTGCTCTGGGCGGGCTTGGCGGAAACCTCTGCTTGGATCCGCCAGGGTGCTCTATCCGCTGGGACCGCTCCCGCTGGCGGCCATCTCCCCAGCCCTGCGCTCTCCAGGAGAGCCGGCGGCCATCTTCCCCAGCCCTGAGCTCTGCTGAGAGCTGGCGGCCATCTCCCCAGCCCCGCGCTCTCCGGGAGAGCCGGTGGCCATCTTCCCCTGCCCCGAGCTCTGCTGAGAGCCAGCGGCCATCTTCCCCCACCCCTGTGTTCTCTTCCGGAGAGCCAGAGGCCAGCTTCCCGCGACACACATTCAGAGTTGGTGGCCATCTCACCACCCTGCCAAGCCCCGAAGGCCATCTTAAACCCCATCCAGCCCTGATTCCACCCAACAGCTCCACCGTGTGCCCTCCCGGCTCTGCAGCCTCTCAGCGCTTCTGTTTCAGTCAGCACTGGCTGATAACACTACACTGGTAAGCTTCCCCTTCCTTGGACAAGCTGGTTCCGGCTTTTAGCCTCTTCCGGACTTGGGCTCACAGCTGTTAAATAAACCCAAATATTTGGTGTCCAAGTTCTCCGAGGGTAGCCAGGCTGCCCTAATGTTGTGTAAAGGGGATGGTGACGTCTTTCTCTAACACAACCACGCTGTTTCCGGATGTTAGGCAGGATCTTGGGACGCCAAATTCCTGTTTTTGTCCTGTTTTCGTCCTCACCCGCTGGCCAGTCATCTAAAATAGACTCCCAATCCTCACTAGGGTGTGTTCTGGTTAATCTCCAGACTCTAGGTTTATCCAGGGAACTGTGCCCCGAGCAGCTTATATTTTTTCTGCACAAAAGTCTGGCCCACTTATGAGTTGGGTAATGGTTCTTGGTGGCCTGAGATGGGTACATTAGATCTTAAAATGTTGACTGATCTCAGTAACTTTTGCAAACAGCAGGTGAATGGTCAGAGGTTCTGTATGTACAGGATTTTCTGTGTATGCGTTCCTGGCTTTCCCTTTCCACCGCTCCTGACTCTACTGCTGGAGTCATGCTGGCTGGGGATTCCTGCCAGCCGCAGCTGCCATCTTGGTCACCATGTGTGATGACACGTGGATGCCAGAGTCTCCATTTCCTGACGACCCTGACCCATAAGATCTCTCCTTACCACCGCAGTCACCATCTTATTCCGGGGCAGCCTCCCATTCTAACCCACTCCTTTCTCCCCCACCTTTCTCCCTTAAGGGACCAACCCTTACCTCCCCCTCGCCTACCCCTGTAGGTCACCCTACCCGTTCCAGAGACCCCCCACCTTCTCTCTTGGCCCCGCTTCATGAGGTGGCTGGTGCAGAAGGTGTGGCTGGTGCAGAAGGCGTGGTCCAGGTCCATGTTCCTTTTTCCCTTCCTGACTTTGCTCAACTTCAAAAGAGACTGGGTTCTTTTTCTGCCAATCCCTCTGGTTTTATTAAGGAATTCCAACATATTGTACAAGCATACGATTTAACTTGGCGGGATCTTCATGTCATTTTAACCTCCTCTTTAACTGCAGATGAACGAGATCATATTCTTAAGGCTGCCAGGGAATGGGCCAATCAGGTTCACCTAACCAATCCATAACTCCCTACCGGAACAGCTACAGTTCCTTCTGAGGATCCCCACTGGGATTATAATGACAGGGGTGAGGGAATAAAAAAGAAAAATCACATGATACTATGCCTTCAAGCTGAGCCCAGGGTAACTCTCCAGGTAGCGGGTAAGCCAATCTCCTTCTTGAATGATACAGAAGCTACCTACTCTGTCCTCCCTTCCTTCTCAGGACCTAGTTTCCCTTCCCAAATCAAGGTCAGGGGATTGACGGCATGCTCTCTTGCCCACGTGCTACAGGCCCCCTTTTATGGCATTTAGAGACATTTATGGTTAACCATCCATTCCTGATTATCCCTTCATGTTCTACCCCCCTCTTAGGTAGAGACTTTTTAACCAAAATTGGGGCTGAACTCTATTTAATTTCCCCATGGCTTCTGTTGTCTCTAATATAATTTTAATTGCTGCAGCTACAGTTGAGGACCAGGAAGCCAAACCTCCCCGTCCAATAGATTTGGTTGACCCTATAGTATGGGATACCAGCATCCCAGTTGTGGAAACACACCACACCCCGGTCCGGATTGTCCTACGAGACCCCACTATTTTCCCTGCCCACTCCCAGTTTCCCATATCCCTCCTTCGCCAATGTGGGCTTAAACCCATTATTTCTCATCTCCGGGTCCAGGGACTTCTTATCCCTACTAATCCCCATTACAGTACCCCCATTCTCTCAGTTAAAAAGCCTAATGGGACCTATAATGATGTGGTGGTCCCAATCCACCCAGTTATCCCTAATCCCTATACCCTCCTATCTCAGATTCCCCCCCATTACCACCCACTTTTTAGTTCTCGACTTAAAGGACGTGTTTTATACAATTTCTCTGCATCTTGAGTCATACCCCCTTTTTGCCTTCACTTGGGAGGACCTCAATGCCCAGGTTGCTCAACAACTAGCCTGGACCCCAGGGTTTTCGAGATAGCCCACACCTCTTTGGACAGGCTCTAGCACAGGACCTCCTCCAGTGCCCCTTGGAGCCTAGTTCTCTGTTATAAATATAAACAACCTTTTACTTTTTAGTCCCTCCCTAGAAGTGTCCAAATGGCACACTGCCCTTCTCCTTAATTTTCTTGGAAGCAGGGGTTACAGGATGGTGGCTCCACATAAAGCCCAGTTATCAGTGCCTGAGGTGCGGTATCTAGGCCTATATCTCACCCCAAACACCCGAGGACTAACTGTTGACCAGGTCAAGGCTTTACGAGACTTGCAGCCGCCCACCTCAGCTGACCAGATCCAAGAGCTGCGAGTATCGTGGCCTGAACTCCTGCCACTAGCTCTGGCCCGTGTGAGGGCCACACCTCGAAGCCCCACCTTTATGAGCCCCTTTGAATTGCTATACGGTCGCCCTTTCCTGCTTAATCATGCTTTCCCTTCAGATCCCCCTCCTTTGGCTTCCTATCTTTCTTACTTGTCATTTCTCAAGCACCTTCTTAGGGAACATGCTGACCGGTATCTTCCCCAACCCGGGACTGAAAAAGCAGCTCCACACCCTGCAGTCAAGGCCCTTAAGCCAGGGGATCAAGTCCTCCTCAAGTCACTTCAACCAAAACATCTCCAACCACGGTGGACTGGGCCCCTCACAGTGATCCTCACCACGCCTACCGCAGCGAAACTGCTGGGGGACCCCAACTGGCATCATCTTATCGGCTAAAAAGGGCTCCGTTACAACAGTCCCATGACAGATTCTCTTGTACAGTGTTGGGGCCTACTAAGCTTCGTTTTTCTCGTCATAATTCTCTTTGATGTCTTATTTTAGCAGGTCCACAGTTCACAGACTCTGGTGCTCTCCCTCTTCAGATGCCATACTGTCATAACTCCTCGTCTGCTAAAGTCTCCTCCAGCACACATCACAAGCTGTCCAGGGTAACCTCCGACTCACGCCACAGCCATACTCCCACCTGCCCACTTCTGGAGGACCCGACCTCTCCCGGCCAAGGGGCCCCTTACGACGCCCCTTGACAGCAGGAAGTAGTTTAAGATTCGAATCTCCGCCCATTGTCACTAAAAGGCCGGGATGACAGGTTGGGTCCCTCCCCGCAGGGGCGGGACCTTAGAAAAGGAGGAGGCTCTGCTGGGCGATATTGCGAGAGGGGCGGTGTTCCTATGCGTAGCCCCAACCACAAGACATAAACCTTAAAATGAAGGGCATTTCCTCTCCAGCAACGAAGGAGCTCGGAGGTCTCCAGGAACGGTCCAGCCCCTATCCCCGAGAAAAGACCACATTAAAATTCTTTTCGGAGCACCAGTCTCTCTCACCTTTTTACTGCGCCAAAAACCTAACACTGGGGTTACAGCTGTGACCACTGGGCCCAGCTGGATGGGGTATGTTTTACTGTCTGTTCCTAGCACAGCAGCGGTTCCCATTTCTCCAGACACTCCACCTTCCAAAAGAGACCAGAGCAGGAGCTTCTTAGAAGAGGGGCAAGAAAAGGCAGCTCCCCAAGCACCCACATGGGCTAGATGCGCCCACATTTCTCCTCTGCCCTGAGCCTTAGGAAACCCCGCGAGAAGGTCCTTCACGTCAGATGAGAAGCTGAAGTTCAGAGAGGTAGAGCGACGTGCCCAAGGTCAGACAGCTGCTAAGAGGCAGGCTGAAGATTTGAACCTAGGATGGGCCGATCCCAAAGCCCATTACTTGAGCCTTGAACACGCTCCTGCCTCACCTCCAGGACGGGGACAAGCTCCCTGTGGCAGGAGAAGGGCTTCCGGCGATCTCTCTCTCCTCAGGCCTCTGCTCCTTGAGGTGGGGCCAGAGCACAGCGCCAGGCAGGCAGGTGCAGGTGAGGCCACGCTGCTCTCTGCCAGGACTCTGTGTGTGTGTGTGTGTGTGTGTGTGTGTGTGTGTGTGTGTGTTGTGCTGGGGACTGAACCCAGGGCCATTCTACCTCCAAGCTCCCCCCTCAGCCCATTTTTATTTGGAAACCGGGTCTTACTGAGTTGCCGAGAGCCCCACTGAAGTTGCTGAGGCTGGCCTTGAACCTGGGATCCTCCTGTCTCAACCTCCCAAGTACCAGGATCACAGGCATGCACCACCACGCCTGGCTAGGACTTGACTTTTGCCCCAGCCAGAAAAGCAGAGGAGAAAATGAACGTCCCCTCTTTAGACGTGGCGTCCAGGCCTTGCCAGCCCGTTTTGAGTGTCCTGGTTTGGACAATTCTTTAGTCCTGGACTTGAGAGTTATGGTATGTGTGAGAAAGTGGGGGGAAAGAACGTTGCAACCTCCCAAGAATCACACCAGGGTAAAGGAGATTGGGGTGCAGAATCCCTCTGGATGGGGCCCCTAACTTCCTAAAACAGTTGGCCTCTTGTTTATAGTTTGTAGTAATCACTATAACAACCAGATGTTCCTGAAGTCTCATATTTTATCTTTTTTTGGGGGGGCACTAGAAGTTGAACCCAGGGGTGTTTAACCTCCAAACTATACTTCCAGGCCTATTTTATTTTTTATTTTGAAACAGAGTCTCGTTAAGTATCTGAGGCTAGCCTTGAATTCCCCCATCCTCCTGTCTCAGCCTCCCAAAGACCAGGATCACAGGCAAGCACCACCATGCTTGGCTCCTACTTTATTGTAAACCTTAGTGTGAATGTGACATTCTGCTGTTTGTATCGGTGTTTGTTTTAATATAAGTTTTTTCCCATGTGAGGCCTTGAACAAACACTGGCTTGGCACATGCCACTGGGGTTGCTGTGTGACCTTGGGGAAATCACCCAGGCTGGCCCATTAACAGAAGTGAAAAGAAACCTAGGTCCTGTTTGTTACTTGACATTGCTGTGTTTATTTGACAGGGACACAAGACATCACCCCAACAGGCTTATGTCAAAAAGCATAAAAAATAAGGCTAGGGGTGTAGCTCGGAAGTAGGATACCCCTGGGTTCAATCCCTTGGTACACAGGTGCGTGTGTGAGTGCACAGACACACACACACATACACCCACAGAAGAAAGCAGTTTCTTCTCTCCAAATTACGAGATCACAGAGAAACCGCCAGGATTCCATCCTGTAACTGTAGCCTAGGTTACAATGTGTAACTGTTACACATGTAACAATGTGTTACACATGTGACAATGTGTAAATGTCACACTGTGTAACTGTTACACATTGGTCTCTGCCTTCCACTCCCAAATGTACTGGTTTCCTGTTTCCCCTTTTGTTAAATCCGTCCAGTGAAGCCAGGTGTCATGGTGCACCCTTGTAATCCCAGCATTCGGGAGGCTGAGACCCGGAGGATCATGGTTCGCGGACAGCCTCAGCTACTTAGTGAGGCCCTCCGCAACTTAGTGAGACCCTGTTTCAAAATAAAAAGTAAAGCCGGACGTGGTGGCGCACGCTTGTAATCACAGCATTCGGGAGGCTGAGACCGGAGGATCGCGGTTCGCAGACAGCCCCTGCTACTTAGTGAGGCCCTGTGCAACTTAGTGAGACCCTGTTTCAAAATAAAGAATAAAAAACAGGGCAGGGGGTGTAGCTCGGAGGTCAAATCCCCCTGGGTTCCATCCACAGACCGAAAAAAAAAAAAAAACTGTCCAGTGAAAACTAGCCAACCAGATTATACCGTAAAAGCCGTACTCCAACCAATGGGGAGCGGCGCAGTGGCCTTAGTGTTAGGGAATAAAAGGCTGAGCACCCGCCCGCCCAAGTTGCTGGCTTGCAGATACCAGCAAAAGCCACGCTCTCTCGGCATCTGCATTTTCGCAGTTAAATAGGCAAAATCTCAAAGTGAGAAATAAGCCCCGAGAGAAGGTGTGCTCACTGGCCAAAAGCATCTTTCCAGTTTTAGATATTCTTGCATAACTATTATTCTTCTAGTATTCTTTTAACTCTCTACACGAATTGCTCCGGTGATGTGAGAACAGGACTATGAAAGAAATTGAGTCTGAGGAAATAAATTCTCTAATAATTTGCCTAAACGTCCTTGGCTCTGCTCAATAATAATAATAATAAAAACTGGCCAGAACTCAGATGCTGTAATAAACATTCCAGATGCAGCAATCACCAGGTTAAGCCATTAACTCAATTCAAGGTAACTCTGTTTACCCTTAAGATCCTGCCTGGAGACAGAGAAGATAAAAACCTTGTGTGTGACCTTAAAGCAATTTAGTTGATAAACAACTTAGTTGCCCAAATACAATAGACTCAAGGAAAAAGATTGGTGACTTTTACGCCCAGTGTAAATATTCCTGAAGACAGAGAGGCTGACCGCATAGTTAGAAGTGAATATGACTAAATAAAGGACAGACGTTCTAAATATATATGTATGAAGGAAAGGAAATACCGTGTAAGAGTAAGAAAAGGATTTTTGCATGAAGAAGAGCTTATCATAAGAACGCCCCAACTGGGAAAGAAAGGAATTAGAAAGTTAAAAGCAGGTTGTAGAGGGTTTGTGACAGGAAAATGGATTATTAAAGATTGATAGACCTTTAATAGGCTTATTGTCTAAAGAAGAGTGCTCAGCAGTTAAGGAAATACATCTGACAATTAAAACCAAGAACTTTGTGGTGTTGTTTGTGGTATTTTGTCTGCAAAACTGTGTTGTGAGTTTGCTTAAGCTTTCAGATTTAGAAGATAAGATGCCAACACCTGGAAAAACTCTATCACATCCACCTGAATCACCACATCTCCCCACACTTGCTATATGAACTGAGCCCAAAAGATGGAAAGTTCCAAGAAAGCCAAAGAAGATTCCCCGAGAAACCCCCAAGCCTTGGCCATGCTTGTTTATTTTGGGAAGTGGCCCCCTGGGACTGCTTATCTGCAAAGACCTTGGAAAAGAATCCGGAGTCAATCTCTCGAAGGCCAACAGCCAGCTGAAGGACTAGTTTTATTACCTTTGTTTACATGTCATTCATTATTATTTCACAATGATTACACCCACCTCCCTTTTCTCTTATTATTAACTTTACTGGTGAAGGGTATAAATTTCTTGGAGTTTTTGTAATAAAGTGTCATTGGCTCAAGAAGCCTTTGTCCACCTCAGATTTCTTTCCCAAGCGTCGTACCCAAAAACTTAGGGAATTCATAGAGGGAAAGGAATCGCTGCAGATAAGTTTCTGCAGGACATCACCTGCCTTTTGCCCCATCTTTCTGAGGCTCCCGGTCGCGAGTGGACTTGCCCCCCCACAAGGACTGAGCTCGTCGGTAACACTGGCTGTTCAGTTTTACCGTGGCTCTCCACCCTTCTGTGCGGAAGCAAATTGCTTTGCTGAGTTACTTTCAATTTCATAAGAGTTTATTTGTGACACCCTAAAATCCATTTTTAACTAGACAACCATAAAACCTTTCCACACATTACCAAAAGTCCCCGAAAAACAAAACTTTTTCTCCCCATTTGCTATTGTGGCTTCACACCCTCTCAGGTGAGTGAGTCAGAGCTGGCTCTTTGCTCTCTGATTGGAACTGTCTCTGGTCATGTGATCACCCCTGAGCCAATTGCTGAGGTCAGGGGAGATCAGGGCATTGATTGGCCAGGCTCAAAGCACCTGCTCCATCCTGGTCCAAGCAGAGAGTCTAAGTCCAGGGCTGGGCTGGGGCTGCACCTGAACAAAACTCCAGGCTTCTGATGTTGCAGTATATCCATGCGAGACAACTCGTCCAACGCCAATTAAGTTCATAATGGTCACACTTTATTACAGGTTCGAACCTGAACCCAAGCGCATCTGTTTCAACAGAGGAGACAAGGGCCCCGATTCTAGCAAAGGGGGTACCTTATATACTACTTTTCTGTAAGGTCATTTGTCATTTCCATTGTATCAGCCTGGAAAATCTTGACATTTACAACTTCTACGTTTGAAAATTGCTTGATGTAGTGCCAGGCGTGGTGGCACACGCTTGTAATCCCCGCACTTGGGAGGCGGAGACAGGAGGATCGCACGGGTTCGAAGCCAGCTATGCTGGCTTAGGAGACCCTGTTTCCAAAAAATAAAATAGGTCTAGGAGTGTAGCCCGGAGGTAGAAGGGCTTCCAGGAACCCCAGTACCACCAAAAAAAAAAAAAAAAATCGCTTGATGTTCAGGGGGATAACAGGGGCACGTGAAAGAGTTGCAAGCTACTCCCACCCGGTGCCTGGCTCTTTTTAAAACTTTTAAGATGAAGACAGGCTTTAAAATTGAGTCAGCATTATTCAGGGCTGGGCTAAAATTCTATTAAAGCACACTCTCTAAAAACACTCTAAGTTATGAATCACACCATATTAATTCAAAACATCACAACACATCTATATTATTAATTCAAACCAAAACTTAAATATTTACTTAAAAAGGTAGAACACAACACTGCATTGCAGGGAGAGGAAAGTGAGGCTGGGGAGGCGGAGAGCAGGCAGCTGCTGCAGCCCGCCTCCCTCCCTGGGGCGTGGTTTCCCATTGCCATATTGTTTGAGGACATGGCAGTCTGTCAGGTTCTAACCCGGGCTGTCCTTGAGGTCTCCGTGGGGCATAAGGGATGCAGATGGGAAATTCTCATGGGTTCATGACTCAGAGCGATTCTTTGGAGAAGCCACGCTCGTGACTCAGGCCTGGGCTGAGGCCCGTGCGTCTGCGCAGTAGCTCTGGTTTGGATCTTTGCTGGACAGCAAGGTCTACGTGGTGCAGAGGAGCTGCTTGGGAATCAGGACCCCACCCACACCTCCTGATTCAGCATCTGCAGTTAGTTGAGCAACATTCTCCGGGAAGTTCTGTTCCTCTCTCATTAAAAGTTGAGAATCCCAGTCCTTAGGATGCTGAGACAGGAGGATCACAGGTTTGAAGCCAGCCTCAGTAACTCAGTGAGGTTCTCGGTAACATAGCAAAACCCAGTTTCCAAATTAAAAAAAAAAAAATGAGGCTGGGAGTGTAGCTCAGACATGGAATCCCCAGTACAAGAAAGAAAGAAAGAAAGAAAGAAAGAAAGAAAGAAAGAAAGAAAGAAAGAAAGAAAGAAAGAAAGAAAGAAAGGCTGGAGGCTATTTAGTGAGACACTGTTTCAAAATAAAGAATAAAAAATAGGGCTGGGAGTACAGCTCAGGGGTAGAATGCCCCTGGGTTCCATTCCCAGTACTGGGGGGGAAAAACCCAGCATTAGCAGCAGCCGCACAGTACTCTCAACGGTTTCTAAGAGAGCAGTGGGCCCAACTCAGAAAACAGCTTTGAAATAAAATTCAGGGGCCTCCCGGGGAATTCCCTCTCCCTGGGATGACAGAAAGACAAGGAACTACAGAATAAACCCACGGGCTGTAGGGCAAAAGGACCAAAGAGATGCTGGACAGAATTCCTGAGCACCCAGTGAGCCACAGAAGTGCCACAAATTCAGATCTGCCACTGCCCTTGACAATCAAGTCACAGGCCCTCGGGGTTGAAAGGTCCTATCTTCCCGTTTTAGAGATGGGAGATGAGGGGCTGACACCTTAGCTGCTCCAGGTGGGAATATGGCCAACCAACCACCTTCCAGGGTCATCCTGAGCACCAAGTCCAGGGCTGCGAGCAGAGGAGAGGAGAAGGGAAAAGCCAGAGTGCAACACAGCGAGAAAGAGAGAAGAGTCATCCCAGGACCTCGGAGGCTGAAACGGGAGGGTCTCAGGTTCAAGGCCTGCCTCAGAAACTTAGTGAGACTCTCAACAACCTAACAGGACCCTGTTTCAAAATAAAAAAATAGGGCTGGAGATGTAGCTCAGAAGTAGAGTGCCCAGGGTTCCATCTCTAGTATCAAAAAAAGAAAAATGAAGACAGAGGATGAAGCAGTGAATGAATCTGAGGAGCCGGCATGCCTGGCTTGGCGCCAGGTGTTAAAGCGTGGCTCTGCCGCCGCAAGCTGTGTTACACAGACGCTCACCTCCCCTCTGAGCCTCAGCTTCTTACCTTTAAGGAGCTGCTATGCTAGCTACTGCCTATTTTTGAAAGGATCAAATGAGTACAAGAAGGATTAAGCACAATCTAGCATACAGTAGGTGTCCAATAAATAATAACTAGAAAGAACGAGGGAGGAAACAGATGGGATCGCTGTCCAAGCCCATAGAGGCCTCTCTCCAAAAGCAACCTGCCCCACAGAATAGGCTCCATCTTGCCCGGTGTGGGGGTGCAGGCCTGTAATCCCAGTACCTGGGAAGCTGAAACAGGAGGATCGCAGGTTCACGGCCAGCCTCGGCGACTTAGAGAGGCTCTTAGCAACTTAGGGAGACCCTGTTTCCAAATAAAAATAAGACAAAGTTGGGGGTATAGCCTGGAGATAGAGTTCCCTGGGTTCCACCCTCATCATTATCACACACACACACACACACACACACACACACACACACACACACACACGTGGCTCTCTCTCAGGCTGCATGGGAAGAACATGCTTCCAAGCCAGCCCATCTCGTGCCCAAGTTAAACAGTAACCAGCCAAGGTCAGGGGGAGGCCCCGATGGGGATGGGCGGGCTTCTCTCCAGGGGAGGCTCGGCCCTGGCCAGGTGGGCTCACCGGCCTCCTGCCTATAAGTGCCCCTGCCCGCTCCAGCCGGACAGTCCTGACAGCCACACCATGCTGGGCGCCGTGGTCCTCGCTGCCCTCCTGGCCTGCGGTGAGCTGGGCGGGAGCTCTGGCTGGCCTGCGGGAACAAGGGTCTCTGCAGGAAAGGCCGCCTGTGTGCACCTGTGATGGGGTAGAGGAGCTGCCTCCGGGGCCAGGACTATAGCGGCAGAGAGGGAAGCGCCGAGCAAGGGCCAGGCGCAGAGAAGCTGCACCCTGGGCGCCCTCGGGCTCCGGCGGGCTGCCTTCCCAGGGATCCTGGGCTCCCCTGGTGGTGGTACCTTTCAGTCACTGGGAACCTAGAGATTTAAATGCTGCTCACTCTCTGTAGGAGCTGGGCAAGCGACTCCACCTCTTGAAATCTCATTGGCTAGCCGGGTGTGGTGGCGCCCTTGTAATCCCTGTGCTTGGGAGGCGGAGACAGGAAGATCACGCAGGTCTGAAGCCAGCCTTAAGAGATTCTGGCTTAAGAGACCCTTTTCCAAAAATTAAAAAAGTATAAAATAGGTCTGGGAGTGTAGCCCGGAGGTAGAAGAGCTTCCAGGAACCCCAGTACCACCAAGAAAGAAAGAAAGAAAGAAAGAAAGAAAGAAAGAAAGAAAGAAAGAAAGAAAGAAAGAAAGAAAGAAAGATCTCATTGGCTTTTTTTTTTTTTTAGCAAATGAGAGCACTTGACCAAAGAGTCCTCCCAGCCAACAATTCTAATAATATTTACTGCATGCCAGAATAGCCTTGAAAGATGTATGCATTTTCTGTCCAATGGTCCCGTTGTGCTGTGGCTTAAACAGGGGCAGGACGCGGAGTGCCCGGGCACACACAGGTGCCGTGGCCGCTCGGTCACTGAGCGTCCAGTCTGCTCGGCCTTTCGCTAAGCTCTTTACGTGGGGGGGGGGGCGTGTCTAAACTCGTTATCGGGACCAACTCACCAGCGTAGTGCGTCTTTCCCACTTCACCGAGAGAAGTCCAGGCCACAGAGCTGGGCTGCTTCTCCCAGAGTCCTGCAAAGGATTCTGAGCCCCAATCTGCCCAGTCCCCATGCCTGAGCTCTCCCCTGCCCACCCACCTGCGCCCCCACTCACTTTGCCTCCCTCTGCCTCCCCAGCCTCCAGCTGCGGGGTCCCCAGCTTCCTGCCCAACCTGTCAGCCAGGGTCGTGGGAGGGGACAGTGCCGTCCCCCACAGCTGGCCCTGGCAGGTGAGTGCTGCGGGGAGGGGGCGGGCATGAGGGCGGGGCCAGGGCCTGTGGGCTGACCTCTGGCCCCTCCGGCCCGCCTGCAGGCGTCTCTCCAGTACCTCAGCAATGATGACACATGGAGGCACACCTGCGGGGGCACCTTGATCGCCAGCAACTTTGTCCTCACGGCTGCCCACTGCATCAGGTGAGTGTCGCGACGCCCCAGAGACCCGGCTGTACCCGGGGAGCAGGGCCAAACCGCCTCAAGTGCGCTCCTGCTTTATGGGGCTCAGTCAGCTACTTACACCCAGGCCCTTGGCTGTCCAGTTATCCCATCAACAAGCATCTCTTCTGCGCCTCTTATGTGCCAGGAAACAGCCGTGGAGACGAGGCTGGGCCTCAGGGAGCTTGTATTCTAGCAGAAGGCAGAGCAGCTGGCAGTTAAACACGTAAACGAACAACCCATCAAGTGGAGATGGAAAATAAGGCGTGGGGCACACCGCCATCCCAGTGCTTGGGAGGCTGAGACCGGAGATTGCGGGTTCAAGGCTTTCAGCAGAAACTTAGTGAGACCCTCTGTCAATATAAAAAATAAAAAGGGCTGGGGGGATAGCTCAGAGCTAGAATGCCCCTGGGCTCAGTCCCCAGTATGAAACAGAACGCAGACGGGGATTCAAAGAGTGTGGAAGGAGGTTCTATTTTATTTTGATTATGTTTTGCGGTACTGGGGATGGAGCCCAGGGGCATCCTATCTTCGAGCGACACCCACAGTCCTATTTTTTATTCTTAATTTGAAACAGGGTCTCACTGAGTTGCAAAGGGCCTAATTAAGTACCTGAGGCTGGCCTTGAACCCGGATCCTCCTGTCTCACCCTCCCAAATGCTGGGATTACAAGTGTGCGCCACCACGCCCGGCTCAGGAGGCTCTATTTTAAAGGCGGTGGCGGTTGAGGGGGGAGCTGCCGGGGAGTGGGGAGAGCTCTCTGCGGAGCAGCTGTTTGAGGGAGGACTTGCAGGAGGGCAGGGAGGACGTGAAGGAGGGCAGAGAGGACACCACCCCCCTGAGGAAGGGTGTTCCAGGTGCAGGGAACAGCAGCGCCGGGGCCAGGAGGAGCGGCTGCGGGCATGTTTGAGAAATGACCTGCAGGGAAGCCCCTCTGTCCAGCAGGCTCAGGAGGAGGTGGGAGGCGAGTGGGGGATGGGCTGGAGAGGAAGGAGCAGAGGCTGGAGCCTAGGATGGAGCCACTGCCAGGGTCAGAGCCTTGGGGACGCGATGGAGCAGGCAGGGGGAGGGCCGGGTGCAAGCAGGGTGGCTGGGCCGCTTCATCCACCCATGGGCAAGAGGCCACGTGGCCCAGGCTGGTTTACTCTCTGCAGCAGCAGGGGGTTGAGTTCTGGGGTTCCCCGCTTGCAGACAGGGGACCTGGCAGGAGGGGCCTGGCCACGTGCAAGCCCTAGTCTGGCTCCAAGTCCCAAGTTCGTCTGCTCGTCCTAGAGAGGGCAGTGGATATGGAAGCCCCCTCCCCAGTGACCCCCTCGGGGCCCTAACCCAGCGCCCCAAGTCCCTGCCTATCCCTCCTTGACCTGGATCCTTCCGCCACCCAGCAATTCCAGGACCTACCGCGTGGCCCTGGGGAAGGACGACCTGACCGTGGAGGATGAGGAAGGCTCTCGGATCGTGGGTGTGGACACCATCTACGTCCATGAGAAGTGGAACTCCCTCCTGGTGCGGTGAGTCTGGCCGCCCAGCTGCCCGCCTGTGCCAGGGATGGGTCCTTATGTAAAGTGGCAGATGCCACATAGAGACAGACACCTCTCCCATCCCCATCTCTGGCTGAGTGTCCCTGGGAAGGCACCCAAGGAATAAAAAACCCAAGGCCCCTCAGTGCCCATAGCCTAGCTGACCTTCCCAGCCAGGTCTAGGACCCAGACTCAGAGAGGTTAGAAATATGTGCTGGGTCACACAGCCCAGTATGTTGTAAAACGAGTAATCAAGCCAGGTCAGTCTAGGTCTCTCATTCTGGTAACAGAAGATATATTAAGAATGGCATCTACAGCTGGGCGTGGTGGCACACGCTTGTAATCCCAGCGCTTGGGAGGCTGAGACAGGAGGATCGCGCAGGTTCGAAGCCAGCCTCAGCTACTTAGTGAGGCTCTCGGCAACTTAGTGAGACCCTGTTTCCAAATAAAATAGAAAATAGGTCTGGGAGCGTAGCCTGAAGGTAGAAAGCTCCTGGGTTCCATCCCCAGTACCAAAAAGAGAAAAGAATCGCATCTGCAGCCGGGCGTGGTGGCACATGGCACACACCTATAATCCTAGTATGTGGGAGGCTGAGGCAGAAGGATTGCAAGTCCAAAGCCAGCCTCAGCAAGTTAGCGAGCTCCCCACCCCAATCCCAGCTACTTAGTGGGACTCTTAAAAAGTGAAATGGGACTGGCGATGTAGCCTACAGGTAGAATATTCCTGGGTTCAATTCCTAGCTAGCACCACTACAAAAGAAAGAAAGAAAGAAAGAAAGAAAGAAAGAAAGAAAGAAAGAAAGAAAGAAAGAAAGAAGGAAGAAAGAGAGAGAAGAAAAAAGAAAGAAAGGATGCTAAGTCTAAGGGGACAGATGACAGCGCTAGAAGGCAAGTCATCTACCCTCCTGCATCTGGTTTAGCCAATCAGCATCTGCGGCTGGGTGTCCACGGGCCACCTCCACCGGCTCCCCACTCGCAGCCAGGCCTGGTAGCCCTGGTCTCGCACCCGCTCACCCTGTGTTTTGGTTCCAGCAACGACATCGCCCTCATCAAGCTGGCGGAGCCCGTGGAGCTGAGCGACACCATCCAGGTGGCCTGCCTGCCAGAGGCGGGCACCGTGCTGCCTCAGGACTACCCCTGCTTTGTGACTGGCTGGGGCCGCCTCTGGAGTGAGTACAGCCCCGGGGCCACCCCCAGCGGCCCCGCTGGAGGAGGTGCCTCCCAAGGCCACGCCCACGTGCCCAGGCCTACCACAAGCCACGCCTCCCCAATGCTACGCCCACAGGCCAGACCTTCCACAAGCCACGCCTCCCAGGGCCACGCCCACAAGTCAGACAACCATGAGCCACGCCTCTCGTAGGCCACACCCCTCATATTTGCCCACTTTTCCTCCTAAACGTTTCACATCCTTTTAAATTCTTCCATAATAACAGCTACTATTTATTAAGCACATACCCTGTGGCAGACGCTAACGAGTGCATGTAATGGGTGTCTTAAGAATTAAATAGATTAGAGTTTGCCCAGTGCTTACAGCAGGGCCTGGCGTATTCTAAGTGCCATATAAATAAACCAAAATACGTCATTTGAGGGGTGGGGAGTTAGATGAAAACACACACTATGCCCAAATAGATTTCAGCTGAATTAAAAGGTTAAATGCCAATAACCGGAAACAATCAAGACTGGGAGAGAGATGAGGATCTACATTGAAAACACCCTGGGGTGAGAGGGGCCTTTCAACTCGAAACGCCAAGGTCAGACCCAAACGGAAATGATCTCCCATTAAACCTTCAGAATCCAAGAGAGACAGGCGTGGTGGCGCTGAGACAGGAGGATCGCTGGTTCGAAGCCAGCCTCGACAACTTAGGGAGGCCCTCCGTAACATAGTGAGATCCTGTTTCCAATTAAGAAATAAAAGCAGGCTTGTGGTTTAGTTCAGAGGTAGAGTGTCTCTGGGTTCAATTCCCAGTGCCACAAAATAATAATAATAATAATAATAATAATAATAATAATAATCCAAGAGAAAGTCAACTCAACCCGGTGGTGCAGTGGCCCAGGCCTCTCATCTCAGCTAATCTGGAAGCTGAGGCAGGAGGTTTGTGGGTTTGCCTAGACAATTTAGCCAGACATTATCTCAAATAAAAATATGAAGGACTGGGGGTGGAACTCAGTGGTAGAGTGCTCCTGGGGAGGAAGGGAGGGAGGATGGGAGAAGAGACAGGAGAGAAAGAAAGGATATAGAGCAAGAAAAAGGAAAGAGAGAGTGCCGGCCGTGGTGGCGCACGCTTGTCATCCCCGCGCTTGGGAGGCGGAGACAGGAGGATCGCGCAGGTTCGGAGCCAGCCTTGTTGGCTTAAGAGACCCTGTTTCCAAATAAAAATATAAAATAGGTCTCGGAGTGTAGCCGGGAGGTAGAAGGGTTCCACCTCCAGTACCAAAAAAGGAAAGAGAGGAAGGCAGGCAGGCCGGGCTGGTGGCACGTGCTTGTAATCCCAGGACTTGGGAGACTGAGACAGCACTTCTGCAGGCCTCAGCAACTTAGTGAGGCTCTGATTCCAAATAAGAAAGAAAATGGAGCCGGGCGCGGTGGCGCAGGCTTATAACGCTTGGGAGGCTGAGACAGGAGGATCGCGCAGGTTCGAAGCCAGCCTCACTACTTAGTGAGGCTCTCAGCAACTTAGTGAGACCCTGTTTCCAAATAAAATATAAAATAGGTCTGGGAGGATAGCCCGGGGGTAGAAAGCCTCTGGGTTCCACCCCCAGTACCACGAAAGAAAGAAAGAAAGAGAGAGAAAGAGAAAGAAAGAAAGAAAGAATGAATGGATGGATGAATGAATGGATGGACTGGTGAGGATGTAGCTTAAAGGTAGAATGCCCCTGGAGTCAATCTCCAGTACCACAAGAGAAGAAAGGAAGGAGGAGGAAGAGAAGGAGAAGGGGGAGGAGGAAGAGAGAGGGGGCAAGAGGAAGGAAGGAAAGAAGGGAGGGAGGAAGGGAGGGAAGGCGAGGCCGGTGAGCAGGCGGCAGCTCAGCTCTGGGGCTGCCTCTCAGGCCCTCTGTGGATGTGATCAGATCCAGCCCGCTCCCCTTTCTCCACACTCCAAAGGCTCTTGAGCCAAATGGGTGGGCCCGCGGCTGGCCTCTCCATGAAGGGCGCCTGTGTGGCCGCAGAGTCCCAGCCAGAACTCCCGCCTCCTGTGCAGGCCTCTGCCCCTGAAGGCTCTGCTGCTCCCAGCTGGGGCTGCCAGGCTGACTCCTGGTCGCCGCCTGCTGTCTCCCCAGCCAACGGCCCCATCGCGGATGAGCTGCAGCAGGGCCTGCTGCCCGTGGTGGACCACGCCACCTGCTCCCAGCGGGACTGGTGGAGCTACATGGTGAAGGAGACCATGGTGTGCGCTGGGGGCGACGGTGTCATCGCCTCCTGCAATGTGAGTGTCTGGCCCTGCCCGCCCTGCTCCAGAAGGACAGGGCAGTAGGACCCTGTCCATCCCACCTTCCCCAGCACGGGCTGAGTTCCAGTCCCTGTGACCTAGGGCAGGTGCTGACCTCCCTGACCTCAGTTTTCCCACTGATAGAACGGGGCCGTAGGAACCGCTTCACAGGGCGCTGCGGGGACTAACTCAACAAGTCCAGCGGCCACAGAACGGACTTCACCAAAGGCCCCGCAGGGTCCCTGCGTGATGTCAGTGACGAGTCCAAGGGGACGGGGGTGTTCGGGATCCAGGCCAGTGCCACGGAGCAGCTCAGATAACCAGGGACTGTCCTGCTTCCAACACGCGGCCCTCCCCGCTGCCACCCTCCTGGGCCCACAGGGCCCCACCAGACATAGGGACCAGACACAGAGAGGGCTGCCCTCGTCCCAAGATCACACAGTGACCCCAGAGCCAGTCTGACGCCCCAGGGCGATTTTCTCTGCCCCACCAGGGGCAGGCAGGGCCCAAAGCAGGGGGTACAGAGCCCAGAGACCAGCCACATCTTAAGCGCTGCTCTCCAGCCTGTGTGGGGGACCCCCGGGGCCAATGCCTGCCCTCTCTGGAACAGGGCGACTCGGGCGGCCCGCTGAACTGCCAGGCCGAGAACGGTTCCTGGGAGGTGCGCGGTGTGGTCAGCTTCGGCTCCAGCATGGGCTGCAACACCTACAAGAAGCCGTCCGTCTTCACCCGCGTGTCCGCCTACATCGACTGGATCAACGAGGTGGGTGAGCCTCCGCAGCCCTCCCCGCACCCGCCAGCCCTGCGCCCGCCCACCCTCGACACTCTCCTTTATTCATTTGCCCATTCAGACATTCACTCATGCTCGGAGTTGCACGTTCAGGCTCATCCATTCACTCATTTCTTCAAAGAGCATTGATTAGGCGCTTACTGTAGCTGACCTTCAGTTGGGTGCAGTGAGGAGAGTCCTGGACTCCTCCACCTGCTCCTCCTTGGGCTCCAGCAAACACTGACGTCCCCATCCGGGTGACACCTCTCCCCCAAAAGTGAACTGTGAGCCAGGCAAGGTGGCACACACCTGTAATCCAAGTACCTGGAGGCTGAGACCGGAGGATCGCAGCTTCTAGGCCAGCCTCAGCAACTAAGCGAGACCCTGTGTCAGGTTAAAACTTAAAATCGAAGCCGGGCGTGGTGGCACACGCTTGTAATCCCCGCGCTTGGGAGGTGGAGACAGGAGGATCGCGCAGGTTCGAAGCCAGCCTCACTGGCTTAAGAGACCCTGTTTCCAAATAAAAATATAAAAAATAGGTCTGGGAGTGTAGCCCGGAGGTAGAAGGGTTTCCAGGAACCCCAGTACCACCAAAAAAAAAAAAAAAAAAAAAAATTAACATCGAGTGGGAGTTTAGCTCTGAGGTAGAATGCCTCTTGGTTCAACCTTTAGTACCAAAAGAAAGTGGATGGTGCCCCATTGTGGAGGGCCAGTGGCAGAGAGGGGGCAGCCACTAGTCACTTGCGGGTGACGGGCGGGCACCTGGGCTGGGGGCATCCTTCTGGGCACAGGTGCTGAGATCTAAGGGACGCAGACCCCTTGGGTGGAGACCAGGCTGGCCTGTGGGACCAGGGTTCCCTGCGATGCCCCATCCAAGGCCAGCCCCTCCCAAGAGCCTTGTGCTGCCCCAGAAAATGGGGTGTTCCAGAGCCCTCTATTCTGCTCCTCCAGAAAATGCAGCTGTGATTCGACCCGGGAAGTCCAGCGCGGCCAGTCCTGCAACAATAAACCTCCTTCCCCTGCAGCCACCTGACTCTTTATTTGCGCCTCTCTCTCAGGTTCCCCGGCTTCCTGGGGCTCCCCACTCTGCATTAAGGTCCAGAGAAAGACCTTCAATTGGCTGGCCAGGCTTGGGGGCAGGAGCCTCAGGCACTGACCCTCCTCCCGTGCGGGAGGCCCGTGCTCCTAGCATCCCAAGGGCTCAGAAGGGCTCCCTGACACCCAGCTAGGCTGGGATTCCTGCACTGTGACCAAGGGGTCACAGGCTGGTTGAAAGGAGGGACTTGGGCACCGGCCGTCCTCCTCCACCTTCTGCCTGAGGGCGAGGCGCAGGCCAGGGTGCTGGGAGCCCCCAGACCGTGTCCACTAGAGCGCCACTGGGGTCACTAGCAGTGACCGACTGCTGTGTCCCGGGCACCCGGATATCTGCGTGCGGGGCGCCATCCCAGGGCTTCCCCTGCCCCACCTCAATCCTGACAGCAGCCCTCACTATTCCTCCCTTTTCAGATGAGGGAACTGAGGCTCAGAGAGGGTTGGGATGACACCCGGGTGACACAGTCAGTGATGAACACCAGGATTTACACCAGGTAGTCTACCTGCGGAGCATGTGTCATTAACAACCATGCGACCGCACCCTAAAGCCCACGGGCCTTCCCACGCCGAAGCCCTCCCGAGACCCCGCGGGGCGAGGCCGCTGTGCCTGCCAGCTCAGAGAAGCGGGCCATGAGCCCAGGGACACAGTGGCAGGGGGACAGCCTCTGCTCCCAGATGTGCACAGCTTCCAGCCACACCTGCATATCAACAGCCCCCACCAGGCCTCGTTAGCACAGGATGGCAAGTGTCTCCTGGGGCCAGCAGGCCAGTTAGGGAGCCCCTGATCGTGGGGGCTGGACCACTTGTCCGCGATGGGGGGTCCGCTTATATTTCTATTTCTCTCTCTCTCTCTCTCTCTCTCTCTCTCTCTCTCGTGTGTGTGTGTGTGTGTGATACTGGGTTTGGAACCCAGGGGCATTCTACCTCCAAGCTACACCCCCAGCCCTATTTTTTATTCTTTATTTTGAAACAGGGTCTCACTGAGTTGCAGAGGGCCTCACGAAGTAGCTGAGGCTGGTTGCGAACTGTGATCCTCCTGTCTTGGCCTCCCAAATGTTGAGATTACAAGCGTGCACCACTACACCCTGCCTTTCTTCTTCTTTTTGTTTTTTTGTGGAAATAAGGATTGAACCAAGAGGTGTTCTACCTCTGTGCTACACCCCTAGACATATATATTTTTTTTTCTTGTATTTTGACAGGGTCTTATTAAGTTGCTAAGGCCAGCCTGGAACCTGTGATCCTCCTGTCTCAGCTTCCCAAGTACTGGGATTACAAGCCTGCGCCACCATGCCAGGCACTTCCCCCACCCCTAGGGATTGAAAGGGGAGGATTATGTCTCTGACCTACACCCCTGTGCCTTTTTTTTTTTTTTTAAACAGGGCTCACTAAGTAACTGAAAGCTTCACAAAGTACTGAGGCTGGCCTCAAACCTGCGATCCTCTGTCTCTGCCTCCCACGTACTGGCATTAGAGGTGTGTGCCACCACACACACCTATGTCTCCCTATGTCTCTCTCTTTGCCTATGTCCCCCCAATGCCACTGTGAGGTCGCAGGGCAGAGGGCACAGATGTAGGAAGGGGTGAAGTGGGACCACCTTGACTGACCCCACTCATCACCACTGACCCCTTACCACACAACAGCATTAACTCAGGTAGGTCGGAGGGGAGGGCAGCCTCAAAGCTGGAGCCCTGGATGCACACATGCGATGCACAGTGCTACACGTGCAGGCGCCGAACCTCTCTGAGCCTCAGTTTGCCTCATCTGTAAAATGGACACCTGCTCTGCCTCCCTTTTGGAAGCCAATGAGATCACAGAGCTTTGGGTATGGAAGGAGCTCTTGCTCCTCCTGGCCTCAGTTTTGTCTCTTGGGAGAGGGAGCCTCGTTCCCAGAATGCCTCGGACCTCCTGCACGTGGCTGGGGTCAGCTGGAGGCGCACGTCTACAGAGGTGCGTGTGGCCACGGGCTGGGGCCACATGAAGGCAGAGAGTGAACATGGCGCATCTACTGGAAGCAGCGATGTTCAGTGATGATTTCTGTTTGGTGAAGATTTGGAGAGAAGTAAAAGAAACTCTGCGTATACCCAGCGACATGGTAACATCACAAAATTCAAATTAAGCATCTCTGATAAAGAATGAAACTTCCCAAACAGCCTGCTCCTGTGATTTCTGCGTGCTAGACCCCAGATCATCACTCTACTGCAACCCAGAGGCTTGCAAACCCATCCTGTTTTATAAATAAAGTTTTATTGGCACACAGCCCTGCTCGTATGGCTCCCTAGCATGGCAACAGCGCAGTCGACTGGTTTTGACAGAGGTCATATGGCTTGCAAGTTTGAAAGATGTGCTGTCTGGTCCTTTCCACAGAAAGTTTGCCCACCCCTGACCTACAAAGCTTGAAGGATTCTGGGCTATTTCCCTAACTAACTGAGGAATTAAGGCAGCACTGAGCTGGGCGTGCTGGTACATGCATGTAATTCCAGTGCCTCAGGAGCTGAGACAGGAGGATCGCAGGTTTGAGGCCAGCCTCAGGAACTTAGCAAGTCGCTCAGCAACTTAGTGAGACCTCGTTCTAAAATGAAAAAAGGTGCCGGGCGTGGTGGCGCACGCTTGTAATCCCCGCGCTTGGGAGGCGGAGACAGGAGGATCGCGCGGGTTCGAAGCCAGCCTCAGCTACTTAGTGAGGCTCTCAGCAACTTAGCGAGGCCCTGTTTCCAAATAAAATAAAATATAAAAAAATAGGTCTGGGAGTATAGCCGGGAGGGAGAAAGCCTCTGGGTTCCCTCCCTAGTACCACCAAAAAGAAGAAAGAAAGAAAGAAAGAAAGAAAGAAAGAAAGAAAGAAAGAAAGAAAGAAAGAAAGAAAATAAGGCAGGGGGTGTAGTTCAAAGAGCAAATGTCCTCGGGTTTCATCCCCAGACTTGCAAAAAAAATAAATAAATAAAATGAAATGAAAAAAGGCCGGGCATGATGGTACACACTTGTAATCCCAGCATTTGGGAGGCTAAAACGGGAGGATCGCGGTTCGCGGACAGCCTCCGCTACTTAGTGAGACCCTCTGCAACTCAGTGAGACCCTATTTCAAAATAAAGAATAAAAAATAAAGCTGGAGGTATAGGTTGGAGGTAGAATGCCCTGGGTTCCATCCCTAGTACTGCAAAAAAATAAAAAGAAAAAAAGAAGAGCCGGGCGTGGTGGCGCATGCTTGTAATCCCAGCATTCAGGAGGCTGAGACTGTACAATCACAGGTTGAGGACAGCCTCGGCTACTTAGTGAGGCCCTTCACAACTCAGTGAGACCCTGTTTCAAAAATAGAAAGACTAAAAAATAGGGCTGGGGCGTAGCTCGGAGGTACAATGCTCCTGGGTTCCATCCCCAGTAGTGCTGAAATCCCAGCACTTAGGAAGCTGAGACAGGAAGATTGAGATCCTGTTTCAAAGTAAAGAATTAAGCCAGACGTGGTGGCGCACGCTTATAATCCCAGCATTCGGGAGGCTGAGACCAGATGATCGTGTTCCGCGGACAGCCTCAGCTACTTAGTGAGGCCCTCTCCAACTTAGTGAGACCTTGTTTCAAAATAAAGATTAAAAAATAGGGCAGGGGGTGTAGCTCGGAGGTCAAATGTCTCTGGGTTCCATCTCCAGACCCGCAAAAAATAATAGAAAAAAGAAAGAAAGAAAGAAAGAAAGAAAGAAAGAAAGAAAGAAAGAATTAAAAATAGGGCTGATGGTATAGCTTCGAAATAGAATGTCCCTGGTTCAATCACGAGTACCACAAAATAATAAATTAAGTAAATAAATAAATAAATAAGCAGAGAGCCAAGGGTGTTGCTCAGAAGTATAATGACCTCAGATTCAGTCTCCAATACGAGCAGGTGTGGTGGCGCACGCTTGTAATCCCAGCACTTGGGAGGCTGAGACAGGAGGATCTGGGTTTGTGAACAGCCTCAGCTACTTAGTAAGGTCTTACCTTTGCAACTCGGTAAGACCCTGTTTCAAAATAAAGAATAAAAAAAATAGGCCTGGGGTTGTAGCTCAGAGGTAGAATACCTCTAGGTTCCATCCCAAGTACTGCAAAAAAAAAAAAAAAAAAATCTCCAATGGGGGGGGGGTCAGCATGTTTACTGTTCTGTTTTAAGTGAATAAAATGTTGTTTAATTATTTTGTAAGTTTTTGTGTACGTATGTATGTGCAATATTTCGGGTTGAAACCAGGAGCATTTGACCTCCAAGTATGCCCACGCCCTTTTTATTTTGAAACAGGGCTGGCCTTCAACCTGTAATCATTCTATCTCAGCATCCCATGTACTGGGATACGGGTATGGGATGCACCGGCTACTGATGTTTAATTCTTACCACCACTGTAAGATCGATGGCGCTGTCATCGTCCTATCTGACAGGTGGCGACACTGAGGAAAGAGATGAAAGGTTCCCCAGTGCAGAGCTTCTCAGTTTTTAATGTGGGAGGAACAGAACTTCCAGGAGAATGTTGCTCCACCTAAGACAGACGCCGACTCGGGAGGTGTGGGTGGGGTCCCGATTCCCAAGCGGCTCCTCTGCACCACGTAGAGACCTTGCCGTCCAGACCCCGCTCGGCAGCAGAAGCCCAAATCAGAACTGCTGCACAGACGCATGGGCCTCAGCCCGGGTCTGAGTTATGATCTGTGGCTTCTGCAAAGAATCGCTCTGAGCCATGAACCCATGAGAATTTCCCATCTGCATCCCTTATGCCCTACTGAGACCTCAAGGACAGCCCGGGTTAGAACCTGACAGACTGCCACGTCCTCAAACAATATGGCAACAGGAAACCACGCCCCAGGGGGGGAGGCGGGCTGCAGCAGCTGCCTGCTCTCCGCCTCCCCAGCCTCAGTTTCCTCTCCCTGCAACGCAGAAGCCTGGAGTTTTGTTGGGGTTGCAACCCCAGCGCAGCCCTGGTATCCCCTAAGGTCTGAGCTGAGACTCCTGGCCAGGACCAGGATGGCGCAGGTGCTCTGAGCCTGGCCAATCAAAGCCCTGCATCCCCATCCCCACTATAACAATTGGCTCAGAGGTGATCACAGGACCAGAGGCAGGTGCAATCAGAGAGCAGAAAGCTATGACTCCGTGAAGCCACAGCGGCAAAATGAGGCGGAAACGGGAAAAGCGGTGGTTTTGTTCCCATGAATACTTCTGGCAGTGTGTGCAAAAGTGTTGTGGTTGTCATATTAGAAACAGAAATGAGGGGAGCCACAAATAAACTCTCATGAAATTGAAAGTAACTCAGCAAAGCAATCTGCTTCTGCACAGAAAGTGGGGGAGCCACGGTAAAACTGAACAGCCAGCAGCCTGGGCGGGCGGGCGCTCAGCCTTTTATTCCCCAACGCTAAGGCCACTGCGCCGCTCCCCATTGGCTGGAGTACGGCTTTTACAGTGTAATCTGATTGGCTAGTTTTCACTGGGCAAATTTTTACAAAAGGAGAAACAGGAAGCCAGTACTCTGGGAGTGGAGGGTTTACAACTGTTACAATATGTGATAGTTACAAAGCGAGACCTGGGCCACAGTTACAAGAGGGAAGCCTTCAGGTTTCTCTGTGATCTTGCAACTCGGATGGAAGAGGCTGCTTTCCTTTCTTACATCACAACTGGGTGGAGGGGATGAGGAGTTACAGGTGTCTGGTGGGGGGCGTGGATATTGCAGGATATCCAATGCACAGGAACCCCCCCCATAACAAAAACCATCCAACCCAAAATGTGAATCATGGTACAGCTTTGAAACCCGGAGCCAGAGCCGGGCGTGGTGGCGCATGCTTGTAATCCCAGCATTCGGGAGGCTGAGACAGGAGGATCGCAGTTCGGGGACAGCCTCAGCTACTTAGTGAGGCCCTCTGCAACTCAGTGACACCCGGTTTCAAAATAAAGAATAAAAAATAGGGCAGGTGGTGTAGCTCGGAGGTCGAATGCCCCTGAGTTCCACCCCCAGACCAGAAAAAAAAAAAAGAAAAAAAACCCGGAGCCAGCCAGGCGTACGAGGTATGCTTGTAATCCCCGCGCTTGGGAGGCTGAGACAGGAGGATCGCACAGGTTCGAAGCCAGCCTCAGCTATTTAGTGAGGCTCTCAGCAACTTAGTGAGACCCTGTTTCTAAATAAAATATAAAATAGGTCTGGGAGTGTAGCCCGGAGGTAGAAAAGCCCGTGGGCTCCACCCCTGTACCACCAAAAAAAGAAAAAGAAAGAAAGAAAGAAAGAAAGAAAGAAAGAAAGAAAGAAAGGGAAAACCTGAGTCAGATATTCTGCAGGGATCCTGTTTCTAGGGAAGGGATGCCTGAGAGAACTTCCCAAAATAGCGGCGCCAGGAGGAGGAGGAGAGCCACGGCCTGGAGACATCGTGGGGCCTGAGCCCAGCTGGGCCTGAAAGCAGGCTGCTCCTGAACTTTCCACTGGGGCCCGTGAGTGACTTTTGGACATAGCCTGTTGGAGTGATGTCTGTGTCCCTTTCGAATCCTTATGGCAGTATCGGGCAACAAACAGAACATATTCCTTTTTCGTTTTGTAAAAGGGCCAGAGAGCCTGGGTGATTTCCCCAAGGCCACAGAGCAACCCCACAGCATGTGCCAAACCAGTGTTTGTTCCATGATTCCAGACAGGAAGAAACTTTATATTAAAACAAACAAAGATACATAGAGCAGAATGTCACATTCACACTAAGGTTTCTGATAAAACAAGAGCTGAGCCTGTAATCCCAGTCCTTTGGAGGCTGAGACAGGAGGATGGGGAATTCAAGGCCAGCCTCTGAAACTTAGCGAGACTCTGTTTCAAAATAAGTAAAATAGGGCTGGGGGTTTAGCTTGGCGGTAAAACAACCCTGAGATCAACCGCCAGTACCAAAATATAGATAGATAGATAGATAGATAGATAGATATACATAGATAGATATAGAGAAAATATGAGACTTCAGGAGTAGCTGGTTGTTACAATGATTACTACAACCTACAAACAAGAGACCAAACTGTTTTAGGAAGTTAAGGGCGAGGACAGAGCCCAGGTCCCCTGACCCCCGTCCAGTAGGATGCTGCACCCCAATCTCCTTCACCTTTGCATGATTCTGGGGAGGTTGCAACGTTCTTTCACCCCACTTTTGGCACATACCACAACCCTGAAATCCAGGACTGGATTCTCACCTAGGAAAGTAAGGCCCAGGTATTGGACAAGCTAAGACGTGTCCAAACCAGGATACTCAGAACGGGCTGGCAAGGCCTGGGCTCCACGTCTAAAGAGGGGACGTTCATTTTCTCCTCTGCTTTTCTGGCTGGGGCAAAAGTCAAGTCCTAGCCAGGCATGGTGGTGCATACCTGTGATCCTGGTACTTGGGAGGCTGAGACAGGAGGATCCCAGGTTCAAGGCCAGCCTCAGCAACTTCAGTGGGGCTCTCGGCAACTCAGTAAGACCTGGTTTCCAAATAAAAATGGGCTGAGGGTGGAGGAGCTTGGAGGTAGAATGGCCCTGGGTTCAGTCCCCAGCACACCACACACACACACACACACACACACACACACACACACACACACACACACACACAGAGTCCTGGCAGAGAGCAGCGTGGCCTCACCTGCACCTGCCTGCCTGGCGCTGTGCTCTGGCCCCACCTCAAGGAGCAGAGGCCTGAGGAGAGAGAGATCGCCGGAAGCCCTTCTCCTGCCACAGGGAGCTTGTCCCCGTCCTGGAGGTGAGGCAGGAGCGTGTTCAAGGCTCAAGTAATGGGCTTTTGGATCGGCCCATCCTAGGTTCAAATCTTCAGCCTGCCTCTTAGCAGCTGTCTGACCTTGGGCATGTCGCTCTACCTCTCTGAACTTCAGCTTCTCATCTGACGTGAAGGACCTTCTCGCGGGGTTTCCTAAGGCTCAGGGCAGAGGAGAAATGTGGGCGCATCTAGCCCATGTGGGTGCTTGGGGAGCTGCCTTTTCTTGCCCCTCTTCTAAGAAGCTCCTGCTCTGGTCTCTTTTGGAAGGTGGAGTGTCTGGAGAAATGGGAACCGCTGCTGTGCTAGGCGCAGACGGTAAAACATACCCCGTCCAGCTGGGCCCGGTGGTCACGCCTGTGACCCCAGTACCTGGGAGGCTGAGACGGGGGGATCGCAGGTTTGCGGCCAGCCTCAGCAACTCAGCGAGCCCCTGAGACACTTAGTGGGACCCTGTTAACAACAAAAAATAAAATAGGGCTGGGGGTGTAGCTGGCAGGTAGAACGCCCCTGGGATGAATCCTCAGTACTCAAAAAAAGGGGGGAAAAAGACCAAAAAACTAAATTGTGCTCCATCCCGGCGAAGCCCGTCTGCCAGCCCTCTCCCCATCCCTGGCTGGGCTGCTCACCCCCATCCTGTGCTGTGTTTCGCCCTCTGCTATGCACACACGTCCCCGTGCTTTGCCAGTGCTCGCCAGGATGCTGTGAAGCTCACTGGACACGGTTTCTCCCCGTGTCACCCAGAGGCGCCCCGTGCCTGGAGACGTCCGCGCTTCGCCCGCGGTCCCGCAGCAAGACGCGGCACCATGGCCCGGGACAGGGTTTCCCAGTCTTGGCGCCGCTCACAGTTGGCGCGGGGCAGCCGCTCACCGTCCGGTGCGGTGCCCATGTTTAGCCGCCTCTCTGTTCTCTCTTTTCTGGATGCCAGTAATGCCCGCCCCAGCCACGATGAGCCAACATGTCCCCAGGCATCATCAGATGGCCCCCAGAGCTAAGCCAGCCCCGGGACCCAGCAGCCGACGGGGCTGTTTGTTGAACGGGGGAGCTTAAGCATTTCTTGACAAATGCAGCCCCAAGGACCCACAATGCACACATCCTTTCCTGACTCACAACATAATCTCTCAAAGCGGAAGGAACCCACACTGTGGTATCTATTTTTGGTATATTTATCAATATATTTCCAGAGTGACAGGTGAGAGAAAGTGGAAAAAAAATATTTGGACATCAGCCTTGTATTCCACTGAACTCTGAGAAAATCTGCATCTTGTGAGCTTCTAATATATCTCCCGCTGATAAGCAGCTCATAAAACCTGGGCTCAGCTAGGCTGGGCCTGCACTCCTCCCAGGACACACCATGATCACCCTGCTGCTCGCTTTGGTCGCAGGAGGTAAGCTGTCACCCGGAGGCGCCGCTTCCCCAGCCCCTGGCTAAATTGGAAGATGGAACTTTCCTGATCTTCTGCTCCCCACCTCTCCTGACCCCCACTACATTCTGCCCTCCAGTTATAAAAAAAAAAAGCTGGAGCAAAGCAGAGCTGGGACTGGGGTGCACCAGAAATCACAGTTCTTGAGAGGCTCAGACAGTAGGTTCACATATGCCTCAGCAGCACAGGGACTCTCTTAGACTCTTGACAACCTGGCGGGATCTTGTTTCTTCTTCTTCTTCTTTTTTTTTTTTTTTTTTTCTCTTGTGGTACTAGGGATGGAATTCAGGGGCATTCTACCTCCAAGTTACACCCCTGGCCCTAATTTTTATTTTGAAACAGGATCTAAGTCGCAGAGGGCCTCACTAAGTAGCTGAGGCTAGCCACAAACCTGTGATCCTCCTGTCTCAGCCTCCCAAGTACTGGGATTATAAGCATGTGCCACCCTGCCCGGCAAGATTCTGTTTAAAAAAAAATATGCCAGGCATGGTGGTGCACGCCCTTAATCTCAGTACTTGGGAGGCTGAGACAGGAGGATCCCAGGTTCAAGGACGGCCTCAGCAAGTAGTGAGACTCATCAACCTACCAAGACCCTGTTTCCCCCCCCCCCAAAAAAAAATAAAATAAAATTGGGCTGGGAGTGTAGCTTGAAGGTAGAATGCCTCTGGGTTCAATACCCTGTACCACAATAAATAAATAAATAAATAAATAAATAAATAAATAAATAAGGCTGGCGGTGTAGTTCTGAGGTAGAATGCCCCTGGATTCCATCCCCAATACAAAAAAAAAAAAAAAAAAAAAAAAAGGAGCAAAGCCAAGGCCTGGATTCTATGAGCACTCTGGGTCCTTCCAAGATAAGGAATTTCTATTTGGGGGTCGGGTGCACAGCATCTCTAGTTCCCAATGCTTGGGGCCCTGGTCTTCGCACTCATGACCGACCACCTCTCTTCTCTCAGCTCTCCACTGTGGGCTCGCTGCCTCCCTGCCCCCACTGGGTAGGGTGGTTGGAGGAGAAGATGTGATACCCAACAGCTGGCCCTGGCAGGTAAGTGGACCCCGCCAGACTGCTTGCCCCACCCCACTCACTTCCCAGCAGCCCCTTGCCCTTCCAATGTGGGCTCTATTACGCTGGCCAAAACTGAGGATTGGCAGCAGGTGTGGTGGTGCACACCTGTAATCCAAGTACCTGGGAGGCTGAGACAGGAGGATTGCAGGTTGAAGGACAGCCTCAGCAAGTGGTGAGATTCCGTCTACTTAGCGAGACCCTGTTTCAAAATAAAAATAAAATAGGGCTGGGAGTGTAACTCAGAGGTAGAATGCCCCTGGGTTCTATCCCCGATACTACAAAAAATGGGAAAACTGGGGGTGCAGCTTGGAGGTAGAATGACCCTGAGTTCAATCTCCAGTGCAAAAGGAAGGAAGGAAGGAAGGAAGGAAGGAAGGAAGGAAGGAAGGAAGGAAGGAAAAACAGGGTCTCACCAAGTTGCTGGAGGCCTTGTTGAGTTGCTGAGGCTGGCCTCAAACCTACCATCATCTTGTCTCAGCCTCCCAAACACTGGGATTACAGGCAGGCCACCACACTTGGCTTGCTTTAAGCATTGTAATTTATAACTGTTCAAGAAGGCATTTTACTTGCCGGGCGTGGTGGCGCATGCTTGTAATCCCAGTACTTGGGAGGCTGAGAGAGGAGGATTGCATGTTTGTTACTAGCCTCAGCTACTTAGTGAGGCCCTCTGCAATTTAGTAAGACCCTGTTTCAAAATAAAGAATAAAAATGTAGGACTAGGGGTATAGCTTGGAAGTAGAATTCCCCTGAGTTCCATCCCCAGTACCACAAAAGAAAGAAAGAAAGAAAGAAAGAAAGAAAGAAAGAAAGAAAGAAAGAAAGAAAGAAAGAAAGAAAAGAAAGAAAACATTTTACTTTAATTTGTTAACCAATCTTGAATTTTTGCCTTTCTCGTATAAGCCACTCCCCCATAAAATCTACAAAATCTATAAAATCTATAAAATCATCTACAAGTCTATTTATTTAAAATAGATCAGTCACTTTGACATACTCTTGAAACAATCTAAATAATGACCCATCCAAACTTTCATCATCCCCCCCAATTCTTTCCACTTCTTCACACATACCTAATTTAATAGCACTTTTTTGGGGGGGGTGGGTCTGGGGATGGAACCCAGGGGCATTTGACCTCCAAGCTACACCCCCTAACCTAATTTTTATTCTTTATTTTGAAACCGGGTCTCACTGAGTTGCAGAGGGCCTCACTAAGTAGCTGAGGCTGTCCGCGAACCGTGATCCTCCAGGTCTCAGCCTCCCGAGTGCTGGGATTACAAGCGTGCGCCACCACGCCCGGCTAGCACTTTTTTTTTTTTGAAACAGGTTCTCGCAAGGTTGATGAGAGTCTCACTATTTGCTGAGGATGGTCTCGAACCTGTGATCCTCCTGTCTCAGTCTCCCAAGTACTGGGATTATAGGTATGCCACTACACCTGGCTCAGTAGCAATGATTTAAGTCACTGTTAGCCGACACCTTCTAAACATTTAACTTAGTTTCCCTAGTAATCACAATTTTTTTTAACTCAGATTTCATTAGTCCATCTTTAAACAAAGTGCAAAATTGAAGTGTTAGGTTATTTGGGGAAGGGGATCAAGAATTTAGTTTTAAACATATTAAGTTGGAGGGATAGGTTCTGAGAAATATAGTTCCCAAAATGAAGATATCCCAGCATATCAGGTTGCAGAAAGATGTTCAGAATAGTTATTTTTAATAGTCTAATTTTGGTATATTTTGTTTAATCGTGGATTTTTTAAATTAATTTTGATTTTTTTTTTTTTTAGCCAGGCATGATGGCACACACTTGTAATCCCAGCATTTGGGAGGCTGAGACAGGAGGATCGTGGTTCACAGACAGCCTCAGCTACTTAGTGAGGCTCTTTGCAACTCAGTGAGACCGAGTTTGAAAATAAAAAAGAATAAAAAATAGGGCTGGGGGTGTAGCTCAGAGGTAGAATGCCCCTGGGTTCCATTCCCAGTACCACAAAAAAATAGATTTTTTTTAATATTCTATAAAGCACTAAAATGTTTTTTACCTTGACTGCTGTGGTCCGGGCGACCTCACCCTGGTCCCAGCCCTGCTCTGAGATGCTGAAGGACTGAGCGGTCCGGCTCCTCCGGCCTCCAGCTGCCTGTCCTTCTCCCCAGGTCTCCCTGCAGTACAGCTCCAGCGGTGAGTGGCGCCACACCTGCGGAGGGTCCCTGGTGGCCCCAAACTGGGTCTTGACAGCCGCCCACTGCATCAGGTAACGCCTTCCCGACCACCCAGGCTGCTCACCCTGCCAGACAGGGCTCACCTTCAGGAATGAGGCCCAGACGGCCCGGAAAGAGCCGGACCGCCAGGCGCAGGGCTCATGCCTATAATCCCAGCCACCAAAAGGCTGGGACAGGAGGAGCGCAAGATCAAGGCCAGCCTGGGCAGCAGGAGACTCTGTCTCCATGCTCAGTGGTAGAGCGCTTGCCTAGCATGCCCAGAGTTCTGGGTTTCATCCCAGGGAAGGAAGGAAGGAAGGAAGGAAGGAAGGAAGGAAATGAAGAAAGGAAGGAAGGGAGGGAGGGAGGGAGGGGAGGGGAAGGAAAGAGAGAGAGAGAAAGAAAGAAAGAAAGAAAGAAAGAAAGAAAGAAAGAGAAGAAAGAGAAGAAAAGAGAGAGAAAAAGAAAGAAGGAAGGAGAGGAGGGGAGGGGAAGGAAAGAGAAAGAAAGAAAGAAAGAAAGAAAGAGGAGGGAAGGAGAGAGAAAGAAGGAAAGAAAGAGAGGAGGGGAAGGAAAGAGAAAAAGAAAGAAGGAAGGAAGGAGAGGAGGAGAGGGGAAGGAAGGAGAAAGAAAAAGAAGGATGGAAGGAAGAGGAGGAGGGGGAGGGGAAGGAGAGAGAGAGAGAGAGAGAGAGAGAGAGAGAGAGAGAGAGAGAGAGAGAGAGGAGAGAGGAGAGAGAGCGAGCGAGCGCACAAGCCAACTTGCTTTGCAAATAACCATTTGCCCAGCCACGAGCTGTACACAATCTATGATTCGGTCTGTTGGTCAGTTGATAGGTCAGTGCATAGTATGAACCGAGCTCTCTGAGCCAAGCACTGAGGGAGACTATGGAGGAAAGGGAATCCCAATTTCTGTCCTCTTGAGAATTCCAGCTGTGACCTCTAAATCTGTGACTGTATTTCCTTGACAACTTAAAAAGCTTTAACATCATCTGCAAAAAGACAGGTAACCAATTTTGTTGTTCTGATACTGGGGATTGTACCCAGGGGCGCTCACCACTGAAACACCCCCCCCCATGTTTTATTTTCTCTTTTGAGACAAGATCTCACTGAACTGTTCAGGCTGGCGTCGAATTTGTGATCCTCCTGCTCAGCCTGCCAGGTAGCTGGGATGACAGGTGTGCATCACAGCACCAGGCAGGGATAACAGAATGTAGTGTGGAGTAAGAGCCTGGCAGAGAGTAAGTGTGCAATAAAAGTTTAGTATATAATATATATAAATATATTTTATAGAAATATAAACATCTTATGTATTACATTTACACTCATATATTAAATTTCATATTTATATATAAAATATATTTATAAAGCTGGGCATGGTGGCACACGCTCGTAATCCCTGAGCTTGGGAGGCGGAGACAGGAGGATCGCGCAGGTTCGTAGCCAGCCTCGCTGGCTTAAGAGACCCTGTTTCCAAATAAAAAAAGTATAAAATAGGTCTGGGAGTGTGGCCCGGAGGTAGAAGGGCTTCCAGGAACCCCAGTACCACCACCAAAAAAAAAAATATATATATATATATATATATTTATTTATAGTCAATATATAAATATTTAATATATCATATATAAAAATAAAATATAGCCAGGCGTGGTGGTGCACGCTTGTAATCCCTGCGCTTGGGAGGCAGAGACAGGAGGATCGCGCAGGTTCGAAGCCAGCCGCGCGCGCTGGCTTAGGAGACCCTGTTTCCAAATAAAAATGTTAAAATAGGTCTGGGAGTGTAGCCCGGAGGTAGAAGGGCTTCCAGGAACCCCAGTACCACCAAAAAAATAAAATAAAATAAAATAAAATAAAATATATTATATAGAAATATAATATATTTTATAACATATTAATATACAATACAATATAATATTTTATATATTTTATATTTTATATATAATTATATATAATACATAATATAATATGATATAATATATTTTATATTCAATATATAAATACTTAATATATCATATACAAATATATAAAATATAAGTATCTGTATATGATATATTAAATATTATATATAATATATTATATAATTGTATGGTATTCATTAATAATATAATATTAATAATTAATAATTATAATATATTAAATATTTATGTCATATAATATATAATACATAATATTATATAAAATATATAATATAATATATATATTTTGCGGGTCTGGGGATGGAATCCAGGGGCATTTGACCTCCGAGCTACACCTCCTGCCATATATATATATATTAGAAAGGCCCACGGGGGCAGGAACAGGTATGCAGTGTCGTCGGCTTAACCTCTTCCTTCTCTTCGCCCTCTGTTTATCTCAGATCAGCTGGAACTCACTGGTGTTCCAGTGGGTGCTGTGGCTTCTGGCCAAAATTCATTCCCTCTCCCACCAAATTTATAAGCTTTATGAGGTGGTAGGAAAATAAAAGAGGCCTGGAAGTCGGGTGTCCGACTTTGGATTCTCATTACCCTTTCCTGGGCCTCAGCTTCCCCGCCAGAAAATGGGAGGAAAGGCATTAAACTAGAAGATGCCCTGGAAGGCGAATGACTCTGTCTTCCCTCATTCCCTCCACCGTAACCTTGAGTTTATGTGGTTAAAACCTTTACTATCTGTTACAGTCTATAGTTAGCATAGGGTCGTTATGATTGTGTCTAGTTATTGTGCTAGGGCACTTGTGTTATATGATTACCAACAGATTGTCCCTAGGGGAGAAAATCCCGCCAGCCCCTCCACGGGCTCACGCGGCAGTCGTCTTCTTGGCATGGTGCCCCGGGGTGCCCTTGCCCGTGGGGGGCCGGAGAGAAGGGGCAGCTGACCCTCTCTGCTCGGCCCCTCTCCAGCTCCTCCAGGACCTACCGCGTGGTGCTGGGCCGGCACAGCCTCTCCACCGAGGAGCCCGGCTCGCAGACCATCCTGGTGTCCAAGTCTGTTGTGCATGAGGACTGGAACTCCAACAAACTCGCCAACGGGTGCGTTCTGTCCGGGGGCACTCGGGGATGGGCTCAGCAGGGGCGCGGACAGGGGGCTGCGTGGAGGGGAGGGGGCTCTGACCTCTTGGAGGTGCAGTCAGCCCCAAAGCCGCTAGGGTGGGGGTGTGGCAGGGAAGAGAGAAGGGACAGGGAGTCGGGGTGGGGGCAGCCTGAGGTTCCTGCCTGTTACGCCTGCAGGCTCCCAGGGACCTCAGCCACGCGTCTGCCACAGGCCACAGAGGGGGTGCCTTTGGTGAAACAGGACAATCGCCCCACTCCTCACACCCGTCCCAACAAGGTCTTTGGCATTTTCAAAGATGCCCTGCCATGTTTCCCACTGGGGCGGCCTTGGGTACCTTGCACCGCAAGGTGACAAGGGTCTCAAAGTGCCACAGAGCAGGGGAGGCCGACCCCTCTTCAGACTCTGCCTCTTGCCTGACCCAGGAACGACATTGCCCTGCTCAAACTGGCCGAATCCGCCACCCTGAGCGACAAGATCCAGCTGGCCAACCTCCCGCCTGCGGGCACCATTCTACCCAACAACTACCCCTGCTACGTCACCGGCTGGGGCAGGCTGCAGAGTAAGTGCGAGCCGAGCTGGGCGAGGGAGGGAGGCGGCCTCATCCCAGGGTGTGTGGATGCCGAGAGGTAACAGAGAGGCGCTGAGAAGTCTTCCTGAACTCAAATTCCAGTGGCCTCGGGCCCCTTACTTAGCTCCCTGTGCTAGTTTTCTCATCTTTAAAATGGGGGTATTAGCAGGGCGTGGTGGTGCACGCTTGTCATCCCCGCGCTTGGGAGGCAGAGACGGGAGGATCGCGCAGGTTCGAAGCCAGCCGCGCGCGCTGGCTTAGGAGACCCTGTTTCCAAATAAAAATGTAAAAATAGGTCTGGGAGTGTAGCCTGGAGGTAGAAGGGCTTCCAGGAACCCCAGGACCACCAAAAAAATAAATAAATAAAAATAAAATAAAATGGGGGTATTAACAGCACGCATATTTCAAGTCATCAAGCGGGTTGAAGGAGATTGGTCCCTAGGAAGTATTTAGGTCAGTACCGAGGCACAAAGTATCTGCATTGTGTTTGTGTGACTGTCATCGTGATGGAATCAGGGCTACAGAGTTTATAAGCCATCGACTTCCCTGGAGCCCTCATTGGCCCCTTCCTCCCCATATCCAAACCTGTCCCCTGTGCCTCCTGGTCCTGCCACTAACAACCTGGCTGAGTGTGAGTCCCCTTTTGACCTCACGGGTCAGATCCAGGGACAGTAGACTGCCAAGAAGGAACAGAGCACCTACCCGTTCCTTGGAAAGACACCAGAGGTTTGGAAGATTCTAGGGAGGTTCAAACAGATGAAGGATCTTTTTTCATAAGGAGATAAACCTACAGATGGCATAGAATTATAACAGAGCAGGCGTGGTGGCGCACGCTTGTCATCCCAGCATTTGGGAGGCTCAGACTGGAGGATTGTGGTTCGCGGCCAGCCTCAGCTACTTAGCAAGGATCTTTGCAACTCAGTGAGACCCTGTTTCAGAATAAAGAATTAAAAATAGGGCTGGGGATGTAGCTCAGAGGGAGAATGCCGCTGGGTTCCATCCTCAGTACCACAAAATAATAATAATAATAATAATAGTAATAATAATAATAATTGCAACACATGTACACTCAAATAAATTACTAAGGCTCTCTTGATTGGCTTATCTGTAAAAATAAGAACATAGGAAACCCCAGCAGAAGTAGGGAGGGTAGAGGAGGCACCTCATGCTTATCAGATACGAGTGCACCCACCTGCTTGGTACCCAGAAAACACGGGGGCAGCATGTGCTCCATTTGAGATACAGGGCAGGTCCAAAAGCTTGGCTTTGAGTCCATGTTCTGTCGGTCACAATGTAATGGTGGGCAAGCCACACTGGAACCTCAGTTTCCTCATCTGTAAAACAAAAACTCCGCTGGTGAAGATTAAAAGAGATGATATGCCAGGCGTGGTGGCGTACTCCAGTAATCCCAGTACTTGGGAGGTTGAGACAGGAGGATCTCAGGTTCAAGGCCCGCCTCAGCTGTATAGCAAGACCCTCAGTAACTGAGTGAGACCCTGCTTCAAAATCAAAAGGGCGGGGGGTATAGGTTGGGGGTAGAATGCCCCTGGGTTCAATCCCCAGTACTAGAGAAAAAGAGAGATGATATGTTTGAAATGCTTTAGATGTTGTGAAAATGTCATTGACATTCATACATTCAGGTGGTCTTAGGCAAGGCACTTACCTTCCCTGGATTTCACTGTCCCAGCCATCAAACAGGAATCGGTATTGAGGACTGGTGTGCTTTGGAAAGCCTACGTACACAGTGCAAGGAAAGCGCACGATCCTGCCGGGCTTGGCGGTACACTTCTGTAATCCCAGGACTTAGGAGGCCGAGACAGGAGGATAGTAGGTTTGAAGTCAGCCTCAACAACTTAGGAAGGCCCTCCACAATTTAGTAAGACTCTATTTCAACAACAACAACAACAAAAAAAAATAGGGCTGGGGGTGTAGCTCAGAGGTAAAATGCCTCTGAATTTAACCTCCAGTAACACACACACACACACACACACACACACACACACACACACACACACACTATGACCCTGACCCTTGCTCTTATGGTAGGGGTCATACTAATGGGGCAATGACCACCATGTTATTGGGGGCCATTAGGAAAAGTACCTTCACCATGCCAGAATATTTTTCCTAACTAGAAGGCTCCAAATGCAAGCAGATTCACTGTTTTACTTAAGGTAAGAAATATAACCATGGGGTAGCTCAGCTAAAGGGGAAAGAAAGAGAGAGAGAGAGACAGACAGACAGACAGACAGACTGGATGTTGAATTCAGAGGCATTCTACCTCTGAGCTACACCCCCAGATGTTTTTACTTTGAAACAGGGTCTCACTAGGTCGCTGAAAGCCTGGCTATTTTTCTGAGGCTGGCCTCAAACCTGAGACCTTCCTGTCTCAGCCTCCAAAGTACTAGGATCATAGGCATGCACCACCATGCCTGGCTCAACAGGGGAGTTTGTTAAAGGATTTAAGAGTCTTGGCCCCAGGGAAGAGCCACAGCCAGGCATCAAAACCGAAAGCCTGTAAGAAACTCACTATAAACCCTCCCCCAGAATTTATTTCCTTGCTGGATCCACCTCATCCTTCTCTATATGGAGGAAAAGGGCAGCCACCACCAACAGCTCCCTGGCTAGGATTTCTCCTCTCCATCCCAGGCTCCCTGAGGAAGTAGCTCATTGGCTCAGCTTGAGTCAGGTGATCACCAGTGGCCAGAACACTGACCAATCAACTGTGAGGACTCAGGCTAGACAAATATGGCCGCCCCGTTGCAACTCTTGGTGTGGGATAAAGTAACAAGGGCCAAAAAGAAAAGGGGTGGAGAAGAACCAATAGGTGTCACCACTGCCTCTTTGCTCAAAGGGTCCTTCTGTCTGTCCCTCTGACACCTTCTTTCTGATCTCCTGTAGCCAATGGGGCTCTTCCCGACATCCTGCAGCAGGCCCAGCTGCTGGTGGTAGACTATGCCACCTGCTCCCAATCCAGCTGGTGGGGCAGCTCCGTGAAGACCAACATGGTCTGCGCCGGGGGTGATGGTGTGACCTCCAGCTGCAATGTAAGTAAACAAAGTGAGAGGCCCCTCCACGACAAAGTGTGCCGGGGGGTGGGGGGGGAGAAGGCCCAGGTCCTAGCACCCATCCATCCGCCTGCATCCCGGCAGAAGCTTTGGAAAAACCTCTGGACATGTCAAACCTGGCCTTTGTCCTTGTAGCCTTCACAAAAGATGGTTTGAGCCAGGCGAGGGAGCGCACGCTTGTCATCCCAGCATCTGGGAGGCTGAGACAAGAGGATTGTGGTTTGGGGACAGCCTCAGCTACTCAGTGAGGCCCTTTGCAACTTAGTGAGACCCCTTTTCAAAATTAAGAATAAAAAATAGGGTTGGGGGTGCAGCTCAGAGGTAGAATGCCCCTGGGCTTAACCCCTAGTAACACACACACACACACACACACACACGAAAAAAACAGGGTCTCAGTAAGTTGCTAAGGGCCTCACTAAATTGCTGAGGCTGGCCTGGAACCTATATCCTCCTGCCTCAGCCTCCCAAGTCCTGGGATTACAGGTGTGCACAACACCCGGCTCTTTTCATACCCTTCAGATCAAATGCCCCCTGCACTCTGCCCACAAAGCTCCCAGGCAAGCTCCGGTCACTGAGGGAGTGGTGAGGTAGCCGAGAGCATGGGTACGTGGCCTCAGCTCCTTCACTCTCTGCCTGTAGATGCTGGGGCACACCCGGCCTCTCAGGGGAACTGGGGTCCCCCCACTTGGGCTTGACAGGCTTCAGTGAGGATGAACAAGGTGGAACACAGGAAGTGCATGTAGAAACGTCAGCTCTTGGGTGTCCCGGTACCACCTCGAGCCCTGAGCACGGGCTGGCTCCAGAGGACAGCGACCTGGGCGGACACTGGCGGAGTGTTGGGAACAAGGCTTCCCTTCCCCACCCTTCACCGCCATTCTGATCTTTCCAGGGCGACTCCGGCGGGCCGCTGAACTGCCAGGCCTCCGATGGCGAGTGGCAAGTACATGGCATTGTCAGCTTTGGGTCCGCTCTTGGCTGCAACTACTACCGCAAGCCCTCGGTCTTCACCAGGGTCTCCGACTACATCAGCTGGATCAATGCGGTAAGAACCGGCCCAGCCCTGAGCCCCAGAGTCCTGCCCTGCTCACTCTGCTCCTCAGGGGCCTTTGCCTGCCCAGGGTATAGAACCCCCTTCCAGGAACTAAGCAACCCCCCAGGAGGCCGCACACCTGGGCAATCCCTGCTGGGTCTCCCCAGGACTCCCCAAAATTTCTGTGTGGGAAAAGGTACAAGCCAGACATGGTGATGCACACCTGCAATCCCAGTAGTTGGAGGATCGAAGGTTTGAGGCCAGCCCGAGCAACTTTAGTGAAGCGCTCAGCAACTTAGACCCTATTTCTAAATTAAAAAATAAAAAATAAAAAATCGGGATGGGGGTATAACTCGGAGGTAGAATGCTCCTGAGTTCAATCAGTACCTAAATAAGTAAATAAATAGGGCTGGGATATAGCTCAGAGTTAGAACTCCCTTGGGTTTAATCTCTAGCACCACACACATAAAAGTGAAAAGACACGCTGTCCAAGGACACCCTCGGGCATTAGGAACGATTTCCTTAGGATTACTGAGGTATTTCATCTTTGCATATTGGCACGTGGACCCAGACCTCACCCCCATCCAGTTCTATAAACAGTGATATTTATTTACAAAGCCCAGAACTTAAATTATTGGAAGCTAGTCCCCCTGAAAAGTCCGTCCCCCCAGCTCTGTCACCCAGGGTGGCAGGGTTCCTGGGGTGGACGGGTTCCAGTGTTAGGGTGGAAGGGCAGAGAACACTGTGTTCCGGCGGGGACACATTTTAACCTCCACCCCTGCCCCCGGCATTGCCGCCACCCCGATTTGCTCTTCTTCCTGTAAAGTGGGACATGAACTAAAACCGGATCCTCAGCGCTGATATTTATAGGAGCCAGGACAAGTAGGAACCTTGGCGTTTGGGGCACGGGCCACCAGAAAAGGGAGTGCTGGCACCCGGTTTCATTATTTTCAGTTTAATGTGCAGAGAACTGCTCGATGGGATTCAATTGCCACCATGTTACAAAACCAATACAAAACTACAGCCACAAGCCCTGGTCACAGGAGCGAAAAAACAACGCTGTCTAAGCCGGCAGCTGGCGGCTTCCAAGTTGCCCCCAACACCTGCCAGCCCCGCGTCCGTTTGACTGTCTGCCGCCTCCGCTTTGCCAACGGGTGGGCCCAGGCCCCACAGACTCCCAAAACGTGTTGGGGAAAAGTGGAAAATCAAGTCAAGAGAGAGAGAGAGGCCATTAATTTGTGGGATTTTATTGTTATCATTTGGGGATTTTTTTTTTTTTAAACTGGGAGAAGCCATGATTCAGTTCTGGCAGAGGGAAGTCCTCGGCCTGCTCGAGACCCTACCAGCAGTTTGAAGGAACCTCACAACCAGACTAGATGGATGGATGCTCAGGGGCTTTTCCCAGCCAAACCCTCAGATCCTTTTTCAGCCCCAGCTGCCGTGCCTGGCAGCACCTTCAAGACCCAAAGCGGGTGCTGGGACAGCGGTCCTCACTCGTCTCAGCATCAGCTGTTCCCAGACACAGACACCTACACAGCAGAGTCAGCCAGAAGGCAGGGCAATCGGACCTCACGTGGCATCTGGGCAGAGGCCCCACGTGCATCGGAGAGCAGCCAGGGCGGCACAGATGCCCAGTAGTGGGTTCTAGGAGTGGGAGGGCCAGGCAACCAGCTGTCGCAGGTGCAGGCTGTCCCAGCAGCTGCAGAGGGGTTAGTGGAAGCCCGCTGTGGCCCCAGCCCAGGGGTCTGCATGAGCAGCCTTGGGCCACTAGCAGCTGAGGCCCTGAGGGTTCTTGGGAGCACCTGCCGGATAAACCTAGACCAGGGAGAGCCAAAGCCAGGGAGCTGCGGAGGAAAGGCAGGGAGGAGACAGGACCTGTCTCCGGCATCCGTCCTTTCAACAAATGTCCTTTGAAAGGCAGCTACACATGAAGCTGGGGCAATCGCTAGCTGTATTTTCTTTTCAGAAGGCAATCTATTTCTTTAGGAAAAATATTAAAAGAACATAGGAGCATAGAAGTCTCCCTCAGTTTATACCTGCAGGTTCACTCCGCAGAGGTAATTACTGCTAACGGCTTGCAGTGTATTCTGGATGTCTGAGCATTTAAAAATTACCTCTGAGCCGCACATGGTGGTGCACACTTGGAGTCTCAGTAGTTAGGAGGCTGAGACAAGAGGGTTGCAGGTTCAAGGACAGCCTCAGCAAGCAGTGAGACTCTCTACAACCTAGCAAGAGAGTTTCAAGACAAAAAAAAAAAACATAAAATAAAAAGGGCTGGAGGTATAGCTCAGAAGTAGAATGCCTCTGGGTTCAATCTCTAGTAACACACACACACACACACACACACACACACACACACACACACACACTATAAACTAGGCATGCTCATACATGCCTGCAATCCCAGCACTTGGGAGGCTGAGACAGAAGGATTGTAGGTTCAAGACCAGTCTCAGCCACTTAGTGAGGCCCTTAGCAACTTAGTAAGACCCTGTTTCAAATTTAAAATAAAATAGGGGTGGGGGTGTGGCTCAGAGGTAGAATGCCTCTGGGTTCAATTCACAGTACCACCAAAAAAAAAAAAAGTATATATATATATATACAGATAGTCACTGTCTTCTAACCAAAAATGGAGTCTTAATCCTGATCAGCAACAACTTAGTTTTTTGTTTTTTTTTGCAGTACAAAAACAATGAAACGCAGGGGATGGAACTCAGGGGCATTCTACTTCTGAGCGACACCCCCCAGCCCTATTTTATTTATGTACTTATTTATTTATTTTTGCAGTACTAGGGATGGAACTCAGGGGCATTCTGGGTCTCACTGAGTTGCAGAGGGCCTAAGTAGATAAGGCTGTCTGTAGAACCATGATCCTCCTGTCTCAGCCTCCCAAATGCTGGGATTACAAGTGTGAGCCACCATGCCCGGCTTGCCACTTAAGTTTTTTTGTTGTTGTTGTTGTTTATTTTTGTTTTTTGCAGGTCTGGGGATGGAACCCAGGGGCAATCGACCTCCGAGCTACAGCCCCTGCCTTTTTTTTTTTTTTTTTTTTTTTTTTTTTTTTTGCGGATCTGGGGTTGGAACCCAGGGGCATTCAACCTCTGAGCTACACTCCCTGCCCTATTTTTTAGTCTTTATTTTGAAACAGGGTCTTGCTGAGTTGTGGAGGGCCTAAGTAGCTGAGGCTGTCCACGAACCCGGACCCTCCCGTCTCAGCCGCCCGAATGCTGGGATGACGAGCGTGCGCCGGGACGCCCGGCTCTCAGCTTAGCTTTTCACTTCCTCCCCAGACACCTTTTACTTGTCGGTACCCAGCCCTGTGCCGTCCTTTGAACAGCTAACTAGCATTCCAGCGTGACTGGGAGGTTTCCCTCCGCTTCTTGCCTTTCACTCTTACACTGCTGCAGGGAGCAGAGCACCCTCCAAGACACCTCCTCACACCCTGGTCTGAGGATCTGTGCTGCCGCTCTCCAGCAGCCTCACTGGCTCTTAAGTGTTTAGGGCTCAAAATTGTTTTACGTGTAGCTCAGTGGTAAAGCGCTTGCCCCGGAGCATGCGCACTGTGAGTAATAACAATGAGACGCTCTCGGCAGAGGGTGCCCCAGTGGTAGAGCACGTGCTTAGCATGTGCAAGGCCCTGGCTCTAATCCCTAGCACCAAAAAATAAGTTTAATAGATTCTGGTCAACTGCCTAGAAAGCAGGTCACAGCTCCATGCACAGCGAGAACAGTGCCTCGCTACAAGTTCTAATCCAAGAAACAAATGAAATCTAAAACATGCCCGTCCTTATACTTGGTGCATAATTCCTAGGGGCTCACTGGCCCCCCAGACCTAAAGCCCAAACAGGGTATCAGGTTAAGACCCCTCTTTCCAGAAGCCCCAGCAAGTCCGTGAAGAGCTGTGCTCACGTCTCCTCCCAAATAACTCCCACCCATGGGTAGGGAGACACTGGCGCCAGGGGAACAAGGGCTGTTGGGTTGACCTGCTCGTTTTCCTGTGTGTCCTGCAGGTGATTGCAAACAACTAACCACACGCGTCTCTGGGACTGTCAAGACTTGGAAAGGTCACCGAAGGGAAATAATAATAAAGTGATAAGGACACGGGCCACATCTTTGTGAGAGTCTTACTAGCAAACCGTCCTCACGTCAGGCCCTCCGAGCGAGATCAGGAGCGTTCAGACCACGGGGCATTTCACGACCACACAGCGGTCACTCTGCAGCCCAGGGCCTGGGGCTTTCTCAAGGAAGAAGCAGGGGGCAAGGGTCGGGATTCAAGACGCGGGTTCAGGCCAGGCATCTCCACTGGATAACGGTGTTCCCTTAGACAAGGGACTTCACCTCGCTGAGCTTATGGGCCCCACCCCAGTCACATCCTGGGATGGGGCGGGGATCAAATACAATGAGACCTGGGGAGATGCTTCAGAAAAAAGCAAAATTCTCCTTTATAAGGAAGAACAGAGAGCTGGAGCAAAATGAGAGGGGAAATGGGCAAGAGAGAGTCCATACTCACCTAACATTTATGTGTTGAGTCTAAATAATGCAAGCTGGGTATGGTGGCCCAAGCCTGGCATCCAGTACTTGGGAGACAGGAGGATCACAGGTTGCCACCAGCCTCAGCAACTTAGCGAGGCCCTCCATGACTTAGTGAGACTGTTTCAAAATAAAATAAGGTTTGGGGGCAGGGGGAGCTCAGAGTTAGAATGTCCCTGGACTCAATCACACATACACACAATAATGCAATAAAGGGGAAGTTCGCCATTTTTGACACACCTTTTTTTTTTTTTTTTGGCGGATCTGGGGATGGAACCCAGGGGCATTTGACCTCCGAGCTACACCCCCTGCCCTGTTTTTTATTCTTTATTTTGAAACAGGGTCTCACTAAGTTGCGGAGGGCCTCACTAAGTAGCTGGGATTACAAGCGTGCGCCACCACGCCCGGCTGACACATCATTTAGAATTCACAGACCCCGGCTGTTTAGACCCGGGAAGCCTAAGCTTGTTGAGCTAAGACATACGCTGGTTTGTGTGTTGCCCAAATCCCTGCAGACCGATGGCTCTCAAGTGAGGGCACTGTTGTCCCCCAGGGCACATCGGGCAATGTCTGAAGATGTTTTTGGTCGGCACAACTGGGGGGCGGGGGGATGCTCCTGGCAGCCGGTGGGTAGACTTCAGGGACCGTGCAAATGTCCTACAAAGTACAGGAGACTCCACAACCTGCCAACAGTGAGCAGGTCCAGCAGCGCTACTTTAGAGAACACGGAGGGGGCACGGGCCACCATCACCTGCCCGGGACTGCACTGAGGAAGTGGCCACGTGGCTTCACAACGTTCTGCTCCTCTCCTCCACGTACGGCATCTGTCAACTGCTGAGAGCCCATCTGTGACCACCAGAGGAGGAGCAGATCTTGCTGGGGCTACGGAATCCCTGGCTTACAGGGGTCTTTTGGGGGGAACTGGGGATTGAACCCAGAAGCATTCTACCTCTGAGCTACACCCCCAGCCCCATTTTGTATTTTTATTTTGAAACAGGGATTTGCTAGGTTGATGGGAGTCTCACTACTTGCTGAGGCTGCCCTTGAATCTGCGATCCTCCTGTCTCAGCCTCCCAAGTACGGGGACTACAGGTGTGCGCCACCACACTGGGCCTGGCTCGCAGCTTCAGAGGCCAGGCCTGGAGCAGGAAGGTTCTGGGGTGAATGATCAGGCAGGGTGATGGGCCCTGGCCTCATCCGATCTTTTTTATTTTCATTATTGAGATTTTATTGGTTGTGCTGAGGACCAGTTCAGCCATTTTACTTTGTACACAAATTTAACACATGTACCGAAAATCTAAATAGCCTGTTACTGCCAGGCATGGTGGCGCACGCTTGTAATCCCGGCATTCGGGAGGCTGAGACCGGAGGATCGCGGTTTACCGACAGCCCCAGCTACTTAGTGAGGCCCTTTGCGACTCAGTGAGACCCTGTTTCAAGATAAAGAATTAAAAAATAGGGCTGGGGGTGTATCTCGGAGGGAGAATGCCCCTGGGTTTCATCCCTAGTGCTGCAAAAAAAATAATAATAATAACAATAAAAACCTGATACTGTGATTCTTTTTCAAAGTTATTCCAGTGACTTCCCAGCTTCAAATTTAGAGGCAAATTTTCCACAAGAGGCATCGAATTCCAGATCTTAAAATGCTAATAAGCTGTTACTTAAGTCTCACCAAGTCACAATTTTAGGTCAAATTCACTATATGCGACCGGCCGGCCCGGGCGCGGTTGGGCGGACGCGGCAGCGGCGGAGGCCGACGCCGGCCATGAGCGCTCGCGCGGCGGGGCCGGGGGGGCCGGGGAGGCGCGGGCGGGCGGGCCGGGCGGGAGGCGGCGCCGGGACCAGAGCTCAGTTCCCCCAAAATTATAAAAGCAGGAAAACTCAAGACAAAGAAATCTAACAAGGCCAGTGATTTCAGCGATATGGCAAATTGGCCAACACCAGGTGAATTAGTGAACACTGGCTCTCAGAGTGTCACCAGCCAAGGAAATAAGAAGCCACCAACTAGAAAAGAAAAAGAAGCGAAAGTTGAAAGGAGAAGTAACGGAGAGAGCAAGGAGCACCGGGAAGCCAAAGCGGAGGGTCCTGTAGAGGCCGTGAGCGAGGACGAGGCCCAGGCGAGCAGCCAGCGCAGGAAAGCTAATAAGCACAAGTGGGTACCACTCCCCTTAGATGATGTGAGACCAGAGAGTCCGGAGAGACCCGGGTCCCGGAACAGCTCCAGGTGCCAAGCGGAAGCCGACCAATCAGTGCACGCCCCGAGGAGGAGCGCCGCACGGGGTTGGAGGCGCGATCGAGAAAAGAGGGATGAGGATGAGGATGAGGTGTCCAGCGTGAGAAGCCAGGGCCGCAGCGCCCGAGGTGCCTTTAGAGGCCGCGGGCGGGGCCGAGGACGCGGCCGAGGGAACCCTCGAGTGAACTTCGATTATTCGTATGGCTACCGAGAGCACGCTGAGAGGACCGAGCAGCCCCTTCAGGCGGAGCTGGGCGGCGGCGTGGTGTACTACTGCGCGGACGCCGGCCTGCAGGTGTACCCCGTGGAGGAGGCGGTGCTCAAGGAGTACATCCGGCGGCAGATTGAGTATTATTTCAGTACAGAAAATCTGGAGCGTGATTTCTTTCTCCGGAGGAAGATGGACGCACAGGGCTTCCTGCCCATATCCCTTATTGCTGGGTTTCACCGTGTGCAGGCTCTCACCACCAACCTCAGCCTCATTCTAGAGGCACTGAAGGACAGCACGGAAGTGGAAGTGGTGGACGAGAAGATGAGGAAGAAGGTAGAGCCTGAGAAGTGGCCGGTCCCGGGCCCTCCCCCCCGAGCCGCCCCGCACACAGACTTCTCTCAGCTCATCGACTGTCCAGAGTTCGTGCCAGGCCAGGCCTTTTGCTCTCAGACAGGTAACAGCTTTGCTTCTAGAGCGGACAGGGTAACCGTGAGGTGCTGGATCCATTTCACCTCTTTTTAGTTTACATCCCTTTTGATGCTCCAAATCCTATTTATATTGTCCCCACACTGAGCTTTATTTAAACAGAGATCTGAGAATTATGGAGGTTTATTGATCTTACAATTAAATGTTTGCACTTTGTCATGTAAAAAAAAAATTCACTATATGCAAATTTTCCAACTTCCACAGCACACTGAACAAAATGATTAAGGAAACGGGAACACCAATACCAGAGGTGTGACGGAGCACGTGCAGCTCTCGGCCAGGGAGTGGCTGGTTTTCTTTCTTTCTTTCTTTCTTTCTTTCTTTCTTCCTTCCTTTCTTTCTTTCCTTTTTTTTCTTTTGGTGGTACTGGGGTTCCTGGAAGCCCTTCTACCTCTGGGCTACACTCCCAGACCTATTTTATACTTTTTGTTTTTTTTCCCATTTCGAAACAGGGTCTCCTAAGCCAGCGTGCGCGGCTGGCTTCGAACCTGCGCGGTCCTCCTGTCCCCGCCTCCCGAGCGCGGGGATTACAAGCGTGTGCCACCACGCCTGGCGTAGGAGTGTTTTTCTTTAGGAAATAATTCTACTAAAACGTAACATGGGGCTAGAACTTAAAATACTCAAGACACATTAAATGCATGACTGTGACACCAAATTGCCATTTAGTATGGTTTGTGTTGTGGGACATAACTAACCCGCCACCTATGGAACAGTAAGCTGACACCCAAGACGGTCAAAGCCTCCCATAACCCAAAAGTCCAATATCCCGCTCTTCTCAAGTTGTAACAACAACAACAAAAAAAAAAAAAACAACCTGCAAACAGTTTTTCTTTTCTTTTCTTTTTTTTTTTCCAGGTCTGGGTATGGAACCCAAGGGCATTCGATCTCTGACCTCAGAGCTACACTCCCTGCCCTACTTTTTATTCTTTATTTTGAAACTGGGTCTCACTGAGTTGCGGAGGGCCTCACTAAGTAGCTGAGGCCGTCCGCGAACCGCGATCCTCCGGTCTCAGCCTCCCGAATGCTGGGGTAGGAAGCGTGCACCACTCCCGGCTCAGTTTCACTTCTAAAGCAAATCATTTGCACTTGAAAAATGGGATGAGGTGGGATTCGCTGCTCCTTCTCAAAATGTTTCTAGAGCTACTAAAAAAAAAAAAAAAAAAAAAAAAAAAAAAAAAAAAAAAAAAAAAAAAACCTTGCATTTACCAAAGAGCTGATAAAAATGTTCCTCTGGATTATACAGAAAGGGAGACAGGGACACGGAGGGGGCGTGGCGTGCGGCTAGTCAGACTGCGCTGCTCTCCTTTCTTCACAGAAGCTGGACTCTCCTTGCGGTTAGTAAATCTTTGGTTCCTTGGTTAGCTTTTTTGCCTGCTTCCATTGGCGCTAACCTTTTTTATACTTTTTCTCCCAAGACTCAGCCTTTCCTGCTGCCTTCTTGGGCTTCGTCCCACTCCTGGAGGAGCAGGTTTGGCTGACTACCTCGCTGATCTGGGCTCGTCCTTCCCGCCCCTTCGGCAGAGCTGACCTTCCTCTTGAGCTGCGTGGGGGGCGTGTGCGGGGCTGCAGACTGGACACGCGGGGCTGCAGACTGGACACGCGGGGCCTTGGTGGCTGCACTGCCCGGCCCCTGCCCGAGCTGCTGGGTCCCGCCCCTCATTAAGTTTTAAAGAAAAGTTTCTTCCGGAGGAAATTAAAACAACCAGGAATCTGTTTGTAGGTCCCCCTCTCTGAAACAGCATTGGCAACCTGGAAAAACACAAGCACAGGAAGTCTGAGGGTTCCGTTCTCCTGACTAAAGCCAAGAGTTCAAAAGAGGAGCTGGGGGAATCTCCACTAAACAAGCCTCCCCCCGTTTATTGGGGGGTTTTTTGTTTTTGTTTTTTGCTTTTTGCAGTGCTGGAGGCTGAACCCAGAGCCTCGCGCATGCCGGTAAACTCTACATCACTGGGCTACACCGCAGCCCTTTTTATTTCGAGACAGCGTCTTGCTAGGTTGTCCAGGCTAAAAGGGCCTTTCCAGGACAGTTCTAGCCGGTGTGGTGGCACATGCCTGGAATCCCAGGACTTCGGAGGCTGAGACAGGAGGATCGCAGTTCACAGCCAGCCTCAGCTACTTAGGCCCTCCACAACGTTGTGAGACCCTGTTTCAGAATAATAAAGAAAAAAAATAATAGGGCTGAGGGTGTAGCTCAGAGGTAGAATGCCCCTGGATAATAAAGGAAAAAAAAAAATTGGGCTGGGGGTGTAGCTCAGAGGTATTCTACCCTGGGTTCTGTCCCCAGTACAGCAAAAATAAAATGAGTAAATAAACAATATGGCTGGAGATGTAGCTCGGAGATAGAATGCTCCTGGGTTCCATCCCCAGTACCGTAAAAATTAAATTAAATAAATAAATAAATAATAAATAAATAATAGGGCTGCGGGTGTAGCTCGGAGGTGGACTGCCCCCTATGGTACTTACCATAGATACACAAAAATTCTCAAACCTTAAAAATTCACTGAGTTCAAATGACCCTGAAAGGTCAGCGTGAAGACAGGCCCAGGAGCAGGAGCCAGCCGTGAGGCCTGCCTGCGGCCCTGACGGGCCCCTGCTGGCCTCTGAGGGTCACTTGCCCCGGCCGCGGCCCCTGCACCCTATAGGTGGCGCCCCGCTCTTGCCTGACTTCTCTGCTGGGGTCTGCCCAGCAAGCTTGGCCAGAACCTCCCTGGGGAGGAGGAGTGGCCCTGGCCTTACAGCCCCTCCCGTGTGCAGACCACCTGAGCCGAGCAGGAGGGACCCGTGTGTGTTTCCCAAGGCAGCCACGGGGCTCATGCACCCCAGCCAAGTGGGGTTCTCACGGGGCAGAGCTAGACCCTGTCGGGCCACCCTTCCTGTCTGGTCTCTCACTGGGACCTCAAGCTCCAAAAGGGAGTCATGGTTCTTGAGGATCAAGTGTAAAAGCTGAGAGCCGGGCGTGGTGGTGCACGCTTGTTATCCCAGTATTTGGGAGGCTGAGACGGGAGGATCACAGGCTCAAGGCCAGCCTCAGCTACTTAGTGAGGACCTCTGCAACTTAGTGAGGCCCTGTTTAAAAAAAAAAAAAAAGAATAAAAAATAGGCCTGGGAGTGTAGCTCAGAGATAGTGTGCCCCTGGGTTCAATACTCAGTAGTAAAAGAAAAAAAAAAGTGTAAAAGAGGAGTCAGGCCCATAACCACACCAACTAGGGAGGCTGAAGCAGGAGGATCACAGGTCCAAGGCCATCCTGAGCAACTTGGTGAGATCCTGTCTCAAAATAAAAAATAAGGGACTTAAGAGACCCTGTTTCCAAATGAAAATATAAAAAATAGGTGTCTGGGAGTGTAGCCCGATGGTAGAAGGGTTTCCAGGAACCCCAGGACCACCAAAAAATTAATTAGTTAATTAAAAAATAAGGGAAATATATCAAGTTTTGTGTGCATGTATGATTGTATCACTTTACTGTTTTGTTTTGTGGTACTGGGGTTAGCCCTATTTTTAATTCTTTTATTTTTAAAACAGGACCTCACTAAGTAACTGAGCAGCGCTGTCCACAAACCGCGATCCTCCGGTCTCAGCCTCCCAAATGCTGGGTTTCCAAGTGTACACTGCCATGCTCAGCTGTTTGTGTCACTTTAAACCTCACTATGATACATAATTATATCACACCAATAAAAGCATAAAAACATTTCTTTTTGGTACTGGGGATTGAACCCAGAGGCATTCTACCTCCAAGCTATACCCCTAGCCCGGTTTTATTTCTTATTTGGAAACAGGGTCTCACTATGTCGCTAACAGCCTCCCTAAGTTGCCAAGGCTGGCTTTGCACCCGCCATCCTCCTGTCTCAGCCTCCTAAGTACTGGGATTACAAGCATGTGCCATCATGCCTGGCTATAAAAATAAGGGATGGGAGCTCAGTGGTAAAGTACCCCTGTGTTAAGTCACAAGTACCATAATAAAAAGAAAGAACAAGCGAGCATACCATGGGGTGAGGGTACTAGGGGCCCACAAGCAGCCTTCATGGGGTGCTACGCACTGGCCACTCAACCACCCACCAGCCTGGGCCCCAGAGAAAGCAGGTGAAGGCAGCCCTTTGGAAAAATGGCCAATGTCACCAGAGGCAGTGACGTCCGCCCTTAGGAGAAGCAGAAGCACCGCCAGGCCCCACGCAAGCCGGGGCTCAGAGACAGACGCGGCCTGAGCCATGGCCACACTGCCCCCCGCCTTCCCTTTGGGCCTGGTGTCCTGCGCACCCGCCCACCCACCCGAGGAAGATGCGCTGCCCGCAGCCGCCGCCCCGCTCCCTCCCGGAAGACGGTGGCACTCACCCGGAGCAGGAGAGACAGCAGATCTTCAGAGTGGGCCCAGCGCTCAAGGACGCCGTCCAGGGTCTCGATGTACCAGGAGCCGCTCTTGGTGTCCCTCCAGGAGACGAAACCTGCGCAAGGAGGGAGGCTGAGCCTTGCTGGACAGCCGCCCCGGCCGAGCCTCGGGCTGGGCCTCCTCCAGACTGCGACCCGTCCTGGGAGGCAGGAGCAGCCCAGGTCCCGTGGCTCCACGCCGCCCCATCTTACGGTCCCCTGGCAGCCACCTCCTGACTGGATGTGACTCCCATGTCACCAGAAAGGAAATCTAGGCTTCAATGAGAAGCCCAGTGACTCCCCCAAAGGAGACAAAAGGAAGGTCTCCACGCCTCCCTGTCACTGGGCCTGGGGACACGCCTGGCCCCTGGCTTAGACCCCACAACGCCCGAGGTGCAACTACTAGTCCCATCTTTAAAAATGTATTTATTTATGGTACTGGAGATTGAACCCAGGGGCATTATACCTCCAGCCCTATTTTTTGTTTGTTTATTTATTTATTTTTTGCTGTACTGAGGATGGAACCCAGGGGCATTGTACCTCCAATGTATACTCTCAGCCCTATTTTTTTAGTCTTTTTTTATTTTTTGAAACAGGGTCTCACTGAGCTGTGAAGAGCCTTGCTAAGTAGCTGAGGCTGTCCGCGAACCGCGATCCTCCTGTCTCCGCTTCCTAAATGCTGGGATTACAAGCGTGGACCCCCACACCCGGCTCTTACTCTTGACTTTGAAACAGAGTCTCATCTCACTAAGTTGCAGAGGACCTCACTAAGTAGTCGAGGCTGGCTGTGAACCTGTGATCCTCCTGTCTCAGCCTCCCAAGTACTGGGATTACAAGGGTGTGCCACCGTGCCCAGATTCATTTTCTTTTATTTTTGTTTTGTTTTGTTTTTTTGGTGCTGGGGACTGAACCCAGGGGCACTCTACCTCCGAGCTATATTCCCAGCCCTATTTCATTTTTTTTTTTCTTTTGGGAAACAGAGTCTCACTAAGTTACTGAGAGCTTAAGTTGCTGAGATTGACTTTGAACCTGCAATCTTCCTGTCTTAGCCTTCCAAGTACTAGGATGACAGCTGTGCACCACCACGCCCAGCCAAACCATCCATTTTAGAGAAGAAGGCGCCGGGTGTGGTGTTGCATATCCATAATCCCAGCACTTGGCAGGCTGGGGTGGGAGGATTGCAGGTTTGAGACCAGCCTTAGCAATTTAGTGATGCCCTCAGTAACTTAGACCCTGTTTCAAAATGAACAAATAAAAACATCTGGGTCAATCCCCAGTACCACAAAATAAAACAGAGAGAAGGCAGGGCTAGAACAGGTGAGACCCACAAACCCAATTGTGTGCGACTCTTTAAAGCGTGTGTCCCAAGTGTCTCACCCGCCACACGGAGCTGAGGCCCAGAGAGGTGAAGTAACTTGTTCCCGGTCACACAGTGAAGGCATTGCTGCCTCTAGGGCTGATGGGAGGCTGAGCTTACCAGGGAAGGTGGAGTAGGACACGAGGATGTCACTGGGCGTGGGCAAACTGGCCACGGCGTCCAGCTGGTCGTAGGTCCTCGGGCCTTTCTCAAAGGGGATGGCATCTGGCTCAGGGTTATTGCCAGAGGCCCTGTCTTTAGAGGAAGTGCTGTCCACCTCAAACCCGTGGTCCTTTTGCTCTACAAGAAGTAGAAACAAACACCGCTTATCACTGGAGCACAGTATTTCTCTTGAGGAAGAAAAACCCTGAACCTGAAGACTTTGCTGGTGACTACCAAACACTTAAAAGAAAATTAACGCCGTTCTCAAACTGTACCAAAAGATTAAAGAGAAAGAAACACACCCTATCTCATTCTGAGGCCAGCATTGCCCTGATACCAAAGCCAGATACTAAGATACTACAATAAAATAAAACCATAGCCGGGCATGGTGGAGCACGCTTATAATCCCAGTACTTGGGAGGCTGAGACAAGATTGCACAGGTTCGAAGCTAGCCTCAGCTACTTAGTAAGGCTCTCCGCAACTTAGTGAGACCCTGTTTCCAAATAAAATATAAAATAGGTCTTGGAGTGTAGCCCGGAAGTAGAAGGCCCCTGGGTTCCACCCCCAGTACCACAATACATAAATTAATTAATTAAAAAAACAGCCGGGCGTGGTGGCACACGCTTGTAATCCCTGCGCTTGGGAGGCGGAGACAGGAGGATCATGCAGGTTCGAAGCCAGCTGCGCATGCTGGCTTAGGAGACCCTGTTTCCAAATAAATAAAAAATAGGTCTGGGAGTGTAGCCTGGAGGTAGAAGGGCTTCCAGGAACCCCAGTACTACACACACACACACACAAAAAAAAAAAAAAAAAAAAAAAAAACCACAGACCAATATCCCTTCTGAACAGAAATGCAAAAATCCTCAACATAAAAGCAAATTGAATTCAGCAGTATGTTAAAGGGATTATATGCCATGACCAAGTGAGATTTGTTCCTGGAATGCATGGATGGTTCAACATTCAAAACTTAATCAATGTAATCCAAGACATTAGTGGAATGAAAGGGGGGGGAAACCCCTACATGATCGTCTCACTGGGTGCAGAAAAAAGCATTTAACAGAACTAACAACCTTTGCTCTGCTTCCCAGCTGCCATGAGCAGCTTTCCTCTGCCACACTTCTCCACCATTTCTGCCTTGGAGCCAGCCGACCATGGACTGAACCTCTGAAACCCTAAGCCAAATAAACCTTTCCTCCCCTAAAAAACAAACAAACAAACAAACAAAAAAACACCTAACAACTGTTCATGATAAAAAATATTCAACAAACTAGGGATAAAAGGGAGGTACTTCAAGACAATAAAAGTCAGATGTGAAAACTCCACGGTGAACCCCCTGCTCGATGATGAAAGGCTGACGCTTCCCCTCTGCTGTCGGGAAGAAGGCGCGAATGCCTGCTTTGGCCACTTCTCCTCAGCATGGCCGGAGAAGTCCTCACTGGAGCAATTAGACAAGAAAAAAGAAAGGGCATCTAAATTGAAAACTATCTCTGTTCACAGGTAGTATGACCTAATATGTAGAAAATCCTAAAGTTTACACCCAGAATAACAGAATTGATAAAAAATGAAGCCGGGCGTGGTGGCGCACGCTTGTAATCCCGGCATTCGGGAGGCTGAGACCGGAGGATCGCGGTTTGCGGACAGCCTCACTACTTAGTGAGGCCCTCCGCAACTCAGTGAGACCCTGTTTCAAAATAAAGAATAAAAAATTAGGGCAGGGGGTGTAGCTTGGAGGTCAAGTGCCCCTGGGTTCCACCCCCAGACTCGCAAAAAAAAAAAAAAAGAATTGATATAAATGAAATTGGCAAAGTAGCAGGATATAAAGTCAACATACAAAAACACATTCCTATACACCATCAATGAACAATCCAATTTCATTTACAACCAATATCAAAAAGAAGACAGTACAGTCAGGTATGTTGACACATGCCTGTATTCCCAGTACCTGAGAGGTTAAAACAGGAGGTTTGCGGGTTTGAGCCAGCCTCAGCAACTTAGCAAGATCCTATTTCAAAATAAAAAATAAAAGCTGGTGTGGTGGCGCACACCTGTGATCCCAGTACTTGGGAGACTGAAACAGGAAGTTGGCGGCCAGCCTCAGCTACTCAGTGAGGCCCTCCACAAATTAGTGAGACCCTGTTTCAAAATAAAGTATAAGCCGGGCGTGGTGGCGCACGCTTGTAATCCCAGCATTCGGGAGGCTGAGACCGGAGGATCGCGGTTCGCGGACAGCCTCAGCTACTTAGTGAGGCCCTCTGCAACTCAGTGAGACCTGGTTTCAAAATAAAGAATAAAAAATAGGGCAGGGGGTATAGCTCGGAGGTCAAATGCCCCTGGGTTCCATCTCCAGACCCGCAAATAAATAAATAAATAAATAAATAAATAAATAAAAATTTAAAAAATAAAGTATTAAAAAATAGGGCTATGGCCGGGTGTGGTGGCACATGCTTGTAATCCCAGCATTTGAGAGGCTGAGACAGGAAGATCGTGGTTCGAGGACAGCCTCAGTTACTTAGTGAGGCCCTTTGCAACTCAGTGAGACCCTGTTTCAAAATAAAGAATAAAAAATAGGGCTGGGGGATATAGGTCAGAGATAGAATGCCCCTGGGTTCCATCCCCAGTACCTCAAAAAAAAAAAAAAAAAGGGCTGTGGATGTAGCTTGGAGGTAGAAGACCCCTGGGTTCTCTCTCCAGTACCACACACACACAAAAATAAATAAATAAATAAATAAATAAATAAATAAATAAATAATGGGTTGAGGGTATAGTTCAGAGGTAGAATGCCTCTGGGTTCAATTCCCAGCACTAATTTTTTTTTTTTTTTAGGGATGGGGCTAGTCTACCTCTGGGCTATTTTATACTTTATTTGGAAACAGGGTCTCACTAAGTTGCTGAGAGCCTCACTAAGTAGCTGAGGCTGGCCTTGAACCTGTGCGATCCTCCTGTCTCAGCCTCTCAAGCGCGGGGATTACAAGCGTGCACCACCACGCCCGGCAAAAAAATTTTAAAAGAGAATAAAATATTTGGAAATTAGTTTAATCAAGGAAGTGAAGAATGTGTAGAATGAAAAATATAAAACATGGTTGAAAGAAATTAAAAATAATATAAATAAACAGAAACATATCCCATGATCATGAACTAGAAAACTTAACACTGGTAAAGGGCATCAATACTGCTCAACACAATCTCTGGGTTAAATGAAATTCCTATCAAAATCCCAGGGACGCCTTTCACAGAAAGAGAAAAGGCTATTCCAAAATTCAAATGAAATCTGAAGGGATCCCAAATACTCAAAATATCTTGAAAAAGAAGAATAAAGCTGGAGGGCTCCTATCTTCTGAATTCAAAACATACTACAAATCTGCAATAAACAGAACAGTGTGGTACTGACATAAAGACAGATATAAAGATAAGTAGAGACTTATTTATTTTTTATTTTGAATCAGGGTCTTGCTAAGTTGCTGAGGGTCCCACTAAATTGCTGAGGTTGGCCTTTGCCCGAGGTCCTCCTGTTTCAGCCTTCCAAGTACTGGGTTTACAGGCATGCACTACCATGCCCAACTCCAAGGGGCGGCGGCTCCTCCTCCTCCTTCTCCTCCTCTTCCTTTCTTCTTCTTCTTCTTCTTCTTCTTCTTCTTCTTCTTCTTCTTCTTCTTCTTCTTCTTCTTCCCTCTTCTTCTTCTTCTTCTTCTTCTTCTTCCTCCTCCTCCTCCTCCTCCTCCTCCTCCTTTTTTTTTTTTTTCCCAATACTAGGATAGAACCCAGGGGCATTCTACCTCTGAGCGACACCCCAGCCCTATTTTTTATTCTGTATTTTGAAACAGGGTCTCACTGAGTTGTGGAGGGCCTCACTAAGTAGCTGATGCTGGCGATGAACCTCCTGTCTCAGCCTCCCAAGTACTGGGATTATAGTACATGTGTCGCCGCTCCTGCCTATGGTTCCATTTTAATCTTTTTTTTTTTTTTTTGGTGGTACTGGGGTTCCTGGAAGCCCTTCTACTCCAGGCTACACTCCCAGACCTATTTTTACATATTTATTTTGGAAACAGGGTCTCCTAAGCCAGCGTGCACGGCTGGCTTCGAACCTGCGCGATCCTCATGTCTCCACCTCCCAAGCGCGGGGATTACAAGCGTGCGCTACCACACCCGGCCATTTTAATCTTTTGAAAAACTCAAAAACTGCCCGGCTTCCAAGGGACATCTTAATCACTATCTTCTAGGTTAGAAATCTTGCTGCTTCCAGTGAGTTTTTGTTTTTATGGTGGGAGTAGACATTATTTCAAATTTTATTCTACTTGTATATGGTTTATTAGGACGCAGATAAGATACAATCACTTTGGGCGTTGGGCCAGGCTGGGGACTCAGATGCAGAGCCAAAGGGCCTGGCCCTGCTGCTGGGGATCTGAGCAGGGGTGCGGCCATCTCAGTACAGGAGAAAGGGCTCTGGCTGGGAAGGGGTAGGGGGAAGGGGAGGCTGCAGGAGCTGAAGGGCTGGCTAGCCTAGACCTTGTACAAGGATGGGGCTGTTCAGGGAAGACTTCCTGGAAGCAGTGACAATAAACTGTAATCAGAAGCATGGATGGCCTGGGAGCAGTGGCCCATGCCTGTAATCCCAGCATTTGGGAGGCAGAGTCAGAAGGAACACAGATTTGAGGCCAGCTTTGGCAATTTAGCAAGATTCTGTTTCAACATAAAAAGGGCTGGGCTATGTCCTTCTCCAAGATAAATCCCTAGTGCCAAAAATATAAATTAAAAAAGGAGGTGGAGAGCCAGGTGTGGTGGCGCACACTTGTAATCCCAGCATCTGGGAGGCTGAGACAGGAGGATCACCGTTCGCAGATAGCCTCAGCTACATAGTGAGGCCCTTCGCAAATCTGAGACCCTGTTTCAAAATAAAGAATAAAAAAAATAGGGCTGGGGGTGTAGCTCGGAGGTAGAATGCCCCTCGGTTCCATCCCCAGTACTAAATAAATAGATTAATTAATTAATTAATTAAAAAGGAGGCGGAGATGGATGGATGGTCAGCCAGGGGACAGGGCAGAGGAGCCTAAGACATCCCGGGAAGGTTGAGCCATGCCGGGGGCGGGGGGCATGGCATGCCAGGCTTTTGGGGGGGGGCAAAGTGGCATAGGCCAAGTCACCAAGGCCTTACAGGTCCTGCTAAAGAGTCCAAAGGTGACACCGCTGATATGCACATGACAAAGGTCGGCCTTACTGCTGAGAATGGATGGGGAAGGGGGGCTCGAGACCGGCGGCCTGCACTGCCCCGGAAGGCTGGCCCCCCGCTCGGCCTCCTTCCTAGTCCCCTCTGTCTCTCCCGTGATTCGCAGAGTCAGAGCACCGCCCAAGCACACACCTGCATACGGAAAAAGGCGCGTCTGCGCGGGACTTCTGCAGCCCCCGGCGGCAGCTTCCTCCTGGCTGTCAGCGCTGCACGGGGGAACAGTGCTGGCGGCAGGAGGGGGGCCCTTGGCGACACGGGGCTGTTAGGTGGAGTGGGCACCGCACACACACTCGCAGGCACAGTGTCACAGAGCAGCTCCATGAGATAGCTCATCTCTTGTGGTCCTCATTTCCCTACTTGAACCACCCGACCCTGCGCAGTGAGGAGCCCGGCCAGGACTTAGGAGGTGTTCTCAAGCGCTCGGAGCCCAGTGGGCGTGACGTGACACTAACTTAACACAGGTCACGCCAGAGACACAGTCCCTGCCTGCCCTCTGTCCCCAGCATCTCACGTGAGGCTTGGTGTACACCATAGGTGTTCAATAAACGCTTCCTGGCTGAATCATATGATAACGTCAACTCCCCTGGACAACCCCACCAGACCCTACCATCGCGGGACCGTGTGGGACAGCTGCGTGTCACAGGCCGCGGACGTGGCGGGCCCCAGCTCTGTGGTGTGACGGCTGCCGCCTCTCTGGCAGGCCTCTGAGATGGACGTCTCAGGCCGGAGCCCGGACAGAGGGTCTCCGTGTGCAGAACTCCTAGTGCCCCTCACTGTCACCACTCTGAATGAGCCAGAAACCAGTATTTCTCTGTTTTTCACTTATTGTTTGTTTTGTTTGAGACAGAACCTGGCTATATTACCCAGGGTACTCTCAAATCCCTGGACTCAAGTGATCCTCCTGCCTCAGTATCCCCAGAACATGGAACTAACGTATAGCCACCACACCCGGCTTTTTTTTTTTCAATTTTATAAGGAAACCAGATGAAGCAGGAGTTTAAATTTAAAACCAGAGAGTCAGCCAGCTCTGTAGTTTCAGCTCAGGAGGCCGAGGCAGGAGGATCGCTCGAGCCGAGGACTTTGAGGCCACACTGGAAAGCATAACAAGTCTCTCCCTCTCTCTCTCTCTCCTCTCTCTCTCTCTCTCTCTCTCTCCTCTCTCTCTCTCTCTCTCCCCTCTCTCTCTCTCTCTTCCTCCCCTCTCCTCTCCTCTCCTCTCCTCTCCTCTCCTCTCCTCTCCTCTCCTCTCCTCTTCTCTTCTCTTCTCTCTCTCTCTCTCTCTCTCTCTTTTGGTAGTACTGAGTATTGAACCCTGGGGCTTTCTACCTCTGAGCTACACTGCCCCCTTGTTTTTTGTTTTTGTTTTTAAACAACTCCACCAGTGAGGCTGGCTTCAAATCTGCAATCTTCCTGTCTCTACCTCCCAAATACTGGGATTACAAGAATGGGCCACCACGCTCTCAGGGCCCACCTGGCTCTCTGCTTTATTCTTACCCAAACTGTCAAGCTGACGTTGCCAAAGTCACACAAGCCCATGACGCTACTGCAGCCTTCTGGGCCTGCTGTAGAAAGGTGAAGTGCTGCGCCCTGCAGCAACACAACAGCGACCACGTCTGGTCTCCTCTAGCTCCCTGAGCGACCCCATGGACACAGTGAAGGGTGGATGGGGAAGGAGCCGGCGGCTGGTCACCACCAGCCGGGGCCAGGAGGCGGGTGAAGAGCTGCTTACCCCCGCCACAGGCCTGGATGAAGAAGAGCTTGGGCTTCCCTCCCAGGCTGGGGCAGCCGGAGCCGTTGAAGATGTTCACAATTCTCTCCACGAACACCGGACATCCATCTGTGCCGTAGATAGCGCCTGGGAACTGGAGGTGGCTGGCCTAGAAGATCGAGAACCCTGATTACAGAACCCATCTGGAGGCTTTGTGGGATCCAAGCACTCGGAAGGTCCCAGCAGGGGAGTGCCAGGCTGAAACAGCAGGTTGGTTCTGGAAGGGCCCACGTCAGCCTCTGCTCCCGGAGTCTCAAACTCACGTACCCCTAAAGGCCAGACGGCCTGACAGAGCGTGCCGGCCAGCTGCCTCTCGCCCAGAGGTCCCCAAGTGTGTTCCCTGGACAGGCGGCATCAGCATCACCAGGCGGCTTGTGAAGGATGCAGATCCCGGGCCCTGCCCAGTGTGCCATGATCAGTAATCTGTTCCTCCAGGCGCCTCAAACACAGCTGTACGTTGAGAACCACTGTTTTTGGTCAACTCTGCTCAGACTTCAGATTTGCGGGATTATGTAGGAACTATGTCAAGGTGTAGACTGAGGGCATCAGTCCGTTGAGAGGCCAGGGGCAGCACACCTTACAAGCTCCCAGGCAATGGCCCTGCCCATACGCTACAGGAGGGGAGGAGCCAAGGGGCACGCCTGCCGGGGACAGGCCAGAGTCCTGCTCTATGAGGACGCTAGGCTGGTCAGACCAGACATGTGCAGGTTTTTAAGAGAAGCTGAAATCCTGCTTTTTTTGGTGAACTTTGCCAGTTTTTTGTTGTTTTTTGGGTTTTTTTTTTTGTTGTTGTTTTTTTTGTTTTTTTGGTGGTACTGGGGTTCCTGGAAGCCCTTCTACCTCCGGGATATACTCCCACAGGCTACACTCCCAGACCTATTTTTTAACTTTTTTATGTGAAAACAGGGTCTCTTAAGCCAGCAAGGCTGGCTCCGAACCAGCGCAATCCTCCTGTCTTCGCCTCCCTAGCGCGGGGATTACAAGCGTACGCCACCACGCCCGGCTGAACTTTGCCAGTTTTGAAAATAATATGAAGACCACAGAGGGCCCCCGGGCCTCCAATTTGTGGCTGTTGGTCTGTCCAACCCCTCAACGTAAAAAATGAGGAGACTGAAGCTTGGCACAGTGGTCCACGACCGTAATCCCAGTACTTACAGGATCACAGGTTTGAGGATAACCATGCAATGCACTGAGGCTCTCGGCATTAACAAGACCCTATCTCAAAACAAAAAATTTATGTATTTATTTGTGTGTGTGTGTGTGTGTGTGTGTGTGTGTGTGTGTGTGGTACTAGAGGTGAAACCCAGGGGCCTTCTACCTCCGGGCTACACTCCCAGACCTATTTTGTATTTTATTTGGAAACAGGGTCTAAGTTGTTGAAAGCCTCACTAAGTAGCTGAGGCTGGCTTCGAACCTGCGTGATCATCCTGTCTCAGCCTCCCAAGCGCGGGGATTACAAGCGTGCGCCACCACGCCCGGCCTCAAAGCAAAAACTTTAAAAAGGGACAGGGGTATAGCTCTGAGGTAGAATGCTCCTGAGTTCCATTTCCAGCATGGAGGGGGAAAAATTAAAAAAAAAATAGGGCTGGGTCCAGGTATGGTGGTACACATCTGTAATCTTAGGGCTTGGGAGGATGAGACAGGGGGATTGCAGGTTTGAGGACAGCCTCAGCAAAGCAGTGAGGCTTTCAGCAACCTAGCAAGACCCTATTTTTTTAAAAAAATTAACAAGTGCTACAGCTACAGGTGTAACTTGGAGACAGAATGTCCTTGGATTCAATCGTCAGTACCCCCTCACACACACACACAAAGCCAAGCATGGTTGTACACACTTATAATCCCAGTACCTAGAAGGCTGAGACAGGAGATTCACAGATTTGAAACCGGTCTCAGAAACTTATGAGACCCTCCACAACTTAGGGAGACCCCATTTCAAATATAAAGAAGCTGGGCGGGGTGGCCCACACTTGTAATCCCAGCATTCAGGAGGCTGAGACCGGAGGATCGCGGTTCACGGACAGCCTCAGCTACTTAAAGAGGCCCTCTGCAACTCAGTGAGACCCAGTTTCAAAATAAAGAATAAAAAATAGGGCACGGGTGTAGCTCAGAGGTCAGATGCCCCTGGATTCCATCCCCAGATTCACAAAAATAAAAATAAAAAATAAAGAAGCCAGGCGTGGTGGCGCATGCTTGTAATCCCAGCATTTGGGAGGCTGAGACTGGAGGATCTGGGTTCGCAGACAGCCTCAGCTAGTGAGGCCCTCTGTGACTTAGTGAAACCCTGTTTCAAAATAAAGACTAAAAAATAGGGCAAGGGGTGTAGCTCCGAGGTCGAATGCCCCTGGGTTCCATTCCCAGACCTGCAAAAAAAAATAAAAAATAAAAAATAAAAAAATAAAGAAAAAAATAGGGCTGGGAATGTAGGCTGGAGGTAGAATGCCCCTAGGTTCTATCCCTAGTTACCCCCGCCAAAAAAAAAAAAAAGAAAGAAAGAAAGAAGGAAGGAACTGAGGAGGGTCAGGGTCTTGGCCACAATGAGCCAGCTTTCCAGCGGCCAGTCCTGGGATGCACCCCAGGGTCCTGAGTGCCACCCAGCAGCAAGGGTGGGGCAGAAGCTGAGAACCTGTGTGTGCGTCGCACAGCTCAACCCAGGCGTGAGAGCTTCTAGGGCAGAACTCCGTCCCTCCCTCCCTGTCCCCGCAGGCTTCGCTCAGAGCACCACCTCACCCAGGCCGACGCCTCCAACTCCTCAGAGGTCCCCCGGAAACAGCAGAAGACAGACAGCACCCCATAGCTCTTTCCGCAAAGTCAGATGATTTGGGCGTGAGAGGACAAGGGTCCTGCAGGTCCTGGTGCAGGCTTTACCCTGTGCCTCCTGAGGAGCAGGGCCAGGAAGGGGGCTTGTACCTGACAGCCGTGAGAGAGGATGACCACCACGCAGCAGTCCAGGGCGCGGTGGTCCCGCCGTGCCAGCTCCGCCAAAGCCGAGACCATGTTCTACAAGGGAAGGCCGCGGGTGAGCCCAGGGGTGGACAGGCCAGGCCGCCGCACCTGCTGCGCATGCAGGGACAGATGTGAAGTCACTATCACCCCAAGAGTACCGTTCTCAGGGGATGAGGGGCTGTGCTTGGGCAGTTATTTTGCTTGTTTATTTATTTATTTATTTATTTATTTTATTTTGGGGGTAATGGGGATGGAATCCAGGAGTGTTATATCTCCGAGCTATACCCCCAACCCTATTTTTTAGTCTTTTTATTATTTTATTTTTTATATATATATATATATATATATATATATATATATATAGTGTGTGTGTGTGTGTGTGTGTGTGTGTGTGTGTGTGTGTGTGTGGTACTGGGGTTTCTGGAAGCCCTTCTATCTCCTGGCTACACTCCCAGACCTATTTTTTTTTTTTTTTTTTTTTTTTGGTGGTACCCAGAGGCTTTCTACTTCCGGGCTATACTCCCAGACCTATTTTATATTTTATTTGGAAACAGGGTCTCTGTTTCCAAACTAAGTTGCTGAGAGCCTCACTAAGTAGCTGAGTCTGGCTTTGAACCTGTGCGATCTTCCTGTCTCAGCCTCCCAAGCGCGGGGATTACAAGCGTGCGCCACCACGCCCGGCTCAGACCTATTTTTTATATTCTTATTTGGAAACAGGGTCTCTTGAACCAGCACGGCTGGCTTTGAACCTGTGCGATGATCCTCCTGTCTCTGCCTCCCAAACTCCGGGATTACAAGCGTGCGCCACCACGCCCGGCCTTTTTATTATTATTATTGAAATAGGGTCTTACTGAGTTGCGAGGGGCCTTGCTAAATAGCTGAGGCTGTCTGCGAACCAGAATCCTCTGATCTCAGCCTCAGGAATGCTGGAATTACAAGTGTGCGCCACCACGCCCGGCTAAGGCACGTTCACTTGTCCCCATGACAACCATACAAGAAGCATTCTTGCTTTCCAGACAGGGAACCTGAGGCCCAGGTCACCCAGCGGGCAGCTGAGCGAGCCAGTCCTTGGACTCTCCTCTAAGTCTTATACTGGAACCTGTAACCCCTGGGACGCGCTGCCTCCCACGGCCCTACAGATGGACGCTGGCAAGACAGCTTGCTCTGGGCGTCCGCTGCAGGATACTGCCCCACTCGCCCCCATCTCCCTCCACGATGGCGACCGCACCTTGGCAGTGAGGTCGCGCTTCACCTCCACTGAGAAATGCAGGGACTGGAAGCGGCGCTGCATCTTCTCGCAGTCCATGTTGGAGCCGGTGCGGGTGCCGAGCCCCGATGCACGGCAGAAGTTCACGTTGTTGATGATGAGGCAGTGGCCACAGGGGTCCGCGTTCAGGACATACGCCTGGCCGAGAAGGGAGCCAGTGTAAACTAGGGCTGGCTACCCTCCTGGCTGCTCAAGTGGCTGACAGTCCGGAGATGGGACAGGTCAATGGGGTATGCCCTCCCCCACCCCCCCCAGTGCAGGGGCAGCAGGGTTCCCGCCCGGGATTCCTGGGCAGAGAATCCATCGGAGGAGCTGAGCGAGTGCTAGCTGCGTGCCTCAACTCTGGAGAGGAGGCTGACCCCCATCTTGGGCCCAGGAACGAGAGCTGCTAGCCTGGAATCCCAGCGGCACAGGTCTGTGAGCCCCGTGACTCAGGAGGCCGAAGCAGGAGGATGACAAGCACGAGGCCAGCCTCGGCAACGCAGTGAGACCCATCTCAAAATAAAATACGAAAGGGAGCTGAGGAGCCGGGCGTGGCGGTGCACACCTGTACCCCTGCCCAGCATTTGGGAGCCTGAGATAGGAGAATCAGAGGTTCAAGGCCAGCCTCGGCAACTCAGTGAGACCCTGCTTCCAAATAAAAAACAAACTGGGTTAAGGCCATTGAGTTCAATGCTCAGTAACACACAAAAAAAGGGGGGGGGAGAGATATAAAATTAACCCATAACCCACAAACATTCATTCCAAAGGACCCTACACACTACAGAGCCCGGTGCTTTCTCCCAGGGCACACCTAAGGATCACATGGTGGGCTCTGTCCAGACTCGGCCTGGCCCACCTCTGAGCGTCGGAGGCTCAGGCCCTGTAGTCTAGTTGTATTTATTTATTTATTTATTTATTTATTTATTTATTTATTTATTTATTTATTTTGTGGTACTGGGGATGGAATCCAGGAGCATTCTACCTCCAAGCTACACCCCTAGCCCTATTTTTTTTATTCTTTATTTTGTTTTTTGTTTTCTGTGGTACTGGGGTTCCTGGAAGCCCTTTTACCTCCGGGCTACACTCCCAGACCTATTTTTACATTTTTATTTGGAAACAGGGTCTCCTAAGCCAGCACGTGCGGCTGGCTTCGAACCTGCGCGATCCTCCTGTCTCTGCCTCCCAAGTGCAGGGATTACAAGCGTGCGCCACCACCCCCGGCTTTATTCTTTATTTTGAAACAGGGCCTCATTGAGTTGCAAAGGGCCTCAAGAAGTAGTAGTTGAGGCTGTCCACAAACCCCGATTCTGTCTCAGCCTCCCGAATGCTGGGATTTGGGAAGTGTACGCCGCCATGCCTATTTTTTATTCTTTATTTTGAAACTGGGTCAAACTAAGTTGCAGAGAGCCTCACTAAGTAACTGAGGCTGGGTGTGAGCTCACATTTCTCCTGGCTCAGCCTCCCGCCTATTGGGTTAACAAGCATTCTCCATCAAGCGTGGCCCAGACTGTTCTTTTTTTGGGGGGAGGGGGTCTGGGGATGGAACCCAGGGGCATTCGACCTCCGAGCTACACCCCCTGCCCCATTTTTTATTCTTTATTTTTAAACAAGGTCTCACTGAGTTACAGAGGGCCTCACTAAGTAGCTGAAGCTGTCTGTGAACCACGATCCTCCTGTCTCAGCCTCCCGAATGCTAGGATTACAAGCATAAGCCACCATGCCTGGCTCCAGCCTGTTCTTTTTGTGTGTGTGTGTGGTACTAGGGATTGAGCCCAGGGGGATTCTACCTCTGGGCTACACCCCCAGTCCTATTTTTTTATTCTTTATTTTGAAACAGGGTCTCACTGAGTTGCAAAGGGCCTCACTAAGTAGTATCTGAGGCTGTCTGCGAACTGCAATCCTTCTGTCTCAGCCTCCCAAATGCTGGGATTATAAGCGTGCCCCACCACACTCAGCTTCAGCCTGTTCTTTTTTCTTTTCTTTCTTTTTTTTTTTTTTTTTGTATTTTGTTTTTTGTTTTGTGGCACTGGGGATGGAACTCAGGGGCATTCTACTTCCGAGCTACACCCCGAGCCCTACTTTTTTATCCTTTATTTTTTGAAACAGGGCCTCACTGAGTTGCGAAGGGCCTCACTAAGTAGCTGAGGCTGTCCGCGAACCACGATCCTTGTTTCTCCGCCTCCAATGCTGGAATTACAGTGTGTGCCACCACGCCTGGCCTCCCAGCCCTATTTTTTATTCTTAATTTTGAACAGTGTCTTACTGAGTTGCAAAGAGCCTCACTAAACAGCTGAGGCTGTCCTCGAACCGCGATCCTCCTGTCTCAGCCTCCCAAACACTGGGATTACAAGTCTCCTTCCCAAGCACCCCAGCACACAGCCCAGGGTGGCACACAGGAGCCACACGATAAAAACACGTGGGAAGGAGAGTGAGAGTAACACATGGTACAGAACAGGCGCCGTGGCCGAGGCAGAGGCCGCCCCTCGGGAGATGTGCCCCGACTTCACAGATGAGGAAGAGCAGGCCACACATCTGTGCTGGCAGACACCAGGCCACGGTCAGGGAGCCACGGCAGGCTGGGCCCAGAACTCCACCCACCAGCGGGGCAGGGTTCCCCGGGCTCCTGCCTCTGCTGCAGAGAAGGGCCTGGGAGAGGAGAGGGACAGGCCCAGAGAGAATGGCCCCAGGTCACGGGAGACTCACCAGGTCCACGTCCCCCCTTGGCCTCTCCTGGGTGCCTGAAGAGACAGAGAAAGGAAGACTAAATATCAGCATCCGCCAGGGAAGGGCAAGGGACCACGTGAGGACAACCTGCAGAACAGAGGAGCAGGGACTGGCTGGCTCTGGGCTCTGCTGGAGGGACAGTCAAGAGGAAGGACCACGGGGAACTGTCTACAAGTTTCTTTTTTTTTTTTTTTTTGGTGGTACTGGGGTTCCTGGAAACCCTTCTGCCTCAGGCTACACTCCCAGACCTATTTTTTATACTTTTTTATTTGGAAACAGGGTCTCGTAAGCCAGCACGGCTGGCTTCGAACCTGCGCAATCCTCCTGTCTCCGCCTCCCAAGCGCGGGGATTACAAGCGTGCGCCACCACGCCCGGCTTAGAAGTTTCTAACAAAGTCAAACACACACCTGCCCTCTGGCCGTTCCCAGGTATAGATGTGATCTGACACCTGAAAAGGCACGGTGTGCACCAGACGGTGGCATTCACATCTGAGGTGACTTAGCACTCACTGCTGCTGTCATCGCCCCTGAGAACCAGGCTCCTGTGAGAATAACCATTCACAGCCGGGCGTGTTGGCGCACGTTTATAATCCCAGTACTCGGGAGGCTGAGACAGGAGGATCGCGCAGGTTCGAAGCCAGCCTCAGCTACTTAGTGAGGCTCTCAGCAACTTAGTGAGACCCTGTTTCCAAGTAAAATATAAAATGGGTCTGGGAGTATAGCCGGAGGTAGAAAAAGGCCCTGAGTTTCATCCCCAGTACCAGAAAGAAAAAAATAATAACCATTCACAAGAAACAGGAAAATAAAGCACCTTGGAAAAGGGCAGGAAGCGTTAAGTCCAGACAACTGGTTCTAAGTGGCTCAAAGTGACATGTCTCCAAACAAGGGGGCAATAAAGGAGCTCTGCGTTCTGCCTGGCCCCTTGCCAGCAGGGTGGCACTGCATAGGCACCATTCCAGAACCTTCTTCCTTCTGTCTCAAGCAAAGGCAGCTTCATGACTTCATCGTGTTTGTTTGGGGTGTTTTGTTTTGTCTTGTTTGATATTGGGGTTCAAACAGAGGAGTACTCTACCTCTCAGCTATGCCCCTGAGCTGGACTCTAGGGATGAATACGTTTTACTGGATGCAGACCTGTGTGCTTAGGCAAATTACTTCACCTCCCTGAGCCCGATTCCTTACAGACAAGACTGAGCGTAATAATACCTGCTGTAAGGGAAGGAGGAGTGGGCATACACCACACAGATAATAAGTACACACAGGCAGGCTCCTAGTCAACAGAGGCCTCCCTGCTGCCGCCAGCCACGAGCTAGTCCAAGCTACCCACAGGACCCAAAGGCAAACCCCGAACAATGAACAGATGGGCCAGGCGTGGTGGTGCATGCTTATAATCCCAGGACTTGGGAGGCTGAGACAGGAAGATTGCAGGTTCATGGCCAGCCTCAGCTACTTAGTGAGGCCCTCCACAACTTAGTGAGACCCTGTTCCAAAATAAAGAATAAAATAAATAAATAAATAAATAAGAGCTAGGGGTGTAGCTCAGAGGTAGAATGTCCCTTGGTTCCATCACCAGCACCACAAAAAAAGAAATATAATAATAAATAAATAGACCTAGATTCAGTGGTGCAAAACAGGCACACCCTAGACACTCAGCCCCTGCTTTTCAGAGGATGAGCTGCGAAAATTCCATCCCTCAAAGACCTCCTGGGACATTTCACCCATCCCCCAGGAACACTCGTAAGGCCACACCATAGCTAAATTCTGAACCTCAGCCACCCAGCTGCACCCACGCTCACTCCCCAGGGACTGCTCCCCGTGCCACCGCCCACCCACCCCTTTCTCTATACTCACCCACTCCTGCAGAACCAGTGCTGGGTGTTGCCGGCCTGAGCTCCTCTGGCCCCAGCTCCAACAGGGGGACGTTTCCCGGGGCTGGCTTGGATGGCTCCAGCTTAACCACTCTCGGCATCTCTGGCCTGGGACCTGTCGGTCCCACCGCCACAGGCACAACATCCCGCTGTCTGACGGGCACTGGATCCTGCTTCCCTGCTTGCCGACTTGTTCGCAAGAACGAAGCCAGCGAGTGCTGGCCGGTGTCCTCTAAGCAGGCCATGAATAAAGGAAGGGCCTGCCTCCCTCGGGTCTCGAGGTCTGTGATCAGCTGCCTGGCCTGATCCCGCCGAGACCCCGAGCCTGCCAGCTGTGTGGACAGAAATGACAGACCCTCATTACCCAGGGACTTACATGTGGCTCTCAACTTGCTCCCTACATCCCCCTAGCCTAATCAGGCAAGGGGGAAAAAACCCAGCTGCAGGTACTCAGGTACATACACCTCCAGAGCAAAGCTACCCGCCTATATGGATTCACACAGCATCTCAGAGACACCTACCATGTGCCCAGCACCACGCTAACAGAGCCAGCACTGGGGGTGCAAACATGCAGTGGGAGTGCAAGCAGATAGATGAGAAGGCCCTTGGGACTGTCACCATACGAGGAATGCCACCCAACTCTGCCCGGGCTGCAGGAAGGCCCCAGGAAGGAGACCCAGGGAAGATCAGGAAATGAACATGACTTCACAGAAACAAGGGAGGAGGGGGCAGTGGCGAGGGTCGAGGCTTTTGCATGGCCAGGCCTAGAAACTCCCCCTGCGTGCTGAGGAGCCACTGAAGAGTTTTAGGAAGAAAGTGGAAGAATGAGCTCTGCCCCCCCTTTTTTTTAACTGGGATTGAACTCAGCAGGAACATTCTACCTCTCTATTTTGAGGCAGGGTCTCACTAAGTTGCTGAGGGTCTTGCTAAATTGCTGAGGTTGGCCTTGAACCTGTGCACCTCCTGTGTCAGACTCAAGTACTGGGATTACAGGTATGTAATGGTCCACAACATCAAACATGTGACTCTGTAGGCCAGGCGTGATGGTGCACGCTTGTAATCCCAGCATTCAGGAGGCTGAGACAGGAGGATCATGGTTCTCAGACAGCCTCAGCTACTTAGTGAGGTCCTGTTGCAACTCAGTGAGTCCCTTTTTCAAAAGAAAAAATAAAAAGTAGGCTGGGGTTGTAGCTTGGAGGTAGAATGTCCCTGGGTTCCACCTCCAGTACCAAAACAATTTTTTTTTACTTTGTTATTCTCTCCATTACCTGTAGGGCCCCTCCTCCCCAAATGTCTTCTCAAACACACACCATAACACACCAGGGCCTGGCCAAAGAGCCACACTGAGCCCTAGTCTGTCTAGCTCTACTTGTCTCCCATCCATTATCTCAGCCTTTAGGACAACTAAATCATGTCGGGCGTGAACTGTCGTTGACCCATTTCACAGGTCAGGAAACGGGTGGAAGGAAGGTAAGTGACTTGCCCAAGGACTAGTGCCAGGCAGCCTGACACTGAGGCCAAAGTGGGTGCCCAGAATCTGCGTGCTAGAGAATGCAAATACACGTGCCTCCTTTTTCGAAAGAAACACAAGTCCTAACAGTGCATACTGGTGGTGCAAGACGAGGAGTCGCTTTAACAGATGGTCAACAAGAGGTGCTTGGGATTCTTTGGTTCTACTGCAGGACTTAGTGGGGTCATCGGCTCCAGAAGGGAAACGAGGTTCCCACACCACGGCTCTCCAAATGGGATGGGTACCGGATGGTGCAACGCGGAGAAACCAGGGAGGGAGCTGTGCTATTAAGTCATGTCGGGGCTTCAGCAACCCTCTCGCCATCCGACCCTGCGACAGGCAAGTCCACGCTCAGCCCGAGAAGCAGGGAGGGCACAGACGAGAGGGGGCGGGGGCGCACCTGGATGTCCTCAATCATGTCGGGCGTGAACAGCTCGCGATTCAGCAGAGCGTCCCAGAGCAGATCCACCTGCAGCTCGCCCACCAGGCGCAACCGGCACCGCCGCAGGAGCTGCCGGTCGGCGTCGTCCATGGCCGACTGAGCTCAGGACCCCGGAATCCGTCCGCTTCCGGGCCTCGGGGCCGCGCCCCGCCCCTTCCCCAGGTCCCGCCCCCAAACCCAAGTCTAGCGCCCGCATTGCGCCCCACCCTCGCATCACCCCTCGCCCGGGATCCCACCCAGGCTGCACTGCCGAGTCGCTTCCCGACCCACTAGGCCCCGCCCCCGAGCCGTAGGTCCGCCCACACCGACTGCTCCGCCCCCAGGAACAGTAACGTCATGGCTCCAGGTTCTCGTCCCGCCCCAGGTCCCGCCCTCACACCACTGCTCAGCCTCCGCGCACGGATGACGTCAGGCCTCGCCTCCGCGTCCTAGCCCCGCCTCCAGGTCCCGCCCTCACACCCCTGCCCCGCCTCCGCGCACTAATGACGTCAGGCCCCGCCTCCGCGTCCTAGCCCCGCCTCCAGGTCCCGCCCTCACACCCCTGCCCCGCCTCCGCGCACTAATGACGTCAGGCCCCGCCTCCGCGTCCTAGCCCCGCCTCCAGGTCCCGCCCTCACTCCCCTGCCCCGCCTCCGCGCACTAATGACGTCAGGCCCCGCCTCCGCGTCCTAGCCCCGCCTCCAGGTCCCGCCCTCACACCCCTGCCCCGCCTCCGCGCACTAATGACGTCAGGCCCCGCCTCCGCGTCCTAGCCCCGCCTCCAGGTCCCGCCCTCACTCCCCTGCCCCGCCTCCGCGCACTAATGACGTCAGGCCCCGCCTCCGCGTCCTAGCCCCGCCTCCAGGTCCCGCCCTCACACCCCTGCCCCGCCTCCGCGCACTAATGACGTCAGGCCCCGCCTCCGCGTCCTAGCCCCGCCTCCAGGTCCCGCCCCCACACCCCTGCTCCGCCTGCTCACGCAGATGACGCAGGGCCCCGCCTCCGCGTCCTAGCCCCGCCTCCAGGGATAAATTACGTCAGGTCCCACCCCCGCGTTTCCCAGGTCCTGCGCGCAGGTATCTTTTTTCTTTTACTGTGTTTCGTGTGTGTATGGTCCTGCGGATGGAACCCAGGGGCGTTCTATCTCTGAGCTACACCTCCATCCCTATTTCTTTTTTGGTACTGGGGATTGAATTCAGTGGCATTCTACCTCCGAGCTACACCACCCCCCCCCCCGCCCTGTCTTTTTTTTTTTTTCTGGAACAGTGTCTCACTAGGTTGATGAGAGTCTCACTACTTGCTGAGGCTGCCCTCCAACCTGAGATCGTCCTGTCTCAGCGTCCCAAGTACGGGGATTATAATAGCATGCCACCATGCCCAGCGTGTTGGTACCTTTAAAAAACTGAGGCCTGCCAAGAGCCTCTTTCCAGGATTCAGGATGACCCCGATTTTACAGACTCGGAGGAGTCACAATGCTAACAAGAGGGAAAGCCGTGCCGAGAGCCCTTTACCTGCCCTGCCTTATTCAGTCACCTCCAGAGTAGGGCATCCCCCTCGCCCCCTCCCCTGCCGCCAGTAAAACTAAGACCCATTCTTCCCTTCCCCCTGCTCAGATCTCCCCACTTACCGTTCCAAACTCGCGTGTTTCATCCAACCAAACCCACCGTACTTACACCGTCTTCTGTTCCTCTAATATTCGCTCCCTCCCACTCTAGCACTTTGCCACAAAGGAAAAGAAAATGGCAGAAATTCAGTCCGGGGAACTTAAAGCTTTGCTCTGCCCATTTCTATGTTTACTGAGCATTTGCTAAGTCGCCGCCATTGTACTAGTCACTTTACATGCTTTTCCTCCTCCATCCCTTGACAGTTCGACCAGGGGGTTAGTGTTACCCCTGTTGTACAGATGCGGACACGGGCTCTGAGAGTGAAGTCAAAATTACACCGGTAAAAACAGGCAGAAAACCAGTCTGTGGTGCTGCACGCTTGTAACTCCAGTACCTGGGTGTCTGATGCTGCCCTCACCAAGCTGCTGAACCTGGGATCCTCCTGTCTCAGTCTCCCAAACACAGGAATTACAGGCGTGTGTCACCGCGCCAGGCCAAGAAGTTTATTTTATTATTTTGCAGTACTGGGAATGGAACCCAGGGGCATTCTACCTCCAAGCTACACCCTCATCCCTATTTTTTATTCTTTATTTTGAAAAAGGGTCTCACTGAGTTGCAAAGGCCTCACTAAGTAGCTGAGGCTGTCCATGAACCGCGATCCTCCTGTCTCAGACTCCCAAATACTGGAATTACAAGGTGTGCCACCACGCCCGGCTAAAAGGTTAATTTTATAGGCAGAAAAGGACTAAGGAGAGCAGATGCAGGAAACAAAAGTTGACTTGCTTATCATGTCGGCTAAAATAGGCCTGACTGGGGATTTGGCTATTATCTCTCACCCGATTTCTCAGAAGATAAACAACCTAGATTTGGCCTGGTGACAGCACTTTAGCCTGAGTAGCTCCATTCTGGTCTGTTGGGGCCTAGTATGGGAGCTCAGTCCAAACAATGGGCTCCTCTAAGTTTGTTTTAATAAAGGTAATAACTTGAGAAGCGAAACCTTAGCTTCGGGAGCTGGGGGTGCGTGAGGTCGTCAGTGCGACCCCCAGCCCTGGCAACAAACCAACCAACACTAGCTCCGTTCTTACATATAAGAATATGTATTAGGAATCTATGTGTGTCAAGTTCTGTGCAGAGAATAGAAAGATTAATAAAACAAAAACCTTTGCCTTCAGGGGCTTACATTCCACTGGGAGAATGGCGATAAGCAATAGAAATAAAAAGATACAGTATATTAGAGAGAAATAAATGCAAACTTTTTTTAAAAAAAAATCTAAAAGCAGGACAGGGAGATGTGAGATGGCTCTCTTCGTACCCCTAAGGGACCTATCTCATTGGCTCAAAGAAAGTTTCCCTCATTCGCCTGTGCCTCTACCCGACCACCATCACTTCCCTTCCCAGTGTGTAGGCCGGGCTGGGAATATTCTAGGGTGGAGTCCCTTTCTCAGTAGAAATGATCAGGAGCCCAGGATTCCATGCCTTGGGCAAGTTCCTGCCCCTCTCAGGGCCTCAGTATATGGAGGAGCTGGACTAGAAAAAAAAAATCCCTAAGGTCCCTTCCAACTCTGACGCTCTAGGATTCTATGAATAGGGTTAAAGAGAACGGGGACCAGTAATTGCTTCCCCATCCTAACAACTGTTGCCAGACAAGAGCCATCTTCCAATAGGAGAGGAAACACCACCCGGTATCCGGGAGGTCTTCCTGGCATCCCATGATGCGTAGCGACTGCGCCTCGCTAGGAGGCACGCTTTGGTCTCTTTGGTCACGATCAACCCTTTGGATCCAGCCAAAGAGCGCGCCTTGTTGCTGTAGCAACCGCGCAGGGCCCACGCGCCGACGGCGAGTGGCAAGGGTCAAAACGGATTCGCAAAGTGGAAGCCGAGGCCCGCTCGGTGCGCGCCTTCGGAGCGTGGCCCCTTTAAATGTCACATGACGGCCTCCGCCGGGGCCCCGCCTCCTTCCCCTCCCCAGGCCCGGGCGAGCGCTGGTGTGAACTGGAAGCTCCCGGCGCGGCGGAGTGGCTGGAGTGCGGACGCTGCGGCCGGTTGGGCCGGTGCCCTTGCCCGGTAACTCCCTCCCGGCGTGACGCGGCGGGGCCGGCCGGGCTCAGGGATCGCCCCACAGTTCCTTCTCGTCCCCAGCCCCCGTGGGCCCGGGGGGACCGGGAAGCGGCAGGGCCGGCCCAGGGCTCCCGGGGCCGCGGGGAGGGGGCCGCCTCTGGAAGGCTGCCACCTGCGCCGAGCGAGGCGGGGCGTGGCCCCGGGCCGGGCCGCGCCGAGGGCGGGCCACCCACCTGTTGGCCCGCGCGGTGGAGCTGGGGACTGTCAGCAAAAGAACTTCACAACCACCGCCCCCCGGCCTGGACGGGACCCTTGCCCCAGGCAGTGGAGTGCTGCGCGGAGGAAGTCACCACCACTTACGGTGGACACTCTGCTTAGGGAGCCTCTTACGGTTAAGCCCCCAAGAATATCCTTCAAGGTAGTATTACTCATTTCCATTTTTTGAATCAGGACACTGAGGCTTAGCAAGTTTAAATAACTAGCCCAAAGGTCATAGAGAGGATAGGTGCCAGGTATGGTGTTAATTCCAAAGCCACCTGCTTAACACAGGAACCACATCCGCCTTTATGGTTTTTGTTTGTTTGTTTGTTTGTTTGTTTGTTTTTTTAAAGGACAGAACAGGTTGTCCTCAGGAAGAAACTTGTCAGCTTTAGGGTTTTATTGGGTGTGAATGCAGTTCTAAATATTGGTGGTCAGTCCGTTTGTGAGGACTCCCAGGCTGCATCAGTCTTACACTTGTCAAAAATCCACTGATAAGCCGGGCGTGGTGGCGCACGCTTGTAATCCCAGAGTTTGGGAGGCTGAGACAGGAGGTTTGCAGTTTGCGGACAGCCTCAGCTATTTAGGTCTTTTGCAACTCAGTGAGACCCTGTTTCCAAATAAAGGATAAAAAAATAGGGCTGGGGTTTAGCTCAGAAGTAGAATGCCCCTGGGTTCCAGCCCCAGCACCACTATAAAAAGAAAATAAAAAATAAAAAAATCCACTGATGTTAAAGCTTTGCCCTCTCGAGTAAAGTGGCACATTACACACACTTGAACCTTAAGACTTCATCAGTGTATAAGAAGTCAAGATGAATGTGTCCCATTTGGGGGAGGAGGGGACATTGAATGGTAAAACAAAGATTGTAATCCTGGAGTGTAAGTGTCTACAAGTACCACACTACTTCATTAACCAACCAGGATTATATCCAAACCCTATGTGGGACATCTCACCAGAGATGGAGCTCTAGACTTTGTTTTGTTACTGAGGATTGAACCAAGGAGCATTCTTCCTCTGAGCTACACCCTGGCCCTTTTTATTTTTTATTTGGAAACAAGGTCTCCTTAAATTGCTGAGACTAGCCTTGACCTGCAATCTTCCTGTCTCGGCTTCCCAGGCCTGTGCCACCACACGCCAGCTAGTTTAAAACTTTTTTTTTTTTTTTTTTTTTTTTTTTTTGCGGATCTGGAGATGGAACCCAGGGGCATTCAACCTCCGAGCTACAGCCCCTGCCCTATTTTTTATTCTTTATTTTGAAACCAGGTCTGACTGACTTGCAGAGGGCCTCACTAAGTAGCTGAGGCTGTCCGCGAACTGCGATCCTCCTGTCTCGGCCTCCCAAATGCTGGGATTACAAGCGTGCGCCACCACGCCAGGCTTAAAACATTTTAAGACAATGCCTGTTCTTCTTCATTCTCTGCCATTTATTCTCCTTTATCTGGAAAACTAAACTTTTCTTACCATTTTTTTTATTCGAGGTCTCCATTTATAATGATCTATTGCTTATGATTGAACAACTTCTCTTTTTCTTATTTGTTTTGTTTTTGCAGTACTGGGAATGGAACCCAGGGGCATTCTACCTCCAAACTACAACCCCAGCCCTATTTTTTATTCTTTATTTTGAAACAGGGTCTCACCAAGTTGCAAAGGGCCTTACTGTCTGCGAATTGCGATCCTGTCTCAGCCTCCCAAATGCTGGGATTATAAGCATGAGCCACTATTCCTGGCTCTCTTTTTCATATTTGAATGGACGTGGGAGACAAAACAGAATTGAGCCATGCTAAGTCTTTTAAAGAATATTTCAGTTTCATACTTGTATTTATTTACTGCCCAAGAACTCCACCATGACCTCTTTCTGTAGTTAGCACACAGTAAATCTTACGATTTCATGAGTTTAACATATATCCAGTTAGTATTCTTTTGAGGGGGGAGCAGGTACTGAGGATTGAGCCGAGGGGCATTTTACTTCTGAGCTACACCTCCAGCCCTATTTTTTTTTTTTTTTTTGCTTGTTAATTTATTTGTTTATTTTTGTGGTTCAGGGAGTTGAACCCAGGAGCATTCTGCCTCTGAGCTATACCCACAGACCAATTTTGGTTTTCATTTGGAAACAGGGTCTTGCTAAGTGTCTTAGAGCCTCACTGAGTTGCTAACGGCTGGCTTTGAACCTACGATCCTCCTGTTTCAACCTCCCAAGTACTGGGAGTACAGACATGTGCCACTACACAGCAGATTTTCTTTTATTTTCTATTTTTTTTTTAATTTTTATGGTGTTTTCTACTTTTTTTTTTTTTTTTTTTTTTGGTGGTACTGGAGTTCCTGGAAACCCTTCTACCTCCGGGCTACACTCCCAGACCTATTTTTACATTTTTATTTGGAAACAGGGTCTCCTAAGCCGGCACACGTGGCTGGCTTCGAACCTGCGCGATCCTCCTGTCTCCGCCTCCCAAGCGTGGGGATGACAAGCGTGCGCCACCACGCCCGACTGTTTTCTATTTTTTGAAACAAGGGTTTACTACATTGCAGAGGACCTCACTAAATTGCTGATCCTGGCCACCAACCTATGATCCTCCTGTCTCAGCCTCCTGCATAGTGGGCATGCGCCACCCTGCCTGCCCCAGTGAGCCAGTCTTAAGCCACTCATTTTAACTTTGTCAAGACAGATGAAAGCATGTATTTGAGAGATAGTCGGCCTGATTACCCTATTTACGTTTTTACATATCCTCTTATTTATCTCATTCATTTTCAGCCGTTTTTAAGTGCCTTTCTAATACAGAAGGATTCTGGAGATTTGCTATTAATTCTTATCGCTCATCTTTCCATCTGTAACAGTTTTCGGTTGTGATAACTAGAAGTGGTAGCAAGATTGTTGATTTTAAAAGATACTGTCAAACAGCGCACCACATTTCCTGCAAAATACCCTTGGTTTGGTTTTTCATCTATATATCTCTTCCCTTTACCTGAGATGCAAGACTGTCCAGGTTTCTGCCGCTGCAGCTTACCCCCTCTCCAATCATTTCAGCTTCTGGAAAGGAAGAAATGGAGGTGAAAAGGTTGAGCATTTCCTGGCAGCTCTTGATAGTTCTGGTTCTCATCCTGCAAGTTCTGTCTGCGTTGGATTTTGACCCGTACAGAGTCCTAGGGGTCAGCCGGACAGCCAGTCAGGCTGACATTAAAAAGGCTTATAAGAAGCTCGCCCGGGAATGGTAGGTGAAACACACGGAAGTGTACCGTAAGCTAAGAAGTCTTAGCAGGGGAGCGGAGCCTAAACGGTGATTGGCTTCTACCTGTCTCTGTGTCTGTGTTCAATATATGTGTACGTGGATGTGTACGTAGACGCATACGCACCTGTCTAGAATACTTACGTAGAATTAGTGCTTATGTTCTCCGATTCTTCAGCGATAACGTCCAAAGCATGTATTTTCTATGAAAACCCCTCTTAGAATTGGCTTAAAGAACTGTCTTAGATACTGCTGGCATATTTAATGTTAAACTGTAAGAGACTTTTTAAAAAAACAACAACAACAATTTATGTTACTTTTTTTTTTTTTTGAAGACTTAAAGAAGTTTATTAGAAAGATAGAAATACAGAGGATAGGTACAGCTCCATACCAGACTGGCATGGAGGGGTGACTCGAATGAATACACCCTTATGTTACTTTAAAAAAAAAAAAAATGGATAAGCTGTCTTTTCCATGACATCTCATTCATGAAGTGGTGTGTGTGTGCGAGAGAGAGACAGAGAAAAAGAAAGGAGAAAAAAATGAATGAATGAATGAATGAATGAGGATTGGTTGGACCCAGGGGCATTCTACCACTGAGATACACCCCAGCCCTCCTTTTCTAGCCCCCACCTTATTTTGAAACAGGGTCTTAGTAAGTAGCCCAGGCTGGCCTTGACCCTGCAGTCCTCCAGTCTCAGCCTCCCAAGTACTAGGATCACAGGTGTGTACCACCACACCGAGCTGAGTATATTACTTTTAAGAATTTTTTTAGTAAAATCTTAATTTTTTCTATAATTAGCAGGGTAGAAATGAGCAGTATAGAAAAAATCTAAAACTTATTTTGTTTGTTTTTTTGTTTGTTTTTTTGTTTGTTTTTTTGTTGTTATTTTGCGGGTTTGGGGATGGAACCCAGGGGCATTTGACCTCCAAGCTACACCCCCTGCCCTATTTTTTATTCTTTATTTTGAAACCAGGTCTCACTGAGTTGCGGAGGGCCTCACTAAGTAGCTGAAGCTGTCCACAAACCATGATCCTCCAGTTTCAGCCTCCCAAATGCTGGGATTACAAGCGTGCGTCACCACGCCCGGCTTAAAACTTATTTTGGATAAACATTATCAGTTTCTCCCAATAAAGCTTTAGCTATGCCCAAGAAAACAGAAGTGTTGGATTATATAGCTGGAGGAAGAACAGCGGGGTCACAGAAGAGCAGACAGAAGGGACTCGGGGACCCCAGGCAGCTGAACAGCCTTAGCAGTGAAGGAAAGTGTGGTAGGTCCATCACTCAGCATCCCCTGCATGCCAGCCCCGGTTCTGTGTACATAACCTCAAGGAAACCTTGTCATTAGCCCGTGAAGGGCAGGGGATTACTGAGCCTGTTTTACAGATGAGGTTATCAAGGCTCAGAGCTTGCAAACCTGTATTACTTCTGGGTTCCAGGGTTTGACCTTCTGCAGCAACAGTTAGATTTAGAGTTTTTTGTTTTGTTTTCGCAGTTTTGTTTTTTGGTTTTTTTGTGGGTCTCTGAGCTACACCCCCTGCCCTATTTTTTATTCTTTATTTTGAAACAGGGTCTCACTAAGTTGCCAAGGGCTGTCTGCAAACCACGATCCTCTGGTCTCGGCCTCCCGAGTGCTGGGATTACAAGCGTGCACCACCACACCCGGCTTGTTTTCATTGTTTGTTTGTTTGTTGTTTTTTGGTGGTACTGGGGTTCCTGGAAGACCTTCTACCTCCCAGCTACACTCCCAGACCTATATTTTATATTTTTATTTGGAAACAGAGTCTCCTAAGGCAGCAAGACTGGCTTCTAACCTGCGCGATCCTCCTGTCTCCGCCTCCCAAGCACGGGGATTACAAGCGTGCGCCACCACGCCCGGCATTTTCACAGTTTTTTGCTTTTAACCATTTGCTCACGTGGGCATAAGTCCGGTGAGTGGGTGTCTGGCAGGAAGGAGCGGAAAAAGAGCCAGAGGTGAGGGGGCAGAAGCAGACCTACCAGGTCGAGACGCCAGGACTCCGCCTGCCCCCAGTCCTCAATAGGCAGGCGTTTCTCAGTATTGACCTAGCTGCGATGAACACAGTGTTTTGAATAAATATTTTAGACCGTATGCCTATCACAAGGAACACAGAACTGGACCCTAAAAAGACAATCTGTAACTCCGCCTGGCCTCTTCCTAGGGCCTCTTCACCCCAGACTTGCTTTCAGTCATTTCAAACTCTTGCCTTGTTATATTTAAATCAAAATACAGATATTGGTAGTTAAGTCATAAGGTGGCAGCATTCTTTGGGATGGGATGTAGTCTTGGACAAAGTTTCAGAGCAGAAATGATAGGTTGGGGATGTGAGACCTATTAACATGTACAGCCTAGACTTTTCTGTCTTCCAGAGCTGAAAAGGATGTTATGATATTAATTAAATGAGTCATGTGCTTCCTTTCTTTAATAGATTCTCTCCAGGAATAATTCATCACCGTAGAAATAGAGAGAGTGTCATCTAGTGAGAGTCTAAAGCTCTGTTTCACCTGTGTCTCTACTGTCTTTTCCTGCTGTCTTTGCTGTGGTGGTGTTTATCACTTGGAATAGTTTCAGTTTCACTCCATAATGGTTTCATATACACTTAAAAAAAAAAATAGCCGGGCGTGGTGGTGCACACTTGTAATCCCAGCATTTGGGAGGCTGAGACAGGAGGATCGCAGTTCGTGGACAGCCTCAGCTACTTAGTGAGGCCCTCTGCAAGTCAGTGAGACCCTGTTTCAGAATAAAAAATGGAGCTGGGGGTGTAGCTTGGAGGTAGAATGCCCCTGGGTTCCAACCCAAGTACTGAAAAAAAAAAAAAAAATAGGGCTGGGAGTGTAGCTTGGAGGTAGACCTAAGCCCCTGGGCTCATTCCCTGGTACCATAAAGGCGGGGGGGGGGGGGGAGTGCTCCTCAGTTTAACTTCTCAGAATAAGCTCTAACAGAGAGAAGTGGTTAACTGACAGATTATATTTACTGTTTTATTAAATGTTTCCTAGAATTCACAAGAATCTTCCCTTGCTTGATGAAACCTTGAAATTACCTTTTCTCTCAGGGAAACTGTTTCTTCCCCAATAAGGAAGTTTTATCCTAGATACTTTTATTTGTCATCCATCTTAGCAAAATAATACTTGTCATCCCAGCATTCGGGAGGCCGAGAAAGGAGGATCGCGTTTCGCGGACAGCCTCAGCTACTGAGTGAGGCCCTCTGCAACTCAGTGAGACCCTGTTTCAGAATAAAGAATAAAAAAAAATAGGGCTGGGGGTGTAGCTTGGAGGTAGAATACCCCTGGGTTCCATCCCCAGTACTGGGGAAAAAGAAAAATATATATATATTATTCCAGCACACTTGCTGTCTGTTTAGTAGTCATTTGCTTCCCTGTGCATTATTTTTTCTTCCAGAATCTTTGCTGGGGAAAATTTAGAAAATAGCAGAAGTCATTCATAAGGAGTAAACTCTGAGACACGGGGTATCCTAATAACGCAAACACTGAAAACCCAGTGTATACGTAACACTGGTGTAGATCTTAGGGAGCTGCTCCCCTGCACTGTGACTTCCCCAGAGGTGAATCGGCATGAGCAGCGACAGCTCATAGACGACCTCAAGATGGAGGCAGGTGATGACGAGCTGGACCTGCAGCAAATGTTGACGCTTAGGTGTTTGGGTTTGGTTTGGGTTTTGGTTTTTCTTAGTACTGGGGATGGAACCCAGGGGCATTCTGCCTCCGAGCTACACCCCCTCCCCTATTTTTTATTCTTCATTTTGAAACCGGGTCTCACTGAATTGCGGAGGGCCTCACTCAGTAGCTGAGGCCTGCACCACCACACCCAGCTTAATTTTATTTTTTATTTTTTTTATTTTTATTTTTTATTTATTTATTTTTTTTTTTGGTGGTACTGGGGTTCCTGGAAGCCCTTCTACCTCCGGGCTACACTCCCAGACCTATTTTTTACATTTTCATTTTGGAAACAGGGTCTCCTAAACCAGCGCGCGCGGCTGGCTTCGAACCTGCGCGATCCTCCTGTCTCTGCCTCCCAAGCGCGGGGATTACAAGCGTGCGCCACCACGCCCGGCTTATTTTTTATTTTGAAACAAGGTCCCACTAAGTTGCTGAGGCTGTCTTCAAACCTGCAATTCCCCGTCTCAGGGTCCCAAGCACTGGCGTTAAAGGCGTGCACCACCACACGTGGCCAAGATTTCGTTTTAAGTTAGTTGAAATAACAATGTGAACTGTAGACTTTTTTCAATAATTCTTGAAATTATTATCCATTCATAGGGGAAAGCCGTCCCAGGCGGAGAGGGACGGCCAGAGCAGTAATGCAAACCAGTATCCTCATCTGAAAGTCATCAGCAGGGCTCTCCTTGAAACTGGCTGTGCGGGCCGTTCACTGTGGCTCCGAAAAGCTGCTCTTACCCCTGGCTGCGTTGCCAGAAGCGGCGCCTGCGCCGGTATACTTCTACCACGGGGAGGAGGTGCTGCCATCCTGGGGGAAACATACCAGTTCTGGTGGCAGAGTGATTTAGCCTGCGCCCCTCGAGCAGCGTTTGGGATTCACAGGAAGACGCAGCCCAGCTCCTCTGAGAGACACCTGCTGCTCCCTCTCCAGTGCTTTGAGAGCGTGCCCCGCGGCAGTGCTCGGGAGCAAAATCACCTGCCTCAAAGTTCCATGAACCGTGGTCACGGGAAGCGACTGCTTGCTCCCACCGCTTGTCTTAGGTCACCATCCTGAAAAGGCGTTCCTCTGTTTGCCTCTAGTGTAGAGAAGTAGGGTGTGTGTGTGTGAGAGTGTTCAATGACCGTGTGTAAACTGAAGCCCTTCTCACCAGCTGCCCGTCTGTGTTCCAGGCATCCAGACAAAAACAAAGACCCCGGAGCAGAAGACAAGTTCATTCAGATCAGCAAGGCGTATGAGGTACAGTCAGACTGTGTGTTGCATCTGGTAGCGCTCACCTTTGGGGCGGGGAGGCGGGTACCGGGAACTGAACCCAGGTGTCTCAGGGATGGTGGCGCATGCCTGTAAAGCCAGTACTTGGGAGGCAGAGACAGGAGGCTCGAAAGTTCAAAGCCAGCCTCAGCAATTTTAGCAGGGTGCTGTTTCAAATTAAAACTTAGAGCCAAGAGCAATGGCACATGCCTGTTATCCCAGCCGCTGAGCTAGCCTTGAACCTGTTGCTGAGCTAGCCTTGAACCTGTGATCCTCCTGTCTCCACCTTCCATACTGGGATTAGAGTGTGGGCCACCACACCTATATTAGCTCTTATAAAATATGCCACTGATGATGCGTTCTGGAATGCCCTCTCTCAAATGGCGTGTCCCAGCACCCTGGCCCAGTTTCTAAATACCGGCGACCTGCCGGGCGTGGTGGCGCACGCTTGTAATCCCCGCATTTGGGAGATGGAGACAAAGGATCGCGCTGGTTTAAGAGACCCTGTTTCCAAATAAAAAGTATAAAAAAAAAAGTCGGTCTTGAGAGTGTGTAGCCCGGAGGTAGAAGGGTTTCCAGGAACCCCAGTACCACCAAAAAATAAGTAACAGTCGACCATATTTGCCACATCCGTATGATCAGACAGTGCAGTGCATGGACACTCTAGCTCCAGAGAATCCAGCCTATTTTAAGGATGTAATTGGAACTGTAAAACTACTCAGAATATGTTTCTGTTTACATTAAAGAATCACACACCAACTAGGCAGGGTGATGCACGCCTATCATCTCAGCTAGTGGGGAGGCGGAGGATCATGTTTAAGGCCAGCCTGGGTGATTTAGTAAGACCCTTTCTCAAAGTAAAAATAAAAAAGGCTGCCAGGCATGGTGGCGCACGCTTGTAATCCCCGCGCTTGGGAGGCGGAGACAGGAGGATTGCTCAGGTTCAAAGCCAGCCGCTTGCTCTGGCTTAAGAGACCCTGTTTCCAAATAAAAATATAAAAATAGGTCTGGGAGTGTAGCCCGGAGGTAGAAGGGCTTCCAGGAACCCCAGTACCACCAAAAAAAAAAAAAAAAAAGAGGCTTGGAATGAAGCCAGGCGTGGTGACACACACTTGTAATCCCAGTATTTGGGAGGCTGAGACTGGAGGATCACAGTTCATGTACAGCCTCAGCTACTTAGGCCCATGGCAACCAAGTGAGACCCTGTTTTAAAATAAAGAATAAATTAAAAAATAGGGCTGGGGGTTTAGCTCAGAGGTAGAATGTCCCTGGCTTTCATCCCCAGTACCAAAAAAGAAAAAGGAAAAAAATCCAGGCGTGGTGCCACAGGCTTGTAATTTCAGTTCTTGGGAGACTGAGACTGGAGGATCACAGGTTCACAGCCAGCCTCAGCTTCTTTTTGAGGCTCTCCACAATTTAGTGAGATCCTGTTTCAAAATAAAGTAAAATAGGGGAGCTGGGCGTGGTGGTGCATGCTTGTAATCCTAGCATTTGGGAGGCAGAGACTGGAGGATCGCATTTCATGGACAGCCTCAGCTACTTAGTGAGGCCCTTTGCAACTCAGTGAGACCCTGTTTCAAGATAAAGAATAAAAAATAAGGCAGGGAGTATAGCTCGGAGGTAGAATGGCCCTGGGTTTCATCCCCAGTACCGCAAAAAAAAAAAAAAAAAAAAAAAAAAAGTAAAATAGGACTGGGGTATAGCTCAGAAGCAGAATGCCCCTGTTTTCAATCCCTAGTTCGAGCCGGGCGTGGTGGCGCACGCTTATAATCCCCGCACTTAGAAGGCGGAGACAGGAGGATCACACAGGTTCGAAGCCAGCCTCTCTGGCTTAAGAGACCCTGTTTCCAAATAAAATATATATATTTAAAAAAAATAGGTCTGGGAGTGTAGCCCGGAGGTAGAAGGGTTTCCAGAAACCCCAGTACCACCAAAAAAAAAAAAAAAAAAAAAAAAAAATCAATCACTAGTACGAAAATAAAAATTACACACTAATTTGCTTGTATTTGTTGAAGTAACCCAAGGTTACAAAAACAGAAGATTTTCAGTACTCTTCCATTATATTGGATTCCATCCCCAGTACTACAAAAACCTGCTGAGCTGGCCTTGAACATGCCACCATGCCTGGCTTAATTTGAAATCTTTTAACGCCAACATTGGCATGAATATCTAAACAACTGAAATATTTTGGTCTTGAGGGTTTTTTAATGTTTTTATCAAGAGAAGCATTTCAGCTGGGCGTGGTGGCTGTTTGAGGACAGTCTCCACCACTCACCGACCCTGTTTCAAAATAAAAAATAAGCCAGGCATGGTAGCACATGCTTATAATCCTAGTACTTGGGAGGCTGAGACAGGAGGATCATCAGTTCAAGGCCAGCCCCAGCTACTTAGTAATGCCCTCTGCAACTTAGTGAGACCCTGTTTCAAAATAAAGAGTAAGCCGGGCGTGGTGGCGCACACTTGTAATCCCCGTGCTTGGGAGGCTGAGACAGGAGGATCGCGCGGGCTCGAAGCCAGCCTCAGCTACTTAGTGAGGGTTTCAGCAACTTAGTGAGACCCTGTTTCCAAATAAAATATTAAAAAAATAAGGTCTGGGAGTATAGCCCGGAGGTAGAAAGCCTCTGGGTTCCACCCCCAGTACCACCAAAAAAAATCAAATAAATAAATAAATAAATAAATAGTAAAAAAAAAAAAAAAAATAGGGCTGAGGTGTAGCTCGGAGAAAGAATGGCCATGCATTCAATCCCCAGTACTGCAAAAATAAATAAATAAATAAATAAATAAATAAATAAATAAATGTAAGAAATAAGCCAGATATGGTGCCGCATGCTTATAATCCAGGACTCGGGAGGCTGAGACAGGAAAATTACAGGTTCACCGCCAGCCTCAGAAGTTTAGTGAGGCCCTCAGCAACTTAGATTTGTTTCAAAATAAAAAATAAAATAGGGCTGGGGTGTAGCTCCGAAGTAGAATGCTCCTGGGTTCAAACTCAGTACTATAAAAAATAAAATAGGGCTGGAGGTGTAGCTTGGAGGCAGAATGTGAGTTCAAACTCCAGCACCACCACGGAAACCGAGAAAAAGTTCCTCCGTCCGTTGAGCCCCTGCCCGCCAAGCATCCCGTCTTCAGGCTTCGCGTTCCCGTCTCGTCTGCCTGCAGAAGAGCCCGTGCGGCGAGCCTCTGCTGTCGTCAAGCTCTCCTCTCTTTCCTTTGTAGATTCTTTCCAACGAAGAAAAACGGGCCGCTTACGACCACTACGGCGATGCCGGCGAGAACCAGGGCTACCAGAAACGGCAGCAGCAGCGCGACTATCGCTTCCGCCATTTCCACGAGAATTTCTACTTCGACGAATCCTTTTTTCAGTTCCCTTTCAGTTCTGAGCGGCGGGACTCACTGGATGAAAAGTATTTATTGCACTTTTCACACTATGTGAATGAAGTGGTTCCAGACAGCTTCAGGAAGCCCTACCTCATCAAGATCACCTCCGACTGGTGCTTCAGCTGCGTCCACATCGAGCCTGTGTGGAAAGAGGCCGTTCAGGAGCTGGAAGGACTCGGTAAGGCCACGGCGCGCACCCTCCTTGCACCCTGTGGGATGGGGGCAGTTAGCGTGGGCTCTGCCCGCCAGTTCACGGTGGGTGGTGGTTTCCAAGGGCGTGTCTCAGAGAGGGAAACTGCCTAAGACACTCGGAGTTGCATTACAGATTTAAAAATTTATCTCAATCTTATCCAAATGTCTAGCTCATACATAGAAAAACAAAATTTATTGGTTGAATAAAGCAGCCCTCAGCATCAGGGTTTTTTTTTCCGATACTGGAGATTGAGGATTCAACCCAGGAATGTTCTACCTCTGAGCTACAACCCCAGCCCTTTTTATTTTTTATTTGGAAACAAGGTCTCTCTCACCAAGTTACCACATTCTGGCCTCAACCCTGCCATCCTCCTGTCTCAGCCTCCCAGATACCAAGATCATAGGTATGACTATTGAGCCACCATGCCTGGCTCAAGCATCAGTTTCACTGCCAATAGGGATTACAGATAAGATAATGTGATAATATAATTGTGGAGTTTGTATGTTTGTGTATGTGGTACTAGGGATTGCATCCAGGGTGTATTCTGCCTCTGAGCTACACCCCCAGCTCTGTTTTATTTGTACGTGTGTGTGTGTGCACACGCATGCACATATACATGTATGTGCATGCACATGTGTTAGTAAGGTTTGAACCCAGGGTCATTCTAGTGCATTCTAGAGCACCTTAGCTCTATCTTATTTTTATTTTGAAACAGAATCTTGTTAGGCTGATGAGAGCCTCGCTGCTTGCTTCGGCTGTCCTTGAACCCATGATCCTCCTGTCCCAGCCTCCCAGGTACTGGGATTACAAGTGTGCACCACCACATGGGGCTTTATTTTTACTTTTTGAAGCAGGGTTTTCCCAGGATGATGAGCGCCTTACTACATACTGAGGCTGTCCTAGGACCCTGCGGTCCTCCTGTCTCAGCCTTTAAAGTACTAGAATTACAGGTTTGCACCACCACACTCTGCTGATATTCGTGTTTTACTTTGTGTGTTAGTTTGCTAGAACTGACACAAAAAATGCCACAGCCTGGGTAGCTTGAAAAACAGGCTTATTTTCTCACATTCTCTAGGCTAGAAGTCTAGGAGCAGAGGGTCAGCAGGCTAGATTTCTCCTGGGCCCCTCTCGGCTTGCAGATGGCTCTCACTAAGTCGCCACCCGGTCACCTGTCTTTGTATCTCTTTTTATATCCTTACCTCAGACAGGCCAGTGTCCAATCTCAGCTCTGCCATTTGCTGTCTTTATATCCCTTGAACGAATCACCTAACCCAACCTTCTTCACCTCTGAAGCAGGAGCAATATTATCAAATATTTTGATAAAATATTATCAAAGCAGGAGCAATATTATCATTATGAAGATCAACTGGGAAAGATGTTTGCTAAATGCCTGAGGCATATTAAGCACTTCCCAAACTAACCTTACAGAGTCTTTGATTAATTGGGTTCTCTGGTTTACCAAAGTAAATCTGTTAAAGTGTCTGTTTTACTAACCCCTTTTCAAAATCTCTCTTAAGCCGGGCGTGGTGGCGCACACTTGTAATCCCAGCATTTGGGAGGTTGAGACTGGAGGATCGCAGTTCACGGACAGCCTCAGCTACTTAATGAGGCCCTTTGCAACTCAGTGAGACTCTGTTTCAAAATAAAGAATAAAAAATAGGGCAGGGGGTGTAGTTCAGAGGTTGAACGCCCCTGGATTCTATCCCGAGACCCACAAAGAAAAGAAAAGAAAAGAAAATCTCTTAAAAACATCAGTCCACTGACCACAGAGCACAACTTGACTTATTTAGAGCTGGGCCTTGAAGAGGGCTGGAAGCTGGCGGGCAGGAAAGGAGGAAGAACATGACGGGCAGAGAAACAAAGACCCACAGCCTGGCTGCAGCGCTGTGCAGGGCGAGGCTGGTGGGTGAACGAGGAGGAAGCAGGATCCGGGAGGAACCCTAAGACGGGGCCGAGGGCGCTGGCCCTTTCTAGTGTATAGCAAGAGCCGGAGGGGTTTGTACAGAGGAGCGGTTTAATCACGTCTACGCTTCAGAAAGCTGACTGGACATGGTGGCACAGGTCTGTAATCTCAGTGCTTGGGAGGTCGAGACAGGAGGATCACAGGTTTGAGGCTCTAGCAAGCCCTATTTCAAAATAAAAACTAAGCCGGCCTTGGTGGTGCATGCTTGTAATCCCAGCATTTGGAAGGCTGAGACAGGAGGATCATGGTTTGCCGATATTTTCTGTCTCAGCTACTTAGTAAAGCCATTTGCAATTCAGTGAGACCCTGTTTCAAGATAAAGAGTTAAAAATAGGGCTGAGAGTGTAGCACAGAGGTAGAATGCCCCTGGGTTCCATTCCCAGTATTGTAAAAAATAAATAAAAAATCAATAAAAGCCGGGCGTGGTGGCGCACACTTGTAATCCCAGCATTCAGGAGGCTGAGACTGGAGGATCACGGGTCACAGACAGCCTCAGCTACTTAATGAGGCCCTCCACAACTTAGTGAGACCATGTTTCAAAAATCAAGAATATCCAGGTGTGGTGGATATTCGCTCCAAACGCTTGTAATCCTAGCATTTGGGAGGCTGAGACCGGAGGATCACGGTTCACAGACAGCCTCAGCTACTTAGTGAGGCCCTCTGCAACTTAGTGAGACCCTGTTTCAAGATAAAAGAATAGCCGGGCGTGGTGGCGCACGCTTGTAATCCCCACGCTTGGGAGGCGGAGACAGGAGGATCTGGTTCGAAGATAGCCCTGCTGGTTTAAGAGACCCTGTTTCAAAAAAATATAAAAATAGGTCTGGGCGTGTAGCTCAGAGGTAGAAGGGCTTCCAGGAACTCCAGTACCACCAAAGAATAAAAAAAAAAAAAAATTAGAAAAATAAAAGTAGGGCAGGGGCTGTAGCTCAGAGGTCGAATGCCCCTAGACCCGCAAAAAAAATAAAGAATAAAAAAAAAATCAAAGAATAAAAAATAGGGCAGGGGGTGTATCTCAGAGGTCAAATGCCCCTGGGTTCCATCCCCAGACCAGCAATAAATAAATAATAGAATAGGGCTGGGGGTGGGGGGTCTAGAGGTAGAACACCTCTAAGTTCAATCCCTAGTACCAACATGCTCACAGAAAATAAAAACCAGAAAGCTAACTGGTTAAAACCATGTGAGGGGCAGATTAAAGAGGTAGAGAAGAGATGCAGGGAGGTTGGCAGCCTGGCAGAGACCAGCCGCTGGCCCGAACCAGGGCAGCGGGAAGAGACAAGGACCGGGCAGTTCAGCCTAGGCCCGGGGACTGGCTCCGGGCACCAGGGGGAACTGAGAACCAAGGAGAGTGGGGTGCAAGACTGACCGCCCCGAGCTGAGGGTGAGCTGGGGAGTCAGCAGCGAAGAGCTGAACTGGAGAAGCGCCTCAAAATGACATTTGGACATTTGTTATGAAATAACAGACATATTAAGAGCTGACCATATGCTGTGAGTGTGTGTGTGTGTGTGTGTGTGTGTGTGTGTGTGTTGTTTACTGGGGAATTGAATCCAGGGGCATGCTACCTCTGAGCTACACTCCCAGCCTTTTTTTTGTATTTTGTTTTGAAACAGGGTCTCATTAGGTTGCTGAGAGTGTCACTAAGTAGCTGAGGCTGGCCTTGAACCTGTGATTCTCCTGTCTCTGCCTCCCAAGTCCTGGGATTACAGGTGTGCTTCATGCCTGACTTGCATCCCAGTACAAGTACAGTGCATGTTAAACAACAGCCCTGTAAGGAAGGAGTATGATTGCCGTTCCTCAGTGCAGATACCAGTCCTGTGATTTACAAGAAATAGAGTCAGGCCTGGTGGCGCGTGCCTGAAATCACAGCACTTTGGAGGCTGAAACAGGAGGCTCACAAGTTCAAACCAGCCTTGGCCATTGAGCAAGACCTCAGCAACCTAGCAAGACCCTGTTTCAAAGTAAAAAATAAAATAGGGCCGGGGTCATAACTCAGAGGTAGCATGCCCCAGACTTTAATACCCAATACTACAAAAAAAAAAAAAAAAAAATGGTGATTTTGACCTTGGTTGCTACACAGAGCTCTTAAGGTCTTGGAGTTTCCAGGCCGGGAGGATCACCTTTGGCACCGAGGCAGCTCTCGGTGGGCTCCTGGATGGGGCTGCTCACGAAGAAGGTCCAGCCATGATCAGAAACTCGAGACTGATCGTGACCGCACGGCGAAGGGCCCCTGCCTCGTCCACGCGGCTTCCCGTCTGCGTCCTTGGCCGTGACCTTGAAATGAGTGAGCAAACACGGCAGTCGCCCAGCGTCCTCGGAGCTGCTCTAGCAGACTGCCAGCCTCAAGGGGAAGGTCCCGGGAGCTTGGTGTGGGGCTGGCTGGTCAGAGGCGCAGGTCGCAGCCAGGGACTTGGCGTGTGGAGGGGTGGCCTGAGCCTGGGGGAGCTGGTGCCGTCTCCAGTTGATGCGTGAGGCTGGACGGAACTGCAAGGTGCACACTTGGCGTTGCTGGGCGTTTCTTGGTGTGGGAGGGGACCCTGCACCCCAGCTGTCACGGGTGACGTGTCCTGTTGAGGGTGAGAGTAGGAAAACAGTTCCGTTTCTCCTATTTCTTCCGCACTTTAAATGGCTAACAGAGAAACTGGCTGATACACTGAAGGCCGGGTTTCGGTGTGCTCCTCCTGTGTGCCCAGCTCTGCTCTGATGCTGGGATAGATACATCAGTTAACGAAACAGAGATTCTGGTCTTTAGGACGCTTCCACCTAGAAGGGGGAAGATGGGCAGTCAGTACCCAACAAGAACGGTGGTGTGCGTCGAATATTAGAAGCTGGTGAGCAGGGCTGGTAGCTCAGCGGTAGAGCGTGTGCTTTTATCGCATGCAAGGCCTGAGTTCATGTCGCGCGCTGTGACGACTCTTACACGATCTTCCTCAAGCAGTTTTATTACCCCAGGTTCTTGTACAGTTCCCGCAAATCTTCTTCCCGTAAATCTTCTCTTCTCTCTCTCTCCCCCCAGAAATCTTCCCCTTATATAGAGCCCAACAGCCAATCAGCAGACTGTTCACGTGCACAACTCATGGCAACAGCCAGTCCATTGGCTGTTGCCCTATGGCATGCGGTGTTCCCGTGTATCTCATGCTCTTGTCGTCACTTCCTGAAAGCTGTTTACCACCTAAGTGCTCTGGGGAAGATTTCCGCTCAGCGCCATCTTAGCTCTCGGACTTACTGGCTGATGGGCGGGGCCCGTCACAGTTCCCCCTTTTTTGTTTTTTCAGACAGGAGAGGACAGAGGACTCAACCCCTGTATGTTTGGAAGGGGCTTCTAGGCCCACCACCTTTTGCCAGGGACGGGACAAGAATCAGTGGCAACCCGTATGCAGTTGAGCATGCCCTCCTCGGGATGCACCCTCCCGGGGTCCCGAGTGCAGTCCTAGCTGGCATCCTGTCATTAAGACTTTCCCATCGCCGCAAGCCATATTTGAGGGGATTGTCCCAACTCCATGGCTGCAAATGCCTGAGCTATGAGCACTTGATCTGTAGCGCGCTGACGGATTAGTTTTCTAAGACAGTAGAGACATAAGATACACAGTAAGACCAGACAAAGACCAAGAGCACCCAGTCCAGCCCACTCTTTTAAATGACGAGCTGCTTGTTGGATCCAGGACATCAAGGTGCGGGCCATCACCGGGTCAACTTGAGTAGTATTGGTTTTGATGATCTCCAACCGCAACCGTCTTGTCAAATTGTCAAATTTCGATGACCGGTTATCTGTAGGATATGCAGAAAGCTCGCAAGAAAGATTAGCGGCAATAAACGCATTATCATTAATCATGACAAGGGGAGCTAAATCCGTGCAACTGCCATTTATCCCACAAAGAAGCCACAGATCAAATAGGTTAGAATGAAAGGCCATGGTCAGGCTCTAATAAGTAAAATTATAACCTGCAAAAGTAGAATTTGCTCCTGTGCCAATTTTAAGGGAAAAAGGTAAAAGGATTAAGCGGGGAAGAACTTGAGCAGAATGACTCAAAGGCAATAGAAAAGAAAAAGCAGTCAAAAGCCCCCATTGTGGATCACTTCCTATCCTTGGAATTCCACAGTATCATGGTCCCCAGAAGAATCAGTCGATGGCTCATCATCCTTTTGTTTCACCAGACGAGTCAGCCGCTCTGGAACCCAGACAGGATCGGCGCCGTTCTGTGGAAACACACAAACAGAGCCTCTGGCCCATGTGAGCACTGGGTCAGGTCCCCTCCATTGCCCTGTGAGGGCATCCTTCCAACGCACGAAACCCTGGCTCGTACCCGAGGGGGCAAAATGACGATCGGCAGCAGTCTTGCCATTGACATCTAATTGCAAAAAATTCAAAGTAAAAAGGGCTAAGGATAGGCGCTGCTTCGGTTTCATATTGGTTCCAATTCCCTCTTTTTGTTTTATCAAGCATTCTTTAAGAGTACGATGGGCGCGTTCCACAATACCCTGTCCCTGAGGGTTGTACGGAAGGCCATGCTTTAGAGTTATTCCCATCTGTGAACAAAAGGATGTGAATTTTTGGGAAGTATAAGCCGGGCCATTATCAGTTTTTATTTCTTTAGGCATATTCCATGCTGCCCAGGCCTCAAGGCAATGATTGACGACGTCATGTGCCTTTTCCCCGGCATGAGCAGATGCATGAATAATTCCAGAGACAGTATCTATGGAAACATGGATATATTTCAATTTTCCAAATTCAGATATGTGAGTTACATCCATTTGCCAGAGATGTAGAGGGAGCAAGCCTCGTGGGCAAATGCCCACATGTGAGGGGTGTAAAAAAGGGGCACAGGCATTACAGGTTTTTACAATTTCCCGAGCCTGATGTCGAGGGATTTTAAATCGCTGTTGTAATGTTTTAGAATTTACATGATATTGACGGTGAAATGCCTGTGCCTGTTGCATTTGAGTAAGAGAAAAAATCATATGTATCTTGGTGAGTTTATCTACTAGATCATTTCCATATGTAATAGGGCCAGGTAATCCCGTATGTGCCCTAACGTGCTGGATAAAGAATGGTGTCTTTCTTAAATGTATATAAATCTGGATTTGGCTAGCCATAGAATGAATAGGAGTATGTAAAGAGAGTTGACCCGCGCATTCAAGCGATCTAACCAGATTAACCACATATTGTGAATCTGATAATAAATTGAAAGGAGAAGAAACTCTCTTAAAAATTTCTAAAACAATATTTAATTCAACCAGTTGTGGAGAGGTATGTGAATATTGGATGACAACAGGATTGCTTCCCTCTATTAGGTAGGCCCCCACACCAGTTTTGGATCCATCAGTAAAAATGTTAATTGCATTAGCTACAGGTTTGTTTTTAGTGACCAATGGGAAAATGAGAGGATGTTCCAGAACAAAATGTAACAATGGATCTTTGGGAAGATGATTGTCTATTTCACCACTGAAAGAGCACATAAGTATAGCCCAATCATCAATAGTGGCTACCAGCGTTTGTACTTGCAGAGCAGTGTACGGTACCACCAACTTATCGGGCGTTCTGCCAAAATGTTGGATGCACTGCTGAATGGCTTTAAGGGCAAGGCTTGCTACACTGGTGGGATAATATTCAACTACCTTTTGAGGGGAGACTTTGGGGTGAATCCAAAGAAGGGGTCCTTGTTGCCAAAGAACACTAGTAGGCTGTTTTTCAGTGGCCAGGATACAAGCCCATAATGGCTGTCCAGGGGTCACTCGACGGAGAGACGCTTTCGTAAGTGCTTGTTCTACTAATTGTAACGCATGGCGGGCCTCATCGGTAAGGACGCGAGGAGAATCTAATTGAGGATTGCCTACGAGCAGATTATATAAAGGTTTCAAGGCATGGTTAGGAATTTGTAAAAAGGGTCGAACCCAATTAATGTCTCCCAACAGTTTTTGGAAATCATTGAGGGTTTTTAATTGATCAGTGCGGATGATTAATTTTTGAGGCAGGACTGCATGGGGGAGAACAATGTTGCCAAGAAAGTGTATATTTTCTCCTCTTTGTACCTTTTCTGAGGCGATGAATAATTGATGAGTTTCCAAAATCTTTACAAGGTGACAATAAGCCTCCTCAAGTATGGAGGGATTTTTTGTGGTTAACAAAATGTCATCCATGTAATGAATACACCGAATTTCTGGAAATTTGGTTTTTACGGGCTCAAGAGCACTATTTACATATAATTGACAGAGGGTAGGGCTATTGGCCATTCCTTGTGGGAGGACCACCCATTCATATCTACTGTCAATTTCCTCTTGATTAATAGAGGGAACAGTAAAAGCAAAACGAGGAGTATCCGCAGGATTTAAAGGGATGGAGAAAAAACAATCTTTTATATCTATGCTGATAAGTGGCCACTCCTTCGGAATAGCAGAGAGGAGTGGAAGCCCTCGTTGGACTGGCCCCATAATCTGCATTTGGCTATTTATGGCTCGGAGGTCGTGTAATAACCTCCATTTTCCAGATTTTTTCTTTATCACAAAAATCGGGGTATTCCAAGGAGAGGTGGATGGCCGGATATGGCCTAACTGTAATTGCTCTTGTACTAATTTCCTTGTTACTTCAAGCTTTTCACGGGAGAGAGGCCACTGAGGAACCCATACTGGATCTCCCGTCTTCCAGGTAATGGGAATTGCCTCCTCAGTGGCTACTGCACAAAACCCAGTTCCTCGCGACCACTCTTTTCTTTAGTAGGAATTGGGCTTTTACGTCCCTGGAGGTGTTTTCCCAGCCCGTAGGAAGGGTGGTAGCCCTGGCGAAGGAGAATATTATGGGCTTGGGGGAAATAAGATGTATTTTGTAAGGAATATCCCATGTCCACTAATAAATCTCTTCCCCAGAGGGAAACTGGCAGCTCCAGCACATAGGGTTCAAACTGCCCCTTATGTCCCTCCTGATCTTTCCAATGTAAAGCCCTAGCACTGAGGTCAGGGGTTTTAGCATAACCCAAACCTCTAAGTTCTCCGGTAGCCTTTTGAGTGGGCCATGAAGATGACCAATCTTTACAGGCGATGACACTTTTATCTGCCCCAGTATCTAAAAGTCCTAGGATTTGCTTGCCTTCCACGTCCAAGGTTATCAAGGGACGAGTTCCCATATCAAAGGCAAGAGATATTAACTCATTTCCTGAAGAACCGAACCCACCAATACCGCGTCGTCCCTCTGCTGAAGGAAACATACCATGTAGACTGGGAAGCAAAAGTAACTGTGCCACTCTATCCCCAGGGGAAATGGCAACGATACCCCGGGGCGCTGAAACCATCACTTTGATAATACCGGTATAATCCTCATCTATAACCCCCGGATGGACTACAAGTCCTTTCATGGTAGAGGAAGACCTTCCAAAAAGTAAGCCAACAGAATTAGGTGGCAGAGGACCTTGAAAATCTGTTTCAATAATTTGAACCCCCATTTGTGGCGTTAATACCAGCCTGGAGGTGGCACAGAGGTCCAATCCTGCCGAACCTGGAGTGGCTCGCCGGACTGTTCCGGAGGCTGTAAATTGGGCCACTGAGGTGGCTGTGTCTCCATGGCCCCATACACCTGAGGGTTCCCATATTTTTGTGGGCCCTGGGAACGAGGGCCCGCCCTCCCGTTTTTTGTCTGAGTATTTGATGATTGCTTTCCAGTATAGGGCAAGGGGTTGCCATCGATATCTTTAACCGAACGGCACTCAAAAGTAGGATGCCTTCCTTTTCTACATCGACGACAATACTCAGGAGGAGAAGGATAAGATTGGGACGCCCTACACTTAGGACAATCTCGTTTTAAGTGTCCTGTCGCTCCACAGGAAAAACAATTGCCATTTTTGGTACTATTCTTACTTTGTTGTCCGGAGGCCTGTATAATGGCTGCAGCAAGTCCTGAATTGGTTAAGGGTCCTCCGAGTTCCCTGCACACCTTCATCCACACCTCTAGGCCTTTATGTTTGTAAGGAGTGATGGCCTGTCTGCATTCTTTAGTGCATTGCTCATAGACCAATTGTTTAATGAGCGGCATGGCCGCGTCAGAATCCCCAAAAATTCTTCCCGCAGCCTCTACTAGACGGGCAACGAAGTCTGAAAAGGGTTCAGTCAATCCTTGAGTAATCTTTGTAAGGTTACCAGATACCTCTCCTTTGTTAGGGAGGGCCTTCCAGGCCTGGGTAGCGAGTCTGTTGATTTGTTCATACACCTGTTGTGGATACCCAAGCTGTTGATTAGCAAATCGTCCTTGGCCCATCAGCATGTCTATATCCCAGGCTGAATTTCCTGCTGCTCGATTACGTGCAGCTTGTTCAGTGGCATATTCTATATAATAAGCTTTCCAATCCAAATATTGGCCAGGATTTAAGGTGGCCCTAACCAAATTTTGCCAGTCTCCTGGGGTCATGGCATAGCGATGTAAACTCTCTATTATTGCTATAGTGAAAGCAGCTGACGACCCATATGTGCGAACTGACTCTGCGAGATGCTTAACTATTTTAAAGTCCAAAGGCTCATGATAACGATTTCCCCCCTCCTGCAGCTGGAAAACTGGGAAAGCTTGATTTGCTAAAAAAATTCCCGCATCTCTCCACATCTGACTACTAAAAGAGACACCTTCTCCTGCTCTGGGCGCAGAAGGGTTATACGGAGGAGGCGAAATTTCCTCTTTAATCAGTTCAAAAGCTTTCACTTGTTTACAAATGGCCTCTAATTCCTCCTCAGATTCATCCTCCCCCTCTGACTCTGAATCCTCCTCACTGGCCACTTTAGAGGAAGTTGAACGTTCCTCTTTTACACCGTCTAAAGCTGCCTGGCCCTCCTGCACAAATCTTCTAAAGCGCCTTTCTTCCAAACAGGCACGAATCAGCCGACAAAGCGGCCGAGTCCCTCCTGTGACAATACCTTGTTCTTCGGCGCGTTCTACGTCTCTTCCCAATTTATCCCAGCTTGCTAAAGAAAGATTCCCTGATACTGTAAACCATGGCGCTACCCTATCTATTTGTTCGAGAAAATCTTGTATTGTCTTGTCCCTAAGCTTTAGGCCTCTACTTTTCAACAAAGCTTTCAATGCTTTATGCAATGGGTGAGATGGACTATTTCCCATCTTGTCGAATCAGGACCAGCCCGATTCTCTAACTTACTTACACTAAAAAATATCCTCCTTAATGGAGCCCCCTTTGATCGGGGAAAATACAGCGCTGTTCCTCGCTTTTCCGCGAGCCTCGCTTATCCGCGAGCCTTATTTACTAAATATCCTCCTTAATGGAGCCCCCTTTGATCGGGGAAAATAACCCTCCGTAAACGGAGCCTCCTCCTCCCTTTTCGGAGTCAAGGAGTACTTACCAGCCGGCTGCCCTGGACTGCCGAGGTTCTGATCAAAGCGAAGGTCCCCGTACGGGCCAACCACTTGTCGCGCGCTGTGACGACTCTTACACGATCTTCCTCAAGCAGTTTTATTACCCCAGGTTCTTGTACAGTTCCCGCAAATCTTCTTCCCGTAAATCTTCTCTTCTCTCTCTCTCCCCCCAGAAATCTTCCCCTTATATAGAGCCCAACAGCCAATCAGCAGACTGTTCACGTGCACAACTCATGGCAACAGCCAGTCCATTGGCTGTTGCCCTATGGCATGCGGTGTTCCCGTGTATCTCATGCTCTTGTCGTCACTTCCTGAAAGCTGTTTACCACCTAAGTGCTCTGGGGAAGATTTCCGCTCAGCGCCATCTTAGCTCTCGGACTTACTGGCTGATGGGCGGGGCCCGTCAAGTTCATCCCCAGCAACACAGAAGAAGCCAGTAAGAGCCGGGCGTGATGGCGCACACTTGTAATCCCAGTACTTGGGAAGCTGAGACAGGGGAATCACAGGTTCGCGGCCAGCCTCAGCTACTTAGTGAGGCCCTCTGCAACTCAGTAAGATCCTGTTTCAAAATAAAGAATAATCCAGGCGTGGTGGCTCAGGCTTGTAATCCCAGCATTCCGGAGGCTGAGACCGGAGGATCGCGATTCATGGACAGCCTCAGCTACTTAGTGAGGCCCTCTGCAACTCAGTGAGGCCGGGTTTCAAAATAAAGAATAAAAAATAGGGCAGGGGGTGTAGCTAAGAGGTTGAATGCCCTTGGGTTCCATCCACAGACCCACAAAAAAAAAAAGAAAGAATAAAAAATTGGGTGTAGATCAGAGGTAGAATACCTCTGGGTTCAATTCCTGGTACTGCAAAAAAAAAAAAAAAAACAGTAAGCAGCCAGGCATGGTGGCACATGCCTGTAATCCCAGTATTTGGGAGGCTGAGACAGGAGGCACCACAACTTTGAAGCTAGCCTCAGCAACTTAGTGAGGCTGTCAGCAGCTTAGCAAAACCCTGTTTCCAAATAATTCAAACATGGTGATGCATTCCTATAATCCCAATACTTGGGAGGCTGAGACCGGAGGATTGCAGGTTTGAGGCCAGCCTTAGTAATTTAGTGAGAACTTGCATAATTTAGTGAGACCTGTTTCAAAATAAAGCATAAAATAGAGTTGGGGGTATAGTATAGAGATGGAACACCCCTGGGTTCAATCCCCAGTACCACAAAAAATTAAAAAAGAATAAAACATAAAATCAGTCTTGGGTTCTGGAGTTAGAATGCCCCTGGGTTCAATCATTAGCACCACAAAAGTGGATGGATGGATGGATGGATGGATGGATGGATGGCTAGAAGGTAAAATAGGGTTATGGGTGTGGTTCAGAGGCAGAATGCCCCTGGGTTCAATCACCAATACCACAAAACAAAAACCAACAGCAAAAAGACACCAGTAAGCCCCCGTGACTTGGTAGACTGAGGCAGGAGAATCACAAATTCAAGGCCAATCTAGGCCTTGAATTTAGTAAGACTCTGTCTCAAAATAGAAAATACATCCAGGTGTGATGGCACACACTTGTAATCCCAGCACTTGGGAGGTTGAGACAGGAGGATCGCAGGTTCACAGACAGCCTCAGCTACATAGTGAGGCCTTCTGCAACTCAGTGAGACCCTGTTTCAAAATAAATAATAATTTTAAAAAAGGGCCTGGGGTGGAGCTCAGAGGTAGAATGTCCCTGGGCTCAATCCCCTGTACCGCTAAAAATAAATAAATAAATAGATAGATAAATAAATAAATAAATAAATACAAGAAAGCTGGTAATGTAGCTTAATGGTTGAGTGCCCCTAGGTTCAATCCCAGCACTACACTCGAATAAAAATGTCAGCCAGGCATGGTGGCACACACTTATAATCCCAGCATTTGGGAAACTGAGACAGGAGGATCATAGTTTGAGAACAGCCTCCGCTACTACTTAGTGAGGCCCTTTGCAACTCAGTGAGACGCTGTTTCAAAATAAAGAATAAAAAATCGGGCTGGGGGTGTAACTCAGAGGTAGAACACCCCTGGGTTCCATCCCCCAGTACCGCAAAAAAAAAAAAAAGTCAGCCCTGTGTCAAGAGCGTAAGCGAGCAGGGTGCAGGCCCTTACCTGTGGGAGAGGACATGACGCCGGCGGCGGGGCGCCAGGGAGGTGCGCCGGGCCGAGGCCTGAGGCGGGAGCACAGTGCACTCAGGGAGGAGCAGGGATGCCAGGGACAAGTGCGAGGGCACAGGAAGGATGGCAGAGGGGACCAGGAGCCACGGCACAGAGGTCCTCTTGGTCTTTTGTGGCTTGTGGGTTTTATGCTGAGTTAAACAAGTACATCTTTGCAGGGTTTGGGCGGAAGATTATCGTGATCCATATATATATGTGTTGGAAGGAAGAGCTTGGCCACTGTGTTAAGAATAGGCTGCCGGGGGATAAGGGAAAACAGGCAGCCCGCCAGGAGGCTGGTGCCGCGGCCCAGGCAGGAGACGGGCAGGCCAGCAGGGCGGACCTGGGAAGAGCAGTCGAGTGGGCCGACTCTGAAGGGAACCGACGGGAGGACAGATGGACATGGGGTGCGAGAAACCAGAGGCCCCTGAGGTGGGGCCCAGGAGAGAAGGCACCACCAGCCGGGGTGGCTGCCGTGTGGGTGGAGCAGGTCTGTGGGAGGAGAGAAGAGCTGGGTTCTCAAGCTCCCCAAGTCTATGAGACATCCAGAGGAGATGTGTTTTTGTAGGCTCTTTTTTTTGGGGGGTGCTGGGGATTAAGCCCAGGCTAGGGCCATTCTACCATTGAGCTACACCCCCAGCCCAATTTTTTTTTTTTTTTTTTTTGGTACTGGGGCTGGAACCCAGGGGCATTCTACCTCCGAGCTACACCCCCAGCCCTATTTTTTATTCTTTAGTTCGAAACAGGGTCTCACTGAGTTGCAAAGGGCCTCACTAAGTAACTGAGGCTGTCCGCGAACCGTGATCCTCCTGTCTCAGCCTCCCGAATGCTGGGATTACAAGCCTGTGCCAACACGCCCAGCTTTGTTTATTTTGCAACAGGGTCTAAGTTGAACAGGGCTCCCCTAAGTAGCTGAGGCTGGCCACAAACCCAGATCCTCCTTTCTGAGCCTCCCAAGTACTGGGATTACAAGCATCACCACGCCCTGCTTGTAGGCGGTTAGTCTTACTGTAGAAACTGAAGAGATTTTAGCTGTGTCATTAGCCCTTCAGATAACACTGGTTGAATGAAGGAACAAGAAAGGTGGAGAGGGGGAGAAAGGACGAGGAGGAATAATTTTAAAGCCAGTCTCAGGCCAGGCATGGTGGCACATGCTCGTAATCCCAGCGCTTGGGAGGCTGAGACAGGAGGATCGGATCACACAGGTTCAAAGCCAGCCTCAACTACTTAGGCTCTCAGCAACTTAGTGAGACCCTATTTCCAAATAAAGCATAAAATAGCTCTGGGAGTATAGCCCGGAGATAGAAAAGGCACTGGGTTCCACCTCAGAAACACACACACACACGCACGCACGCACGCACGCACGCATGCCTCAGCAATTTGGTAAGAGCTCGAACCTGCTATCCTCCTGTCTCAACCTCCCAGTACTGGAATTACAGGTGTGTACCACCACGCCTATCTTTTTTTTTTTTTTTTTCTCCGTACTGGGGCTGGAACCCAGGGGCATTCCACCTCCGAGCTACACCCCCAGCCCTATTTTTTATTCTTTATTTTGAAACAGGGTCTCACCGAGCTGCAAAGAGCCTCCCTAAGTAACTGAGGCTGGCTGCTGTGATCTTCCTGTCTTAGCCTCCCAAATGCTAGAAGTAGAAGCATGCGCCACCACACCCGGCTTCTTTTTATTTTATTTATCTATTTTTTACTGTGGATGGAACCCAGAGGCAGTCTACCTCCACACTACACCCCCAGTGTGATTTCATTCCTTATTTGGAAACAGGATCTCACTGAACGCCTAAGTTGACCCTGTGATCCTCCTGCCTCAGCCTTCCAGGTACTCTACAAGCGTGCACCACCACAACCAGCGCTTTGTGTTTTCTTAATTGCATTCTAGGGATTGAAATCAGGGACACTCTATCATCCCCAGCCCTTTTCGGTTTTTTTGTTTGTTTGTTTGTTTGTTTGTTTGTTTGAGACAGGGTCGCAGTAAATTGCCTAAGCTGGCCTCGACCCTGTAATCCTCCTGTCTCGGCCTCCCAAGTACTGGGATTATAGGTATGAATCACCCACCATGTCCAGTTTTAGGTCTTGTTTCTTTTTCTTTCATTTGTTTTGTTTTTGTTTTTCTTGCTTTTGATTTTGTTTTAGTTTTGTTTGTTTTTGTGGAGCTGGGGATTGAACCCAGAGGCATTCTACCTCTGAGCTACACCCCCAGCCCTATTTTCTTTTTTATTTGGAAACAGAGTCTCACTAAATTGATACAAGCCTCACTGAGATGCTGAGGCTGGATTTGAACCTGTGATCCTCCTATCTCAGCCTCCCAGTACTGGAGTTACAGGTGTGCGCCACCATGCCCAGCTTAGGTTTTGTTTCTTTATAAATAGGAATATGGAATACAGATTGCTCTTTTCCCACTTAAACTACCTCCTATGACTTCCTCCCAAAATTAGAAGCAACAGGCTTAGCCGGATGTGGTGGCGTATGCTCTGGAATCCCAGCATTTGGGAGGCTGAGACAGGAGGATGATGGTTTGCAGCCAGCCTCAGCTACTTAGTGAGGCCCTTTGCAACTCAGTGAGACCTGTCTCAAACTAAAGAATAAAAAATAGGGCTGAGGGTGTACCTTGGAGGTAGAATGCCCCTTGGTTCCATCCCCAGTAATGCAAAAAATAAAAAAAAAAAAAGAAGTAGTAGTAACAGGCTTAGCCAGGCGCACGCTTGTAATCCCAGCATTTGGGAGGCTGGGACAGGAGGATCACGAGGCCCTTTGCAACTCAGTGAGACTCTGTTTCAAGATAAAAAATAAAAAATAGGCCTGAGAGTGTAGCTTGGAGGTAGAATGCCCTTGGGTTCCATCCCCAGTAGCACAAAAAGAAAAAGGAGAAGGAGGAAGAAGGAGGAAGAGGAGGAGGAGGAGGAGGAGGAGGAGGAGGAGGAAGAGGTGGTGGTGGAGGAGGTGGTGGTGGTAGTAGTAGTAGTGGTAGTAGTAACAGGCTAAAAGATAGAAAGATTTGTAACTCTTCTTAAATATCACCATATTCCTTTGCAGAAAAACTGAATAATCCAGAATTTTAAGAGTAAACAAATGCTAGACAGTCTATTAGAAATAGATTGTCTTCAACTTAGTGTGATGGTGCTCACCTGTAATTCGTGTACTGGGGAGACTGAGACAAGAGGGTCACGGGTTCGAGGCCTGCCTCAGCAACTTAGCAAGACCCTGCTTCAAAAAAATTATATATATAATTACTAGGGATGGAATCAAGAAGCCTTCTACCTCCGAGCTACACTCCTAGACCTACTTTATATTTTTATTTGGAAACAGGGTCTCACTAAGGTGCCATGCCTCACTAAGTAGCTAAGGCTGGCTTCGAACCCACACGAACCTCCTGCCTCAGCCTCCCAAGTACTGGGATCACAAGCATGTGTCACCACGCCCAGCCATCAAAATTTTAAAAAGCTGAGCATGGTAGCACATACTTAGAATCCCAGTACTTGGGAGGCTAAGGCAGGTTTGAAGCCAGTCTCAGCAATTTAGCAAGGCTGTAAGCAATTTATATCCAAATAAAAACTGGGGGAGCCAGGTGTTGTGCCGCACGCTTGTGATCCCAGTACTTGGGAGGCTGAGGCAGGAGGTTTGTGTGGGTTCGAAGCCAGCCTTAGCTACTTAGTGAGGCCCTCTGCAACTTAGACCCTGTTTCAGAATAATAAAAATTAGTACTGGGAGTGTATCTCAGAAGTAGAATGCCCTTGGGTTTAATAGCCTCGTACTGCAAAAAAAAAAAAAAAAACAGGGATAGGGTTATAGCTCAGAGATAGAATACCTCTGGGTCAATCCCCAGTATCTAAAATAAAATTTCTCTCCTAGTAAGTTGGTTTTAATTTCAAGCCAAAAACAACCCCAAAGTTATCAGCATGTGTTCCGCTCACTGTGGGGCACGGAAAGGCCTCACGGAGCTCTTGTGTGCCTTGCAGGCGTGGGCATCGGCGTGGTGCACGCTGGGTACGAGCGACGCCTGGCCCACCACCTGGGGGCGCACAGCACGCCCTCCATCCTGGGAATCATAAACGGAAAGATCTCCTTCTTCCACAACGCAGTTGTCCGGGAGAACCTACGGCAGTTTGTAGAAAGTCTGCTTCCAGGAAACTTGGTGGAGAAAGTAAGTATCCGTGGAGGAGAGCGTGGCTGGGAGGGTTTGCAGGGACCTGGGACACCGACTGCCCAGGACTCTATCCGGGCACTCCTGGACCTGAATTTCATTTGGAACAGAACAAGCCACAGTGTCATCAATTGATCACTCAAACGAAATTCTTTTTTTTTTTTTTTTGGTGGTACTGGGGTTCCTGGAAACCCTTTTAACTTCAGGCTACACTCCCAGACCTATTTTATATTTTTTTTATTTGGAAACAGGGTCTCCTAAGCCAGCGCACAAGGCTGGCTTCGAACCCGCGCGATCCTCCTGTCTCCACCTCCCAAGCGCGGGGATTACAAGCGTGTGCCACCACGCCCAGCAAACTAAATTCTTTTAAGTGATGTCTGTAGGGAGCTGAAAATTGAAACACGCACTACAGAGGCTGAGAGAGTTCACTCACCACGTGGTTATCTTGGGACTTTTACCCTGCCGTGTGAAGCTGAGTGTAAAATGGCAGGGACTCTTATTTTTTCTTTCCTTTTCTGTTTTGGGGTTGGAGATTGAAAGCGACAGTACTTTACCTCTGAGCTACAGCCCCAGACCTAGTTTTTATGTTTTTATTTTAAACAGGAGAGTCTTGCTGCTTCTTGAGGCTGTCCTTCAACTGCCATCCTCCTGCCTCAGCCTCCCAAGTACCGGGATTAAAGGCGTGTGCCACAGTGCCCTGCTTGAAAGTGACTATTTTATAAACAATAGTAACAAAAAGCTCTTATTTTCTTGCTTGTTTATTTTGTAGGTCTGGAGAGTGAACCTGGGAGCATTCTACCTCTGAGCTACACCTAAGCCTTATTTCATTATTTTATTTTGAAACAGGGTCTCAATTGCAGAGGGCCTCACTTAAGTTGCTGAGGCTGACTGTAAACCTGCAATCCTCCAGTCTTAGCCCCCCAAGTACTGAGATTACAAAAATTAGGTCATGTGGTACAATAAAAGATTTCTCTCCCCTGGCGTGGTGGTACGTGCCTGTAATCCCAGTACTTGGGAGACTGAGGCAGGAGAATCACAGGTTCCAGGCTAAGTTCAGTCATTTATACTCTCAGAAACCTAGCGAGACAATGTTTTAAAACAAAAAAGCTGGGTGTAGTGGCACAAACTTGTAATCCCAGCATTTTGGGAGGCTGAGACAGGAGGATCATGGTTCAAGGACAGCCGCTGCTACTTGGTGAGGCCCTGTGCAAGTCAGTGAGACCCTGTTTCAAAATAAAGAATAGAAAATAGGGCAGGGGGTGTAGCTAGAGGGTAGAATGCCCCAGAATTCCATCCCCAGTGCCACAAAAAATGAAAGAATATTGAAAACTTAATAAAATTTTAAAAGTAAAAAAAAATTAAAGAATAAATAATAGGGCTAGAGGTGTAGTTCAGATGTAGAATGTCCTTGGGTTCATCCCCAGTTCTGCAGGAAAAAAAAAAAAAGAACTTTGGCTGTGGCCTGCAGGTGGAGCTGTTGCTGTCGTAGAAGTTTGAGCAGAGGAATGGAACAGATTTAACTTTACTATGAAAAATTTCTATGTAGAAATTTAATTCGTGCCGGGTGTGGTGGCGCACACTTGTAATCCCCACGCTTGGGAGGCTGAGACAGGAGGATCGCACGGGTTCAAAGCCAGCCTCAGCTACTTAGTGAGGCTCTCAGCAACTTAGTGAGACCCTGTTTCCAAATAAAATAGAAAATAGGTCTGGGAGTGTAGCCCAAAGGTAGAAAGCCCCTTGGGTTCCATCCCAAGAACCACACACACAAAAAAAAGCAATTTATGGGGTTTTGTTTTGTTTTGTTTTGTTTTGTTTTTTTGGTTCTCAGTAGGAATATTTTAAGACATAAGTGAGAAAAGGAACAAATTAGATGTTAATAAATGGAATTATATAATGTATAGACAGGATGGGTCACCAATTTATATATATGCTATTTATTTTATTTACTTACTTATTTTCAGTACTGGAGGTTGAACCTACCTCTGAGCAACACCCTAGCCCTATTTTTTATTCTCTATTTTGAAACCGGGTCTCACTAAGTTGCGGAGGGCCTCACTAAGTAGCTGAGGCTGGCCAGGAACCTGCAACCCTCCTGTCTCAGCCTCCCAAGTACTGGGATGACAAGTGTGAGCCACCACGCCTGCCTATGTAAGCCATTTATTTTTTTTTTAAATTGGTGCATCGTAATCATACATCACATTGGAATACAAGACTTGAGAGGATATACAAGCACACATCATCCAATTAGCCCTCATCCAGTCCCCATCCCATTGCCTCCCCCTCCCTCGATCCCATGCTTGTTTGGTGATTAACTTTGATACATATGTTCATGTACCTCCTGCTTTTTAAAGAGGCTCCATCCTCCCCTTTTCCATACCCTCTGATTGGTCACCTTAATTGATGCACTATAGGGCCCTTTCTATAGCTCATCCTCTTCCTGTTGCCCCTTTCCTCCTAGTTATTGCTGATTAGGGGAAGCATCTGGTTTTAATTTTCTGCGATATTTCTCTGTGCATGCCGCATTGAAAATACCAATCCCACTCTTGACGGCCCCAGTAGTGGCCTGGCTACCCGGTGGACTGATCCAGACCTCACTGGCTCAAGCAGCGGCCTTGCCTCATGTAAGGCCCCGATTCTGGTCTCGCTGGCCCCGACACTGGCCTAACCCCTCAGCTGGCTCCGATCCCGGCCTCGGAGGTTCCAGCACCGGCCTTCCTCACGGCAGGCTCTGATGCTAGCCGATGGCCCTGGCATCGGCCTAACCCCTCGGCAGGCTCTTGTCCAGACCTCTGAGACCCCGGCACTGGCCTTGCCTCATGGCATACTCCGATCCCGGCCTCACTGGCCCCAGCACCGGCCTAACCCCTCGGCAGGCTCCGATCCCAGCCTCGGAGGCCTCAATAACGGCCTTGCCTCACGGAAGGCTCCAATGCTGGCCGAAGGATGCCCCGCCAGCGCCTGCCCACCAGCCCAGGGTCGGGGCCAGAGGCCTGGACCTATGTAAGCCATTTAAAAAGAGCAAGTAAGCCGGGTGTGGTGGCACACGCTTGTAATCCCCACGCTTGGGAGGCAGAGACAGGAGGATCGTGCAGGTTCGAAGCCAGCCGCGTGTGCTGGCTTAGGAGACCCTGTTTCCAAATAAAAAATGTAAAAATAGGTCTGGGAGTGTAGCCCGGAGGTAGAAGGGCTTCCAGAAACCCCAGTACCACCAAAAATAAAAAATAAATAAAATTTTAAAAAATAAGAGCAAGTCAGCCAGGCGTGGTGGTGCATGACTATAATCCCAATACTTGGGACGCTGAGACAGGAGGATCGCAGGTTCCAGGACACCCTCAGCAAATAGTAAGATTCTCATCAACCTAGAAGACTGTTTCAAAATTTAAAAAATGTTTGGGAGTATAGCTCAGTAGTAAAATTCCCCTGAGTTCAATCCCCATACCGCATACACACAAAAAAAGAGCTGAAACAAATGAAAATAGGAAATCTCTGTCTCTATTTTTTAAGTTTCAGTGAAATGAAGACAAAGATTAGTTAATCTGAATTTTTATTTTGGTGCAAACAGTCTTTTATACACGTTTATACATGTTTAATTTGTTTATCTCCTGACTGCTAAGAATTAAATATTTGAAACTAACATTATGTTTTCAATTTCAGGTTACAAATAAAAACTATGTCAGATTCCTGTCTGGCTGGCAGCAAGAGAATAAACCTCACGTCCTTCTGTTTGACCAGGGCCCCATTGTGCCGCTGCTATACAAGGTACTTCATGCACTCACAGGTTGTTCTCAGATGTTGGTGGTAATCTCTGTTAGAACTGGTAACGTGTGGGCATGGTGGCGCACGCTTGTAATCCCCGCGCTTGGGAGGCGGAGACAGGAGGATCGCGCAGGTTCGAAGCCATCCTTGCTGGCTTAAGAGACTCTGTTTCCAAATAAAAATATAAGAATAGGTCTGGGAGTGTAGCCCGGAGGTAGAAGGGTTTCCAGGAACCCCAGTACCACCAAAAAAAAAAAAGAAGAACTGGTAGCGTGTTTGTATTTTATGTAAATATAAGTTGGATACCCGAATTTATTTGGTGGGGGGCTGCTAGGTTTTAACCCAGAGGCCTTCAAGCTGCGCCCCAACCCAATTTTATTTCTTATTCGGAAACAAGGTCTCACTAGGTTGATTAGAGTTTCGCTACTTGCTGAGGCTGTCCTCAAACCTGCGACCCTCCTGTCTTAGCCTCCCAAGTATAGGGATCACAGGGCAGGTCATCACTCCTGGCTGAGTGTCCCTAATTTAAGAGTCCAAAAGGGAAAACTTGGTGAGCACCAATGCAACACCACAAATGAAAAATTCCATGTCTGACCTCAGGTGATAAATCATAGTCCAAACCTGGGCACAGGCAGACATGGTAGCACACACGGATTGCAGGTTCCCGGCCAGGCTTAGCAACTTAGCGAGACTCAGTTTCTAAATAAAAACGGGCTGGGGCTGAGCGTGGTGGCACATGATTGTAATCCCAGCATTTGGGAGACTGAGACAGAAAGATCATGGTTCATGGACAGCCTCAGCTACTTAGTGTGAGGTCCTTCGCAACTCAGTGAGACTGTGTTTCAAAATAAAGAATAAAAAATAGGGCTGGGAGTGTCACTCGGTGGTAGAATGCCCCTGGGTTGTATCCCCAGTACCACACACACACAAAAAAAGAAAAAAAACGGGCTGGGAGCCGGGCATGGTGGCGCACACTTGGAATCCCAGCATTTGGGAGGCTGAGACAGGAGAATCACAGTTTGCGGCCAGCCTCAGCTACTTAGTGAGGCCCTCTGCAACTCAGTGAGACCCTGTTTCAAAATAATGAAAAATAGGGCTGGGGGTGTCGCTCGGAGGTAGAATGCCCTGGGTTCAATCCCTAGTACTGCCAAAAAAGATTTTTTTTTTTTTAATAAAAAGGGCTGGAGGTATAGCTTAGTGATCAAATGGCCTAGGTTCAATCCCTAGTAACACACACACACACACACACACACACACACACTCATGGTGTCTACCTTTGTTGTACAGTTTTTGAGCATGGAACACCACAGAGTTCCCAGAAGCACATAGGGATATAGACCGGCTAGCTGGCAGTAGAGGCTGGCATTCATCTCCACCCATTGATGTGAACAGGTCCCACCTGATTCGTTATTTAGGTTTCTTGTATCAGTTTCCTTTTCTTCTCCGTTTCTGCCCGCAGTTGACTGCTTTCGCGTACAGAGATTATTTGTCATTTGGATACGTGTATGTCGGTTTGCGAGGGGCGGAAGAGATGACGAGGCAATACAACATCAATGTCCACGCCCCCACCATCTTGATCTTTAAAGAGCACATCAACAAGCCTGCCGATGTGATCCAGGTACGTGAGAGTCACCGCGCTTCAACACCTATTTCTCGCCGGGCGTGGTGGCGCACGCTTGTAATCCCCGCCGTTGGGAGGCTGAGACAGGAGGATCGTGCAGGTTCGAAGCCAGCCTCAGCTGGTTTAAGAAACCCTGTTTCTAAATAAAGTATAAAATAGGTCTGGGAGGGTAGTCCGGAGGTAGAAGGCCCCTGGGTTCTATCCCCAGTACCACAAAAAACAAAACTGTTTCTCGCTAGGCGTGGTGGCGCACGCTTGTAATCCCCGCCCTTGGGAGGCTGAGACAGGAGGATCGTAGGTGTGAGAACATCCTTGGCAAATAGAGGGACTCTCAATAACCTAGCAAGACCTGTTTCAAATTGAAGATAAAATAGGGCTGGGGTGTAGCTCAGAGGAGGATGTTCCTGGGTTCAGTCTCTAGTGCCACCAAAAACAGCCCTACTGCTCATTTCATCACAGACCTTCATGTCAGTATTAGTTTTTCATTTCTTCCTGCCAGTGGACAGCATTTTTACTTTGCTCTAAAAAATATACATATATTCTTTGCTTTGCTATAAAAAATATATTTTACAGCCAGGCATGATGGCACATACCTATAATCCCAGTACTTGGGAGGATCACAGGTTCCAGGCCAGCCTCAGCAGCTTAGCAAGACCATGTCTCAATATAAATAAAGCTGGGGGTGTAGCACAGAGGGTGCATCCCCCGGATTCCATCCTCAGTACCATAATAAATAAATAAATAAATAAATAAATAAATAAATTACCTTGTACTAAGCCAGGCATGGTGGCCCAAGCTTGTAAACTCAGCATTCAGGAGGCTGAGACAGGATTGCGATGTGCAGCCAGCCTCAGCTACTTAGTGAGGCCCTCAAGCAACTCAGTGAGACCCTGTTTCAAAATAAAGAATAAAAAATAGGGCTGGGGCAGCCCGGAGGTAGAATGCCCCTGGGTTCCATCCCCAGTACCACACACACAAAAAAAAAATTGTATCAAACGTTTCTTGGTTTTCCTCCAGGCTCGAGGTCTGAAGAAACAGGTCATTGACGACTTCATCACCCAGAACAAGTACCTGCTGGCGGCCAGGCTCACCAGCCAGAAGCTGTTCCACGAGCTCTGCCCTGTGAAGCGGTCTCACCGACAGAGGAAGTAAGGGTTGGGCTCCCCTCTGCCTGTCATTGCGGCCGAGGGGCCAGGTGTGCGCTATGGGAGTGCAGTCAAACGTCCACCTGAAAGGCTGGCTAAGGGTGGGGAGTATAGCTCAGAGGTGGAGTGCCCCTGGGTTCAATCCCCAGGACCAAAAAAAAAGTGTTTAGAGTTATTTCATCTATAAAAGGTGTCAGGAAGCCAGGCGTGGTGGCGCACACCTGTAATCCCAGGACTGGGGAGGATAAAACGAGTGGAAGGCAAGTTTGCAGCCAGCCTCAGCAGTAGCAAGACTCAACAGCCTAGCAAGACTGTTTCCAAATAAGAAACATCCGGTGAGGGCATAGCTCAAAGATAGAATGCCTCTGGGTTTAATCCCCAGTGCCACACACACAGACAAAGTTATCTGGATATGAAAGGAAAACTAAATATTGTTGAAAATAATGAATTTCCCTATGTTTACAGATTTTCCCAATTCCCTTATAGTCTAAAAAGAAAGATTTTGATTAGATTTTTTTTTTTTTTTTTTTTTTTTTTTTTGGTGGTGGTACTGGGGTTCCTGGAAGCCCTTTATCCTCCGGGCTACACTCCCAGACCTATTTTTATTTTTGGAAACAGGGTCTCTTAAGCCAGCGCGGCTGGCTTTGAACCTGCGCGATCCTCCTGTCTCTGCCTCCCAAGCGCGGGGATTACAAGCGTGCGCCACCACGCCCAGCTTGATTGATTATATTTTTTAAAAAATATCCTAGCCAGGGGCCTCGGAGGCCGGGATCAGAGCCTGCTGAGGGGTTAGGCCGGTGCCGGAGCCAGCGGCCGGCATCGGAGCCTTCCGTTAGGCAAGGCCACTATTGAGGCCTCCGAGGCCGGGATCGGAACCTGCCAAGGGGTTAGGCCGGTGCTGGGGCCAACGAGGCTGGGATCGGAGCCTGCCGCGAGGCAAGGCCGGTGCCAGGGTCTCAGAGGCCAGGATCGGAGCCTGCCGAGGAGTTAGGCCGGTGCCAAGGCCAGCGGCCGGCATCAGAGCCTTCCGTGAAGCAAGGCCGCTACTGAGGCCTCCGAGGCCTGGATCGGAGCCTGCCGAGGGGTTAGGCCGATGCCGGGGCCATCAGCTAGCATAGGAGCCTGCTGTGAGGAAGGCCGGTGCTGGGGCCTCTGAGGCTGGGATCGGAGCCAGCTGAAGGGTTAGGCCAGTGTCGGGGCCAGCGAGACCAGAATCAAGGCCTCCCATGAGGCAAGGCTGCTGCTTGAGCCAGCGAGGTCTGGATTGGTCTACCGGGTAGCCAGGCTATAACTGGGACCGTCACGAGTGGGATCGGTATTTTCAATGCGGTATGCACAGAGAAATATCGCAGAAAATTAAAACCAGATGCTTCCCCTAATCAGCAATAACTAGGAGGAAAGGGGCAACAGGAAGAGGTCGAGCTATAGAAAGGGCCCTATAGTGAAGCAACTAAGGTGACCAATCAGAGGGTATGGAATAGGGGAGGATGGAGACTCTTTAAAAAGCAGGAGGTACATAAACAAATGTATCAAAGTTAATCACCAAACAAGCATGGGATCGAGGGAGGGAGGGAATGGGATGGGGACTAGATATAATTAAAATAAAAAATAATAAAAATAAAAAATAAAAATATCCTAGCCAGGCATGATGGCGCACGCTTGTAATCCCAGCATTCGAGAGGCTGAGACCAGAAGATTGCGGTTTGCGGACAGCCTCAGCTACTTAGTGAGACCCTGTTTCAAAATAAAGAATAAAAAATAGGGCAGGGAGTGTAGTCGGAGGTAGCATGCCCCTGGATTCTATCCCTAGACCCGCAAAAATAAATAAATAAGTAAAAGGATATCCTAAACTGGGTGTGGTGGTACATGTTTATAATCTCAGTATTTAGGAGGCTGAGACAGGAGGATCCCAGGTTCAAGGACAGCCTCAACAAGTAGTGAGACTCCCATCAACCTACCAAGACCCTGTTTCAAAATAAAAATAAAAGATAGGGCTGGGGATGTAGCTCAGGGGTAGAATGCCCCTGGGTTCAGTCTCCAGCAAAACAAAACAAAAACAGATCTTCAGTCAGGCATGGCAGTGCATGCTTATAATCCCAGTACTTGGAGGCTGAGACAGGAGAATTGCAGGTTTGAGGGCAGCCTCTGCTACTTAATGAGGGCCTGTTTTAAATAAAAAAATAAGTGAAGTTGGGAGTGTAGCTTGGATAAAGAACGCCCCCGGGTTCAATCCCCATTACCCCCAAAAAGAAGCAAAATGGATGTTCGTGCTTGTGGTTCTTTCTGCCTGGGACTCGGACCCCGTTCCCTCCCGTAGCTTACCACAGTCAGGTCGTCTCTATGACTTCCTTTAACCAAGCCATACAACAGACTCCCACCCGTGCTGGCCTTTCCGTATCTCTTTGCCCTCTTCTTCTTTGATGGCACGTGCCGTTACTGTTAGGATACGCCTACTTGTCTGTGCTGCCCTCTGGAACATTACTCCGCGGGCGTCTCTTACCTGGCATGTGGTTGCTCGGGGAGGGTTTGGGGAAACGCTGGATGAGTGAGGGGCTGAGTTTCCACGGGGCCTGGTAAAGGAGGCCCGTTCAGAACGAAGCTCGGAAGCCGCGCGGTCGGTGTCAGCACTTGGGAGGCTGAGACAGAGGATCACAGGGCCAAAGCCAGTCTCAGCAACTTAGCAAGGCTCTCAGCAACTTACTGAGATCCTGCTTCCAAATAAAAAATAAAATTGGCCTGGGAGTGTGGCTCAGAGGTAGAATGCCCTCGGGTTCAATCCCCAGCACCACACACACACACAAAAATCAGAATGAGGCTCACTGGCCTACGTTAGATCAGCCAGTCACCCTGGGTGGAAGAATTAGGACGGAAAGCTTCCAACAGGTCTGTCCACATCAAGGATGCAGTGACCGAGGCCTTAAAGGAAACTCGGGAGCACATCCCCAGTGCAGACCAGGAGCCGGTCGCCAGTGACTGGGAAGTCTCCTTTCCACACTATGCGCTCTGTAAGTCGGCGCCTCCTCCTCCTCCACTTCACCAGCCTTTGCAGGGAACTGGTCAGAGAGCCTTCTCCCTTGTTCTCTTGCAGGTACTGCGTGGTCTTGCTGACTCCCGAGGCCACCAAGCTGAGCCAGCCCTTCGAAGCTTTCCTGTCCTTCGCGCTGGCCAACTCGCAAGACACAGTGAGATTCGTGCACGTCCACAGCGGTCGGCAGCAGGAGTTCGCCAGCACGCTGCTGCCGGACAGCGAGGCCTTTCAAGGCAAAGCTGCGGTGAGGCCCCGCGCTACTACCCCCCTGCCTTCTGCTCCCTTCTTTCTCGGGAGTTGTTTTTTTGTTTTTTTTTTTGTTTTTTTTTTTGCAGGTCTGGGGATGGAACTTAGGTCATTTGACCTCCGAGCTACACCCCCTGCCCTATTTTTTTTTTTTTTTTTTTTACAGTTGCTGAAGATTTTTAAAAGTTTATTAGAAAGAAATACAGAAAATAGAAATACAGCTCCATACCAGACTGGCATGGAGGGGCGACTCAAAATGAATACACCCCCCTGCCCTATTTTTTATTCTTTATTCTGAAACCGGGTCTCACTGAATGGCAGAGGGCCTCACTAAGTAGCTGAGGTTGTCGGCGAACCGCGATCCTCCAGGTCTCAGCCTCCCAAATGCTGAGATTACAAGCGTGCGCCACCCCGCCCGGCTTTTCTTGGGAGTATTGAATGCAGATTCCAGAGTCCAGAACCATCTAGGGCTGGTTTTTTTGTTTGTTTTTTGTTTTTGTTTGTTTGTTTGTTTGTTTTGTGGCACTGGGGGTGGAACCCAGATGCTTTCTACCTCCGGGCTACACTCCCAGACCTATTTTATATTTTATTTGGAAACAGGGTCTCACTAAGTTGCTGAGAGCCTCACTAAGTGGCTGAGGCTGGCTTTGAACCTGCGTGATCCTCCTGTCTCAGCCTCCCAAACGCGGGGATTACAAGCGTGCGCCACCACGCCCGGCTCTAGGGCTGTTTTGAAAGGCGTGGTGGCGCACACTCCTGGTTAAGTGAGTGGTCCTTCTCACAGTTCCCCTCTGTGATGGGTCCGCTCTTACAGGATCCTGATGGCAGGTCAGACAGATCTTTAGTTTAGGCCACTGAAAATACTCTTGGAGATTTCTCCTCCTCCTGCTCTTCTTCACAGTGGGTCTTTCTTCCCTCTCGCTCCTCCTGAAGCAGGAAATTAATTCTCCTCGTCCTCTGGGTGGAGCTAGGGCACATGCCTAGCATGCCTGAGGGCCTGTTTTTGGGTTTTTTTTTTTTTTTTTTTTTTTTTTGGTGTGTGGTTTTTTTTGGGGGGGGGGTGTGGTTTTTTGTTTTTTTTGTTTTTTGGGGGTTTTTTTGGTGGTACTGGGGCTCCTGGAAACCCTTCTACCTCCTGGCTACACTCTTAAGACCCATTTTTATTCTTTTTTATTTTGAAACAGGGTCTCTTAAGCCAGCACGGCTGGCTTTGAACCTGCGCGATCTTCCTGTCCCCGCCTCCCAAGCGTGGAGATTACAAGCGTGTGCCACCTAATTTTTATTCTTTACTTTTGAAACTGGGTCTCACTAAGTTGCAGAGGGCCTCGCCAACTATCTGAGGCTATCTGTGAACCACGATCCTCCGGTCTCAAGCTTCCTGAATGCTGGGATTACAAGTGCCACCACGCCCAGCTTTATTCTTTATTTTTGAAATGGTCTCACTGAGTTGTAAAACACCTCACTAAGCAGCTGAGGCTGACCTCCTGTCTCAGCCTCCCAAATGCTGGGATTACTAGTGTGCGCCACCATGCCCAGCTTCTAATGGTTTTTCTTTTATCCCAGGTGTCTATCTTAGAAAGGCGCAACACAGCAGGAAGAGTGGTGTATAAAACCCTGGAAGACCCCTGGACCGGGAGTGAGAGTGATAAATTTGTCCTTTTGGGTTATCTGGACCAATTGCGGAAAGACCCGGCTCTTCTGTCTTCTGAGGCTGTGCTCCCAGACCTGACCGACGAACTCGCCCCTGTGAGCATGGTCCCCAGGAGGGTGGCGCTGGCGGCTTCAGGGGCTCCTGGGGCTGGTGACTGATTTCTGCGCAGAGCAGAGGTTCACAGCAGCCCTGCTGGGTGCGGGGTGCGGGGCCTCCCTCTGTCCACCTTGACCGCCATTCTCTCTCCGTAGGTCTTCCTCCTGCGGTGGCTCTACTCCGCCTCTGACTACCTCGCAGGCTGCTGGGATAGCATGTTTCACAGCAACTGGTAGGAAGGCTGCTGGGCGGGTTTCTTCTCTCTCTGAATAGCATCATCACTGTTTCCCTCGGGAAAGAAAGAGCACATCCTACTTTGACTTCAGGGTGCCCTTGAAATAATGACTGGACAAGCGTTTACACATTTCTGCTTGGGCATGATGGCTCAGACTTGGGATCCCAGTACTTGGGAGGCTGAGACAGGTGGATTTCAGGTTCAAAGCCAGCCTCAGCAACCTAGCGAGGCCTTCTGCAACTAAGTGAGGCCCTGTTTCAAAATAAAATAAGGCTGGAGGCATAGCTTAGAGATAGAATGCCCATGAGTTGAATCCCCAGTACCACACACAAAAAAAAATGTGTGTACATTTCCAACAACCGTTTCCTTCTTTTTTTTTTTAAGCTTTTTATTTTATTTGCTGATGATCCCCTTCCCACTGGCAGGGAAAGGATCACCCTGGCTGCCCTTTAGACAGAAGAGCTGGGACCGTGCCCTGCACGGGAGCACTCCAGCTCAGCACATGGCCAGCACACACGGAGCCCCCTGTGCAGGTGCACGGATGAATCAGTGGTTGACCAGAGGAGGGATGTCCAACTCCCGCCCCAGTGAGACCCACCTCGCTCATGCTTACGGCTCCTGGCCCACAGCACGGCACCTGAAAGACGACAGGCCCTTGATGGGCGTTCATGGGCAAACAAAGCGTTAGAACAGCAATCCTAGAGGGAATCTCAAAAAATCAACATTCCATCCCTGCTCCGCCCCTCTCGACCAAATCTGCATTATTCTGGCCAAAAATAAATAAACTCAAGGAGCTCGTTCCGCAGACTTTCTAGTTACATGTTTATAACTTAAATTCTTTATTATAAAGCAAGACAGGGTAGCTGGGCACGGTGACACACATTTGTAATCCCATTACTTGGGAGGCTGAGACAGGAGGATCGCAGGTTCATAGCCAACCTCAGCAACTTGTGAGGCCCTCTGCAACTTAGTGAGACCCTGTTTCAAAATAAGTAATAAAATAGGGCAGGGGGTGTAGCTCAGAGGTAGAATATCCCTAGGTTCAACCCCCAGTACCACAAAAATACAATAAAATAAAAATAAGTAAAGCCAGGCATGGTGACTTATTCCTGTAATCCCAGTCCTAGGGAGGCTGGGACAGGAAGATAGAGGTTCGAGGATAGCCTCAACAAGTAGTGAGGCTCTCATCAACTTGGTGAGACCCTGTTACAAAATAAAAATGAAAAAATAGAGCTGGTTGTGCAGCTCAGAGGCAGAGAGCGTCCAGGTTCTAGCAAGAACTAGCAAGAAGCCTAGGAAGACTCTCGGTTATTATTTGTGGACACAGTATCTCGCTCAGTTGCTGAGAGCCTCCCCAAGTTACAGAGGCTGGCTTTGAACCTGGGATCCTCCTGTCTCAACCTCCCAAGTACTTGGATTGCAAGTGTGCACCACCACGCCCGGCTAAGATTTTGTTTCAAAATAAAAAGGGAAGCTGGGCATAGTAGCGCCCACTTGTAATCCCAGCACTTGGGAGGCTGAGACAGGAAGATCACAGGTTCAAAGCCAGCCTCAGCAACTTAGCGAGGCCCTGTTTCCAAATAAATATCGAGCTGGGGGCAATCCCCAATACTACAAATTAATAAATAAATAGGGCTGAGGGTAATGTCAGACGTACGATGCCCGTATGGTACTCTGCAATCCACAGTACCACACACACAGAAAAGTGCAACATAGCCTACTGAGATACCAAGTCAGACTTCTTTTGGTACTGGGGATTGGACTCAGAAGATTTTTACCTTTGAACTACACCCTCAGCCCTTTTTTTTTTTTTTTTTTTTTAATTTGGAAACTTGGAAACAGAGTCTCAATAAATTGATGAGACAAGCCTCAAACCTGCAATCCTCTTTTCTCAGCCTCCGTAACAGGATTAGCAGCATGTGCCACCACACACAGCCCAGAATCAGGCTTTTAAAATAAGCACTCTGTAGCTGGGCGTGGTGGCGCACGCTTGTAATCCCAGCATTCGGGACCAAAGGATCGAGGTTCGCGGCCAGCCTCAGCTACTCAAGTGAGGCCCTCCGCAACTCAGTGAGACCCAGTTTCAAAATCAAAGAATAAAAAATAGGGCAGTGGGTGTAGCTTGGAGGTAGAATGCCCCTGGGTTCCATCAGAACCCGCAAAAAATAAATAAATAAATAAAATAAGCGCTCTCTGATTTAGGGCACTGAAGAAACTATCTCTGGTATGGCGTCAAAGCTCCCTGGCTGGGGGTTTGTTTCTTCCTAGCACCCCAGCACCCAACAGGAGCTGATGCAGCTGTGTGCTTGGTTTCAGGCGGGAAATGATGCCTCTCCTGTCCTTGCTCTTCTCGGCCCTGTTCATCCTCTTCGGCACCGTCATCGTGCAGGCCTTCAGGTGAGCCCCTCGGGCTGCCGTGGGGGCTCCCGACCCCCATACACATACTACTCCCTTTTCATAAGACACTTCTTTTCCTTCTCTAGTGACTCGAATGATGACCGAGAGTCCCACGCTCCGGATAAAGAGGAAGTGCCCGAGAAGGTCGGGAAGGCCGAGCCCAGCTTCCCCAAGGAGAGCAGCAGGTGTCCGACGCCCGGGTCCCCCGCCCAGGCTCGCGCCTGCGCACACGCAGCTGAGAGCGTCGGACGCGAGTCCGTGGTGGAGCTCGGCTGCACCTCCGCGTGGGTGTGAGGCGAGAATGCAGGTTGAGCTTCCCTGCCTCGGAAGCTCAAATCCCAACCGGGCCAGAACCTGAAATGCTTTGAGCGCCATCATGACACCACAGCAGAAAGTCACACACCTGAAATCAAGTGACAGACAATTTGTAGTCGAAACTCAGGCATGGTGGCGCACGCTTGTAATCCCAGTACTTGGGAGGGTGAGACGGGAGGATGACAGGTTCACAGCCACCTCGACGACTTTGCGAGGCCCTCTGCAACTCAGTGTGCCCCTGTTTCCGAGTAAGAAATAAAATCAGGCTGGAGGTTTAGCTCAGAGGTAGAATGCCTCGGGGCTCAATCCCCAGCGTCACAAAAACAAAAATCAACTCAGATACGCCAAAAATTCCATATGCAGTTAGCTTCAGGCTATGTGTACAGGGCGGATAGGAAATATAACTGAACTTTGTGTTCAGGCTTGGGTCCCGTCCCTAAGATATTCCAAATGAGAAGAAATCTGAAACACTTCTGGTCCCAAGCCTTTGGGATAATGTATACTCAGCCTGTATTGTGAAAGATTCCCGCTGACTGGTATTCGCTAAGACCTTGTAGGCATTCAGATACAGGACCTCCATTCCTTATACCCCGTGACTTTGGTTTCTCAGTCTCAGATCTCGTAATGAAGGCAGGAAACAAGTATATCAGGCTGGATACAGTGGCACACACCTAACCCCAACAACCTGGGAGGCTGAGGCAAGAGGACTGCGAGTTCAAGGCCAGCCTGGGCCGCTTAGACCCTCTCTCAAAAAAAAACAAAAAACAAGCTGAGCGTGGGTGGTACACACCTGTATAATCTCAGTACTTGGGAGGCTGAGACAAGAGGATCACAAGTTCAAGACCAGCCTCAGCAACTTAGACCCTGTTTCAAAATAAAGAATAAAACATGACTGGGGGTGTAGCTCAGAGGTAAAATGCCCTGCGGTCAGTCCCTAGTACTATAAAAATAAATAAATAAGGGCTGGGGTGTAGCCCAGTGGTCGAGTATTTGCCTAGCATGCACAAAGCCCTGGGTTCATCCTCCAGAACCACCAAGAATGCAGAGCACACCGGGGAGGGGTGGCGGAGCCAGAGCAGAGCGTGAGCCGTCTGCAGTCCATGATGGTGTCGAGGATGGTGTGACTAATTGTTGAGGGCACACGGCAGCAGTGAGGGGCCGGGGTTTCTGAGACGAAACAAAGCAGATTGCTAACCGCCTCCATCTTCTGGCCTCAGACAGCTCCTGTGGCAGCTGAAAAGCCGCAGCAGAGGAGCCGTGAGCTCAGGGGTCACGTACCGAGGGCAGGTCATGCCGTCCTGCCAGCGGGTCAGAATCAGCGTTTTCTTTTTCTTTTTATGGTGCTGGGAATTGAGCTCAGGGGTGTTCTACCTCCAGCTGCACTCCCAGCCCTATTCTATCTTTTGTTTTGAAAAGGTCTCTCTAGGTTACTGAGAGTCACCGTGTTGCTAAGGCTGTCCTTGAACCTGTGACCCCGTGTCTCGGCCTCTCACGGACTGGGATTCTAGGCTTTCCACCACACCTGCCTGCACTTGTTCCTTTTTAGGTCATAGCATTCCTCCTGCCCTGATAACATCTTCATTCCTCTGTGTTTCTCCACAGCAAGATTCCTAAAAAAGGTTTCGTGGAGGTGACTGAACTCACAGATGTCACGTACACCAGCAACTTGGTGCGCTTGAGGCCAGGCCACATGAACGTGGTACTCATCCTGTCCAATTCCACCAAGACCAGCCTGCTGCAGAAATTTGCTTTGGAGGTCTACACATTCACTGGGTAGGAGTGTGTGCGTGTGTGTGTCTGTGCACACACGTGTAAATAAGGAAGGGAGCGGGGAAAGGGGGACTGGAGGACCCCGCCCCTCCCCTCTGTGCCCACGTGGGGCTTTGCCCATGCAGCAAGGCCTCGGCCGTGTCCTTCCCCGCAGATACCCAAGCCGCCGTGGGGGCTTCCCCCCCCCCGACTTTCATATTCTATCTGTCTGAACAAAGTCTGAACACAGTGCCACTGCTCCCTGAGCCCTTTGAGAAAGCCTGCTCTCTGGCCCTTTGCATTTCCAGAGCTCTGCAGCAATGGGCCGGTTGGTAAACGGAGCCAGAGGCCTGGCGCCCTCAGAAAGTCTTTGTTCCAGCCGAGCGTGGTGGGCACGCTTGTCATCCCGCGCTTGGGAGGCGGAGACAGGAGGATTTAATTGGAGACCCTGTTTCCAAATAAAAAGTATAAAATAGGTCTGGGAGTGTAGTCCAGAGGTAGAAGGGTTTCCAGGAGCCCCAGTACCACCAAAAAATTAAAAAAAAAAAAGTTTTTGTTCTTCTCTGTTGAGCCCCATGTGACACAAGGCCTCTGTGAGCGTGTGTGTGTGTGTTGGGGCGGGGGGTGTTTGGCACCAGGGATTGAACCCAGGGGCTTTCTACCTCTGAACTGCATCCCCAGCCCTATTTTATTCTTTATTTTGAAACAAGTTCTCAATAAGTTACAGAGGGCCTCACTAACTAGCTAAGGCTGGGTGTGAACCTGTGATCTTCCTGTTTCAGGAAAAATAAAGCGTGTGTGTGTGTGTGTGTGTGTGTGTGTGTGTGTGTGTGTGTGTGCCGGGCGTGGTGGCACACGCTTTTAATCCCCCTACCTCCACCCCCCCTTGGGAGGCGGAGACAGGAGTATCGCGCTGGTTCGAAGCCAGCTGTGCTGGCTTAAGAGACCCTGTTTCCAAATAAAAATATAAAAATATAAAATAGGTCTAGGAGTGTAGCCCGGAGGTAGAAGGGCTTCCAGGAACCCCAGTGCCACAAAAAAAAATAAATAAATAAATAAATAAAATAAAAAAACTGTGTGTGAAATGCCCTGACCCCTCTTCCTGCCCTCCCGCAGGAGCAGCTCCCTACACTTCTCCTTCCTGAGCCTGGACAAGCACAGGGAGTGGCTCGAATACTTGCTCGAGTTTGCTCAAGACGCAGCCCCCATCCCAAACCAGTACGATAAGCACTTCATGGAGCGAGACTACACGGGCTACGTCCTAGCTCTGAACGGCCACAAGAAGTACTTCTGCCTCTTCAAGCCCCAAAAGACAGTGGACGAGGAGGCGGCCATGGGGGCCCCGGGTCTCGACCCCTCCCTCCCCCTGGGCGAGGCCCGGGGGAAGTCCGCCTGCGGCCCGGGACCCAAGCCCCTCAAAGGCAAGCTGAGCAGGCTGTCGTTGTGGATGGAGCGGCTGCTGGAGGGCTCCTTGCAGAGGTTCTACATCCCGTCATGGCCCGAGTTAGACTGAGGACTTCCACGAGAGCCGGGAACTTCGGGCTTTTAACACGCCCTGGGAACAGGCGTTCTCAGGACTCGGATGGTCACCATGAACAGAGTAGAGATTTTAGATTGCTCTTCTAGAACAATGGCTGGAAGAATCTTTCCTTCATCCTGTTCTCACCTGGGAGTGAAACACACTGCAGGTTTGAATTTCCCAGATCAGAACACTTCCCTTTGGGTTCGCTGCCCCGGTTTGAATGCCATACTGTTTTAAATGGGCTGCTCAGCCCCCCCTCGTCACCCTGCCACGGCCTCACACCGCCCCTCCTCTGTGCCCGGTACCAGAGAGAGCGGAGCTGGACCCTAGCAGCCCCGCACCCGCCCCACCCGCCCCGCGCGCTTGTGCCAGGCGCATGCTCAGCGCTGCCCGCCGGCCTCTAGGCCCTGCTGCCCAGAAGAGGCCTAGCTCAAGCAGTTTCATGGCCTGGTGGTCCTGGGAGTGAGTGTATTTTGGGGGTATCTCCCACAACAGCTTGCCAGCCACAGTTTTGGAAGGCAAGGGCTGAGCAGGGGTTCTGTGTATGAGTCTGGTTTTCATCCCAAGCCCCGCGAAGGGAAGGCCGGGCGCGCCTGCAGCGGCGAGCTCGGGCCCTGGGTGGCAGCCCAGCAGACGCCCGCGCCGCCCGGTGGGCTCACCTGCCTTCCTGCCTCTGTCGATTTAGGGTCTGGATATTAGGAGCCATAACCTGTAAACTTGTTCTCTGAACGTAGCTAAGCTGCTATAGAGCCAGTAGGTAAATTCTTCGTGCCTGCCAGGAGTCGGGCAGAGGAGCCTCTCCACGCCCTCGGTGTCTCTTGTCAGCACCACCCGCGTCCTTGTATCCAGCGAGGAGCTTACACTCAGCGGCGGCGTCTTTACTGCACGGCGCCGGGCCTCAGTCGTCCTGGGCGAGTAGCGAGCCGAGACCTGGGCAGGACGCCCGCCTCGCCAACAGCTCACTCTCCGCTCCAGGCCTGGATTTGGGCGTCTTGGCCTAATGGTTTCACGCGCCCCTTAGCGCCGCTTCACAAGAGTCAGGGCCCCTTTGTTTTTAGGCCCACGCCACCAGGGAATCCGGACAGCTTCCACGAGTGGTCTGTTCTACTGTCAAAGCAGACGCCCTTCTGTAAAGTGAAGGGCAAAAATCAGGGATGGGACGTTTACAGAGTTAGTATTTCTTTAATTATAATTGCTTTAAACTAAGCCACCTGGATCCTGAATAACTTAAGCGTTGAGCCACAGTGGAAAGTAGTAAATTATTCGAGCCCAGGAATTGCTGTCGTTTCCATGGAGTCTGTAGCTTTATTAGAAAATAAGGAAACCCCTGCCAGGCCTAATCCTTCCCCATGGCCAATCCCTGCAAATGGATGCTTGCTCTGGACACCGTGTCTCATGGCACCTGGCCCACCTGGAAAAGTCAAGGAATGGCCAGACATGGTGGCCCACGCTTGTCATCCCAGTACTTGGGAGGCTGAGACAAGAGGATCACACGTTCAAAGCCAGCCTCAGCTACTGAGTGAGGCCCTCTGCAACTTAGTGAGGCCTTGTTTGAAATTAAGAATAAAAAATAGGACTGGGAATGTAGCTTGGAGGTAGAAATGCCCCTATGTTCAATCCCCAGTTCCACACACACGGGCACACACAAAAAATCAAGGAATGCATGGGCTTCCTGCTACCCCAGTCCTCTGAATCATTAGGGCGGGGTTATGGCCCAGTTGCTCATATGATGTAGTGTTTGTTTCAATGATAGCTTTTTAAATTTCTGGTACTAATGAAATTTAAGACTTTAATTTCTGAAAGCCAAAATTCCCTAAATGTGTTCACTTTTGAAAATTTTGTATCATGAAATCGAAAAGCACCAGCCAGGCTTGGTGGCATATGCGTGTGATCCCAGGCCTTGGGAGGCTGAGACAGGAGGGTTGCGGGTTCAAGCAGCCTCAACAACAGAGCAAGCCTCTCCGTGACCTAGTGAGACCCTGTTTCTAAACAAATAAAAATAAAAAGGGGTAGGGGTGTGGCGTAGAGGTACAATGCCCCTGGGTTCAAGCCTCAGCACCACAAAAAGCAAAGCACCTTCCATTTGCACTAGGAAAGGAAAGTGTTGGTAGAACTGGCAACACTCCTGGTAAACACTTCAGTCCAAAAATGCACATCTACCTGGGGCAGTAGCCTCGCCCTCAGAGCGCACCAGGGAGCTCGGTCACAGGCTGCACCTTATCCTCGGCCACACACGCCTTTTCTTCCTTCCGAATGTTGTTTCCATGGATTTGTTTCTTTTGTGTCAAATGTAGAAGCCATTGTCACGCTCAGCCAGCGCCACCCTTTGTCACTCTGGAGCCTGTAACCACACAGGCCCTGGTTTGGGTTTTACTCCCCTCGTCTTCAGATATGGGCACCGATGTCCTCAGAGCCGCGTGTTTCCAGTCAATATAGACTATGCATCCTGTTTAGTAGACGGAGTGAAAACTAGCCTAGAGCGCGTCTTTGTAGAACACACACAAAGTTCCAGAAATCCTCTTCCTGTCGCTCAGGTATCCGTTGCACGATTCATCTCACACTGAGGTGGTCAGCCCGACGCCTCAGCGAGCCGCTGCCCTCTGCCAGCAGGTGCCTGCCTCCTCCCACCGCCCCACGAGCTGGGTCGGGCCCTCAGGCCGCTCTCCGTGCTCCCTCCCTGCTTGTAACCTTTATTCATTACCATCCTAACCAGTCTGCAGCTGCCACCAGTGCAGAAGTGTTTTCCTGATGTAAAAGGGAAAAGGGCCGTCTGCGCTGTAAGTGATTCTCTTTGTTTGGGGATAGGAATTGGAAGCAAATGCTCGGCCTTTCGGGTCTCTCCCCGCCCACACTAAAATAGAATTCCTTACCAGCGTGGTGACACACACCTAAATCCCAGTACTTGGGAGGCTGAGACAGGAGGAGCACAGGTTCACGGTCAGCATCGGCAACTTAATGAGACCCTGTGTTTTTTTTTTATGTGGGTGGTGGTTTTTTTGAGGGTCTTGCGGTGGAACCCAGGGGCATTCGACCTCCGAGCTACACCCCCTGCCCTATTTTTTATTATTTATTTTGAAACCGGGTCTCACTGAGTTGCAGAGGGCCTCGCTAAGTAGCTGAGGCTGTCCACAAACCGCGATCCTCCAGTCTCAGCCTCCCGAATGCTGGGATTACAAGCGTGCGCCACCACACCCGGCTGAGACCCTATTTTAAAGTAAAAGAATAAAATAGGGCTAAGGGTGTTGCTCAGAAGTAGAATAAAAATGCCCCTGGCTTCCATCCCCAGTGCCACAAAAAAAAAAAGTACTAAGGATGTAGCTCAGAGATAGAATGCCCCTGGATTCAATCCGCAGCACTAAAAAGAATGAAAATTTTGAAAGAGCTCGGGGTGTGGCTCAGAGGTAGAATGGCCCTGGTTCAAGCCCCAGTATCACACACAAAGCAGACTCCCTCAGAAGCCAGCGCAATGGCGGGAGCAGAAGCCGAAGCGCAGCGGCAGCTGGCTGGCCGTCCGTGCACGAGACCCTGGAGTCCATCCCTAGCACCGAAACCTTAAAAATTAAGAAAACAAAAGCCGCTGAGTGTGGTGATACACTCGTAATCCCAGTAGTTGGGAGGCTGAGTCAGGAGGATCGCAGGATCGCGGCCAGCCTCAGCTACTCACTGAGGCCTCTGCACTTAGTGAGACCCTGTTTCAAAAATAATCAAAATAGCACTGGGGTTGTAGCTCAGAGGTAGAGTGCCCCCAGGTTCAATCCCTAGTACCACAAAAACAAGATGCAAAACATCCTTACAAATTAAATGTAGCTCACATTCAGACATAGGACACGGTCCCCTGAAAAAGCACACAGTGTGGCAGCTGCTGGCTCTGCTCAGTTGAAGATGCTTGTACCTGGGGGGCACATCTGAGAAGAAGGTGGATATTTTGCACTTTTGATACTCCTAGGAACAAATAATTTATTTAGAAAATTGTGTCTTTATGTTTTAGGGGTTTTTTTTGTTTAGGTCCTTTTTTTTTTTTTTTTGTATTGTGAACAGGCACCGAAGCTGATATTATTTTAAGAATATTACAGACTGGAAACAAATAAACTATTTTAATGTGTCGTGACTGTGGGTGGCCCTTGCATCCGAGATGATTCAACCAGGGACCCGTTATCAACAAAACTGCATTTGCCCGTAACTCTAGGCGCGCTGACTGGCCGCCAGCAATCCGCACACTTCCCTGCGGATTCCAGGAATGGCTGCTGTAGAGGCCACTTCGACTGGAAAAGTGGATCGTGCAGAACCGAGGCTTGCCAGGAGTGGACTAGAAGCCCCTTCAAGCTGATGTTATCTGGGTTAGAAGACATTCAGTCGCCCTCCTGGGCTTCCAAGTGGGAAATTTTCCTATCAGGACTTGCGTGTTATTTTGCTTCAGATGATTTATTTATGTTCACCATGGTCCTAAAACCAAGATGCAGTCCTGAGGTCCTCAAAGGAAGAGCTCTCTTTTAAGGAAAAAAAAAAATACTATAGAAATATGGAGCCAGGTGTGGTGGTGCACACCTGTAATCCCAGTCCTTGGGAGGCTGAGACAGGAGAATTACAGGTTCAAGTCCAGCCTCAGCAATTTAGCGAGACTCTTGGCAACTTAGAACCTGTTTCAGAACAAAAATAAAACAGGACTGGCTGTAGCTTGGAGGTAAAATTTCCCTGGGTTCAAATCCCCAGTGCCACAAAAAGAAAGGAAGAAAGAAGAAAGGGAGGGAGGAGGAAAAGAAAAGAAAGAAAGGAAAAGAAGGAATCTGTGCTGGGTTATTTCATAGGTTATTTTTTATTTTGCTGTTCTAATTTTTAAATAACCTCGAGTGAAGTTCTCCATCCACTTTCCCTTACCCTTCACCATCCTTCATCAAAGGAATAAAGACCCAAGCAGTGTAAGTGCCTCGTTTATTCTTAAATCCATTCCAGCCCTTAGAAATGTTAGCTCTTAAGCCAGATGCTTGTAATCCCAGCATTCGGGAGGCTGAGACCTGAGGGTCACGGTTCGCAGCCAGCCTCAGCTACTTAGTGAGGCCCTCTGCAACTCAGTGAGACCCTGTCTCAAAATAAAGAATAAAAAATTGGGCTGGAGGTGTAGCTCGGTGGTAGAATGCCTCTGGGTTCAATCCCCAGCACCACCAAAAAAAAAAAAAAAAAAAAAAAAGAAATGTTAGCTATTGAGTTAGAATCCTGAATGTCCTTATTTTACAGCCACCAATGACACTTTTCACAGAAGGCTTTATTGGCATAAATTCTGGCTCTCAGACTACTTGCTCAGACATTCTGGAGAATTTGTCAGCAGTGCGATCAGTTTGGTCTTGGAAGCACACAGGCGTCAGGCGGGTGTCGCTTTGGGGAGAACACACAGCATCTCAAACAGCAGGTTAGCAGCCAGGAGGGCCGTGTTGCCTACGAGGACCAAAACCCGGCGTGAGCACCGCACACACCACACCTGACGCCAAGGCCTCCCGGGCCCCTTGGGCTGCCCTCCCAGAGCCCTGATGCCCACACCCGCTCACACGGCCACCTGTGTGTCTGCCCTGCCTGGCATTCTCCCCCCACCAAGCATCACTTCGACACAGTACTTGAAAATTCAGAAGGTTCTGGGTGGACTTGTAGAAAAGATTATTTTTTCCCCAAAGGAAAATCTATGCTAGGCCCACGTGGTGGAACATGCCAGTAATCCCAGTACTTGGGAGGTTGAGATAGAAGAATTGGTTCAAAGACAGCCTCAGCCACTTAGCAAGACCCTGTTTCCAAATAAAAAATAAAATAGGTCTGGGGATGTAGCTCAGAGGTAGAATACCCCTGGGTTCAATCCCCGATACCAAAAATGGGAAAATTTATAATAAATGGTGTGTACTATATTTCTTAATTCATTTACTTTGTGGGATTAAACCCAGGGTTGTTCTACCACTGAGCTACACCCCCAGCCTTTTTTTTTTTTTTTTTTTTTTTTTGGTACTGTGTGTGTGTATGTTTGAGACAGGAAATTGAACTCAGGGACATTCTACCTCTAAGCTACACCCCCAGACCTTTTTTAATTTTGAAACAGGGTCTCGCTAGTTTGCTGAGCACCTAGGTCACTAACGCTGGTCTCAAACCTGCAATCCTCCTATCTCAACCTCCCAATAACTGGGATTACACCATGACCTGGATAAAACAATTGCCACTAGCCGCTGCCTGCAGATCGTTGTCTCCCTGCTCACTTACCAGAAAGATCGTACAACGGCGACACTTCCACAAGATCACAGCCCACCACGTTCAGGCCCTGACAGCCCCGGATGATCTCCAGAGCCTGTTGAGGATTGAAACCGTCCACGGTAGCCATCATTTACAATCCCAAGGAACCCCAGAAAGACTTCCTGGGCTGCTCCCAACATGCGCCCACCCTTTTATGGGCTTAGACCTCTGTATTTTTTTTTTTTAATGTAGTTCTGGGGATTGAACCCAGGGACATTCTAACTCTGAGCTATACCCCCCAGCCCAATTTTTTTATTCTGTGTGTGTGTGTTACTGGGGATGGAACCCAGGGGCTTTCTACCTCAGGGCTACACTCCCAGACCTATTTTTCATATTTTATTTGGAAACAGGGTCTCACTAAGTTGCTGAGAGCCTCACTAAGTAGCTGAGGCTGGCTTCGAACCCGTTCGATCCTCCTGTCTCAGCCTCCCAAGCGCTGGGATTACAAGCGTGCGCCACCACGCCCAGCTCTTATTCTTTATTTTGAAACAAGATCTCACTAACTTGTGGAGGAGGGCCTCACTAAGTAGCTGAGGCTGGCCACAAACCTGCGAGTCTCCTGTCTCGGCCTCCCAAGTACTAGGATTACAAGCGTGCGCCACCATGCCCGGCCCTCAGTAAACACTTATTGACTGCAGCTGAACTGGGGCGGGGGCGCTCCCAGAGATGCAAATATCTAAGGAGCTGCCTCTGTTCCCAGGGCTTCTTAGTGTGATGATGGAGATGAGCAATCCAGGAGGTGCAATGTCATGTATTACGGCCTTCGAGAAAAGAAGCCCGGAGTAGCACAAGTAGCAGCCTGGAGATGCGGGAGGCGCCCAGTGAAGCCAGTTCAAGGCTTTGCCCCCGCAGTTGAGCAGAGGAAGAGCCTTCCAGGCAGAGGGAAAGGCCCCGGCCCGGAAGATGTGTAGGTAGTCAGATGTGGCCGAGGACAGGACGAGCCCGGGAGTGGCAGGAAGACAGTTGTCTGAAAGCATTTCTATCCTGCAGGCAGAAAGCCTGGAAAGGCGACAAGCAGAGGGCTGACTGAGGACTGTTTCAGAAATCCCTCTGTGGGCCAGCCACAGAGGGCCATGCCTATGACCCCAGCTGCTCAAGAGGCTGCAGCAGGAGGATCCCAAGTTGGAGGCCAGCCTGGGCAACGTAGCAAGACCCTGTCTCAAAATGAAAAAGATAAGAGCCAGGTGTGGTGGCACACCCTGTAATCCCAGTGATTGGGAAGCTGAGACAGGAGGATTGCAGGTTCAAGAACAGCTTCAGCAAATTAGTGAGACCTCAGCAACCTAGTAAGACCCTGTTTCAAAACCCCAAAATTAGAAGGGCTGGAAGTGTAGCTTGGAGGTAGAATGTCCTTGGGTTCAATCCCACCAACACACACACAAAACAAAATCCTACCTTGATTCCTCAAGACTCACTACAAGTCCTGGGGAAGAGGGGGTGATTGAGTCCCCCAGGAACCTCCCTCGAAGGAGCCTCCTTACCTGACTAGGGGTGAGGCCGGCGATTTCAGGTGTCCCTGTCCCTGGGGCATAGGCGGGATCCAGGGCGTCAATATCAAAGCTGATATATAGGGGCTTGCCTCCCATCTGCTGCCGGACCTCGGCCATCAGAGGAACCAGCGACTTCATCCAGCAGTCTTCAGCCAGGACCACCCGGAAGCCCTGAGGAGCAACCGCAGAGCCAAGGTAAGGCCAAGGCCATTTGACCCTCAGTCTCCGTGAGGAGGAACATGAGGGTCCCTGTTTTACAGGTGAGGTAAGGAGGTAGGTCAGACATGGCCTGTGGGAGCTGGGCGTGGTGGCGCACACTTGTACTTCCAGTCCTTGAGAAGCTGAGACGGGAAGATCGCAGGCTTAGGCTCCCCACAACTTAGCAAGACCTGTTTCAAAATAAAGAATAAACACTAGGGCCGGGCATGGTTGTGCACGCTTATAATCCCAACATTTGAGAGGCTGAGACAAGAGGATCGTGGTTTGCAGACAACCTCAGCTACTACTTAGGCCTTTGGCAACTCAGTAAGACCTTGTTTCAAAATAAAGACCAAGAGCCAGCCGTGGTGGCGCACGCTTGTAATCCCAGCGCTTGGGGTGCTGAGACAGGAGGATTACACAGGTGCGAAGCCACCCTCAGCTACTTGGTGAGGCTCTCAGCAACTTAGTGAGACCCTCTTTCCAAATAAAATATAGGGCTGGGGGTGTAGCCTGGAAGTAAAAAGCCCCTGGGTTCCACCCCCATACCACCAATACAAAGTAAATAAATAAATTGTGTAGCTCAATGGTAGATGCCTCTGGGTTCCATCCCCAGTATCACAAAAAAAAAAAAAAAAAGAAAGAGAAATGGCCTCAGCCTTTCCTTTCGTGTGTGTGTGTGTGTGTGTGTGTGTGTGTGTGTGTGTGTGTTAGTATTCCTGGGGGTTGAACCCAGGGGCATTCTACCTCTGAGCTACACCCCAGCCTTTTTTATTTATTTACTTTTGTTTATTTTGAAACAGAGCCTCACTAAATTGCTGAGGCTGTCCTCGAACCTGCAATCCACCTGTCTCAGCCTCCCAAGTACAGGGATTACCAGCGTGTGCCTCGATGCCCGGCTCCTCCCTATTTTTTGAACTTGATTATAAAAGTCAGAGCCATGGTGGCCTCAGGGTGATAATGGAGAGGGGGACACTTTGAGGTGCGGGGAAGGGCTTTCTGTCTGTCACCTGGCTCCGGCTGTATCTGTACGGATCCAAGAAGGTGGAAGAGCCCCGGATGCCGATCTGTGCCACCCGCTTACAGTCCAGGAGGCCCTCGTCCACGCACCGGCGGAAGGGCGACCCGTGGTAGAGCTTCTCCCCCAGGGCCTTGTCGACGGTGTCCATGTGGGCATCCACGTGCAGCAGCCCCACCGGGCCATGCCTGGGGACAGCAGGGCTGCTCAGAGGCCATGCATGCCCCGGGGCCCAGCACACACCCCAGGCCACCAAAGGCTTGGTGAGGTTCACAGCCGCAGCGTAGACCTGTCAGTTACCTGCCCGGCAATGGGTTTCTGCCTTCTGATTCACTTAGCTCCTTGGAAGAACAGAAACCCTCAGGCAGAAAACAGGCAGGTGACTTGGTGACCACCCAGAATTACCTCCCTCGGAGGGAGCAGGGGGGATGAGCCCGCTGGCTCAGCGGAGCTCCGCTGCAGGCTGTGATACCAACAGCAAGCCCTCACCCAGTTCCTCCAGCCTCCGTTCACCCCACGGGCCACCCCAAAGGAGCGTGCACATCCATGGGGGGCCAGCACAGTTCAGAGAAAAAACCATTCTCACCTGCCTCCAACCAGAACACTGCCCAGGAGCCCTTCCCAAAAACCAGCTCTCTGGGGCTGCCACCCACAGCTTCTGGCTTTAGCCCTTCTCTCTCCAACGGAGTCAGCCAAAGCTGGTCAATCCCTGGTAGACTTCCTCTACTGAAAAAGCAGTATGTGTCTCACGCCTGTAATCCCAGCACTTGGGAGGCTGACACAGGAGGTTTGCAGACAGTCTCAGGAAGAAGCAAGATTTTCGGCAACTTAGTGAGACTCTTTCCAAATAAAAAATAAAATAGGGCTGGCGGGGGGGGGGGGGTGGCTTGGAGGTAGAATGCCCCCGGGTTCCATCCTCAGAACCACACACAGACCAAAAGAAAAAAGGAAAAGAAAAACTCAGTCTTCTCATTGTCTGGGAAAGAGCGCCCTCTCAGGAGAAAATGGCTTCCCAGCAAGCTCCACTTCTGTGCCCATCAGAATCTGTATTTGGTACCCGTGGTGGCACATCCCTGCAATCCCAGTGCTTGGGAGGCTGAGACAGGAGGATCGCAGGTTCACGGCCAGCCTCAGCTACTTAGTGAGGCCCTCCACAACTTGGTGAGACCCTGTTCCAAATTAAAGAATAAAACCAGGCTGGGGATGTAGCTCAGAGGTAGAATGCCCCTGCGTTCAATCCCCAATACTGAGGAAGGAAGGAAGGAAGGAAATAGGGTTGGGTATGTAGCTCAAAGGTAGAATGCCCCTAGTTTCAATCCCCAGTACCACAAAAATAAAATAAAAATAAAAAGAGCTGGGAGCTAGGCGTGGTGGCGTGGCACATGCTTGTAATCCTAGCATTTGGGAGGCTGAGACAGGAGGATCGCTGGTTCGTGGCCAGCCTCAGCTACTTGGCGAAGCCCTCTGCAATTTAGTGAGATCCTGTTTCCAAACAAAGAATAAAAAATGAGGCTGGAGCTATAGCTCAGAGGTAGAATCCCCTGAGTTCCACCCCCATTACCTCAAAAAAAAATAAAAGAGCTGGGGTGTAGCCCAGAGATAGAACACCCCTGGATTCAATCCCCAATACAAGAAAGAAAGAGAGAAAGAAAAAGAAAAAAAAATTGTATTTGGCTTTCGAAGCCAAACAGAAACTGAAATCAACAGGGTTGTACATTTCACTAGGGGCTCATCTTCCAAAACCAGTCCAGCTGAAAATGCTGACCACACATTCCACAGCAGATCTGGGCAAGGAGGGCGGAGGCTGGAGGTGTTAATAATAAATTGTCATGGCTTCCAGCTGGTGACTGACAGAGACACCTGGAGCCCGGCCTTCATTCTGATCCACAGAAACAAACTTAGTTGGGAATTTCCCGCCACGCGCCCCCGCCCCTGACCTGAGCCTACAGCAGTCACGCGATGCCCCCCAGCAACACTCAGCTTTTCTTGCAGGGCACGGTGGTGCACTGTTGTAGCCCTAATTCGGAGGCGGAGACAGGAGGATCCCAGGTTCGAGGCCACACCCAGCAATTTAGTGAGATTCTATTTCAAAATAAAAGAATAAGCCAGGCATGGTGGCACACTCTTGTAATCCCCGTGCTTGAGAAGCAGACAGGAGGATCACACGGGTTCGAAGCCAGCTTCACTGGCTTAGGAGACCCTGTTTCCAAATAAAATATAAAATAGGTCTGGGAGTATAGCCCAGAGGTAGAAGGGTTCCATCCCCAGTACCACCTAAATAAATAAATAAATAAATAAATAAATAAATAAAATAGGGCTGGGGAGCTGGATGTGGTGGTCCACGCTTGTAATTCCAGGACTTGGGAGGCTGAGACAGGTTCGTGGCCAGCCTCAGCTACTTAGTGAGGCCCTCCACAACTTAATGAGACTCTGTTTCAAAATAAGAATAAAAAATAGTTCTAGGGGTGTAGCTCAGAGGTAGAATGCCCCTGGGTTCAATCCCCAGTACTGCAATAAATAAATAAGTTATATAAATAAATGATGGCTAGGTGTGGTGGCGCACGCTTGTAATCCCAGTGCTTGAGAGGCTGAGACAGGAGGATCACACAGGTTTGAAGCTAGCCTCAGCTATTTAGTGAGACCCTGTTTCCAAATAAAATATAAAAAATTGGGCCGGGCATGGTGGCGCACGCTTGTAATCACCGCGCTTGGGAGGCAGAGACAGGAGGATCGTGCAGGTTCGAAGCCAGCCGTGCGCGCTGGCTTAGGAGACCCTGTTTCCAAATAAAAATAGGTCTGGGAGTGTAGCTTGGAGGTAGAAGGGCTTCCAGGAACCCCAGTACCATATATATATATATATATAGTAGGTCTGGAAGTATAGCCCAGAGGTAGAAAAGCCCCTGGGTTCCACCCCCAGTACCACACACACAAAAATAAATGAATGAATGAATGAATAAATAAATAAATAAATAAATAAATAAATAAATAAATAATAGAGCTGGGAGTATGGCTTAGAGGTAGAACGCCCCTGGGTTCCATTCCCAGTACCACACAAAAAAAAAAACCCTCTTCTTTAGCGCCTGAATTTCAGAACCGTGCCTGGCCAAGCCATTCGAGACTTACTTTTTTGCTATCGCTTGCAATATAGGGTACGTGATCGTGTGATCTCCACCTGCAGAGAACAAAACGGAGAAAACGTGTAGAACGTCGACGTGGTTATCCTGCGTGACAGCCCTAAAGTCGCCACTTCCTGCCACCCGTTCGGTTTGACTAGAAAACTTTGACCACAGCTAAATCACGATCTTGTCCAGCGGTACGATGCTTAAGCTATCATTGTCGTCCAAAGAAGAAATCCTGTGACTTAGGCTTATGAGTAATTCCCTGGACCACCTCTGTCCAACAGAACTTCCTGTGATCGTGGAATGCTGTATAGCTTATAGCTGCACTGGCCCATTGGATGCCTGAGGAACCGAATGCTTTTTCTTTCTTTCTTTCTCTATTTTTTTTTTGGTACTGGGGATGGAACTTTGAAACAGGGTCTCATCAAGTTGCAGAGGGCCTCACTAAGTAGCTGAGGCCGGCCGCGAACTGCGATCCTCCTGTCTCAGCCTCCCGAATGCTGGGATTACGAGCGTGCGCCACCACACCCAGCTTTTATTTATTTATTTTTTATTTTTTATTTTTATTTTTGGTCGTACTGGGATGGAACCCAGAGGCTTTCTACCTCCGGGCTAGACTCCCAGACCTATTTTATGGTTTATTTGGAAACAGGGTCTCACTAAGTTGCTGAGAGCCTCACTAAGTAGCTGAGGCTGGCTTCGAACCTATGTGATCCTCCTGTCTCAGCCTCCCAAGCATGGGGATTACAAGCATGCGCCACCACGCCCGGCTCAGCTTTTATTTAATTATTTACTTATTTGCAGTATTGGGAATGGAACTCAAGACCTCGTGTATGCTAGGCAAGCCTTTTCCACTGAACAAAATCCTCAGCCTCTGTGTGTGTGCATGTGTGTGTGTGTGTGTGTGTGTATTAGTGTAAAGTGAACCCAGGGGTGTTCTACCTCTGAGTTACATCACCAGCCCTATTTTATTTCTTATTTTGAAACTGGATCTTGCTCACGTATTGCATGCTGGCTTTGAGCCTAAGATCCTCTTGTTTCAGCTTCCCAAGTGCTGGGATAATAGGCGGGCACCATTGCACCTGCCAAAACTCTTATTCTGCAGTAGTGGGGACCAAACTCGAGGTCTCCTGCATGCTAGGCGAGTGCCCTACACCCAGAACTACACCCCAGCCTATTTTTGTTCTCCCTCAACCTTCAGTACTAAGTTGCTGAGGCCACTGGACCTGGCTTCGTTTTAAGTATTTGGGAGTCAGAGAAGAAAAAAAAAATGCTACAGTGAAGGTAGAGGAGGATGAGCAAAAGCTATCACATAGATTGATGTTAAATCTGACTAGGACAGAAATACTGTGTGTGTGTGTGTGTGTGTGTGTGTAGGGGGGATTACTGGGATTAAACCCAAGGGCATTCTACCTCTGAGCTCCACCCCTAGACCATTTCATTTGTGGGGTTTTGTTTTTTTTTTTTTTGTTTTTTTCAGTACTGGGGATGGAACCCAGGAGCATTCTGCCTCTGAGCTACACCCCCAGCCCTATTTTTTATCCTTTTCATTTTGAAACAGGGTCTCATTGAGTTGCAAAGAGCCTCACTAAGTAGCTGAGGCTGTCTGCGAACCCACAATCCTCCTGTCTCAGCCTCCGGAATTGCTGGGATTACACGCGTTCGCCACCACGACTGGCTTATTTTGTGTGTTTTTAAAAACAGGATCTGGCTAGGTTGATGAGAGTCTCATTAGCTGAGGACAGCTGGGGCTGTCTTCGAAGCTACTATCCTCCTGTCTCAACCTCCCAAGCACTGAGATTACAGGCATGCACCACCATGCCCAGCTCCTTTATTTGTTTTTATTTATTTATTTATTTTGTGTTGCTGGGAATGGAACCCAGAGGCTTCCTACCTCCGGGCTACACTCCCAGACCTATTTTCTATTTTTATTTGGAAAAAGGGTCTAAGTTGCTGAGAGCCTCACTAAGTAGCTGAGGCTGGCTTCAAACCTGTGCCATCCTCCTGTCTCAGCCTCCCAAGCGCGGGGATTACAAGCGTGCGCCACCACGCCTGGCTCAGCTCCTTTATTTTTAATTTGGAAACAGGGTCTCGCTAGGTTGAGGAGAGGCTTGCTAAGTTGCCGAGGCAGGCATTATCGAACCTGTGATCCTCCTGTCTCAGCCTCCCAAGTACCAGAAAGACCCTTAATCATTAGAAACACTGAGATTGTTGGCAAGTTGCAGCAGGGACCGTGTGGGCAGCCTTCCCCTGGCCTGGAATAGCGGGCTGGGCTAAGGGTAGACATGAGGGACTCAAGCCAGGGCACGACATTTAAAGGAAGCCAAAAACCTCAGTAACCAAGATCAATATTTCCCATTCTAGTTCTGAAAATTGTAATCAATACAACGCAGGGTATAGGTCAGTGGGAAATTTCTTGCCTCCCATTCACAAGGCCCTGTATTCTATCTCCAGCAGTGAGGGGTGGGGGTAGAGAATCAATGGAAACCCACTTTTCTGTGATGAATAAAAAGGTAAAAAAAAGATCAGCGACCATACTGTGCCCAGCCACACTGGAGCCAGAGGCAGAGGGGAAAGGGAAGTCAGTACGACTTACCCTGTTTTATTGATCTTGATTGCCGATGTTTTTGGCACCCTTAAGTTTTGCACCAAGGCAATATGTCTCTCTCCCCTCATCCTAGTCCACCTGCCCTATTATTCAAGATAGCTCAAATTCTAGCCGGGCGCGGTGGCGCACGCTTGTAATCCCCGCGCTTGGGAGGCTGAGACAGGAGGATCGCACAGGTTCGAAGCCAGCCTCAGCCACTTAGTGAGGCTCTCAGCAACTTAGTGAGACCCTGTTTCCAAATAAAATAGAGAATAGGTCTGGGAGTGTAGCCCAGAGGTAGAAAGCCCCTGAGTTACATCCCCTGTACCACACACACAAAAGAAAGATAGTTCAAATAAGCTGGGTGTGCTAGTGAACACTAGTAAACCCAGTTCCTAGAAGGCAGAGATAGGAGTATCGTGTATTTGAGGCTAGCTGTAATAATTTTGCAAGAACTTCAAAACTTAGACCCTGTTTAAAAGAGGAAAAAGAGGAGGAGGAGGAGGAAGAGGAGGAGGAGGAGGAGGAGGAGGAGGAGGAGACGCTGTATGTTTTTTCCCAGTACTTGAGAAGCCAAGACAGGAGGATCGCAGGTTCGCAAGCCAGCAGCAGCAATTTTGCAAGGCCCTCAACTTAGTGAGACCCTGTTTCAAAATAACAAAGAACTAGCTGGGCATTGTGGCCCACGCTTGTAACCCCAGCATTCAGGAGGCTGAGACTGGAGGGTAGCAGTTCGCGGACAGCCTCAGCTACTTAGTGAGCCCCTCTGCAACTTAGTGAGACCCTGTTTCCAAATAAAGAATTAAAAATAGGACTGTGGGCCAGGCGTGGGGGTGCACACTTACAATCCCAGTACTTGGGAGACTGAGACAGGAGGATCACAAGTTCGAAGCTAGCCTCAACTACTTAGTGAGCCCTCTGCAATTTAGTGAAACCCTGTTTCAATATAAAGAATAAAAAATAGAGCTTAAGGGTGTATCTCAGAGGTAGAATGCTCCTGGGCTCAATTTCTAGAACTACACACACACACACAAAAAGACTGGGGATGTAGCTCAGAGGTAGAATGTCCCAGGGTTCAACCCCCAGCACCAAAAAACAAAATAACAAATAAGTCTGGGAGTTTAGCTTGGAAGTAGAATGCCCATGGGTTCCATCCTCACACACACACACACACATATGTCCTCAGGATTAAAATAAATGAATAAATTGGAGCCAGGCATGGTGGTGCTGGCTGTGATCCCAGTTCAAAGCCAGCAAGACATAAGACATAATTTAGCAAAACCCTGTTTCAAAGCAAAATAGGGCTGGACATGGTGGTGCACGCGTGTAATCCCAGTACTTGGAGGCTGAGACAGGGGGGTCACAGGTTCAAGGCCAGCCTCAGCAACTTAGCAAGACCTTTTGCAACTTAATGAGTCCTTGTTTCAAACTAAAAATAAAATAGGGCTGGGGGTGTACCTTGGAGGTAGAATGCCCCTGGGTTCGATCCCCAGTACCAATAAATAAACGAGATGACTGTCACCACCTTCTCAGTGGCTTGTCCTGGCAAAGGAGCCGTCCTTAAGCCCAGGGTAGATACACCCTGAGCGCAGGGACCTGCACTCGCCCTCGGGGAGCCTACCCAGGGTCAGGGGGACACAACCAGCCTCTACAATCTTCTGATAGGCCTCTCGAATTAGCCGGCAGCTGTCCTGAAGGTTGTAAAGATTGACATTCACATCGCCTAGGTCCGCCACCTTGAGGGACTGGAAGGGGACAGCCCCCGTGCTAGGGTTGACAGTCCGCAACAGCACGGATTCCTCCCGGATGCGTCGGGGTCCAAATCTGGGAGAGAAGAATCGTCTGTCAGCCGCCGTTTCAAGGTGTGCAGGCGCCTGCCAAGGCCGGCGCTCCGCAGTCCCAGTCCTGCCGATGTTTGAGGACCCTGATTCTCTGCTGCGGGTTTGCCTTGTAGGACGGTTGGCGGCAATCCCTGGCCTGACCCACTAGATGTCAGGAGCACCTCCTCCCCCAAGTCCTGGCAAGCAAAAACGCCTCTAGAAGCCAGTCAGTGGCACATGCCTGGAATCCCAGTACTTGAGAGGCTGAGGCAGGAGGATCACAGGTTTGAGGCCAGCCTCAGCAACTTAGCGAGACTGTCAGTAACCTAGTTAGATTCTGTAGCCAGGCGTGGTGGCGCACGCTTGTAATCCCAGCATTCAGAAGGCTGAGCCCAGAGGATCATGGTTTGCAGACAGCCTCAGTCCTTTGCAATTCAGTGAGAGTTCAAAATAAAGAATAAAAAATAGGGTTAGGGGTTTAGCTCGAAGGTTGAATGGCCCTGGGTTCCATCCCCAGACCCGTAAATAAATAAATAAATAAATAAATAAATAAATAAATAAATAAGGCTGGGGGTGTAGCTTAGAGAAAGAGTGTCCCTGGGTTCCATCCCCAATAACACACACACACACACACACACACACACACACACACTATCTAGTGCAACCCTGTTTTCAAATTAAAGAAATAAGATCCGGCTGATGGTGTAGTTTGTAGGTAGAATGACTCTGGGTTCAATGCCTAGTAACACACACACACACACACACACACACATGCACACACACTCTCTACATATATATATACACATACATATATATAAATAAATAAAAAATTTTGTGGTACTGGGATTGGAACTTAGGGGCCTTCTACCTCCAGGCTATACCCCTGACCTATTTTATTTTTTGTTTGAAAACATAGTCTCACTAATTTACTGAGAGCCTCACTAAGTTGCTGAGGCTAACTTTGAACCTGCAATACTCCTGTCTCATTCCTCCAAATACTGGGATTGCAAGCCTGTGCCACCATGCCTGGCTTCCAGGGGACTCTACCTCAGAGCTTCATCCGCAGCCCTATTTTATTCTTTATTTTGAAACAGGGTCTCACTAAGTCGCAGACCGCCTCACAAGTTGCTGAGGCTGGTCGCAAACCTGCGATGCTCCTGTCTCAGCCTCCCAAGTACAGGGATTAGAAACGTGCCACACCCGGCAGAAACCCTTCTTGACCAACGGGTGGCGCTGAGATGACCGAGGGCTGGTCCTCCAATCATAGGTTGAGCCCTGGGGGTAGGTTGTTGAGGAAAGAGGGAAGCCAGCTCGCTCTGTCAAGCCCTGAGGGGCACAGCGGAGCAGGCCACCAGCTTCTAACCTGACCAGCAGAGGTGCCTGTCCCGGTGCCTTCCACGCCCAAGGCTACTCAGGCCTGGCCACGTGTCCCCAGCCCGGTCTCCCGGTCTTACCTCGCCCCGGGCCTGTTGGAGGTCCCAATGTCCAGGGGCACCCCGACGAAGGCGGCATCCAGCCCCTCCGGGGAAGTCTGCACAGGCAGGCGCATCATGGAGCAGATGCCCACGGGCCGGGCCACGATATCGGGGCTGGGAGGGTGGTTCCGGGGGACATCGGAGGCCTGGCGGCTCGGGCTGTGCCCCGGGTGGCAGAGCCCCGCAGCGGGACGCGTGGTCCCCAGAGCCCGGGCGCAGCCGGGCACCAGCAGCCGCAGCATGTCCCTGCTCAGAGCACGCTGGGCCGCCCGACCCGACCCGGCCTGCCGGTCCCCTGGCGGAAAAGGGGACTGTGCCAGCCCAAAGCCGCCCAGCTCAAAGGGCAGAGGGGGCCTGGGAACAAGAGAGTGAGAGCGGCCCCAGGGACCAGCGTCTCCCCCCACAAACACACTCCCTCTGAACTTCAGCCTCTAGCTCCTTTGGTAAACAGTGTGGCGGCTCCCAGCTCCCGCCCACCTGTCCTGCGGCCCCAGCACCTGGCCCTCAGCGGCCTGTTGGCCCAGGCAGAGAAACGAGATGAAAGCCCAGAGATCTGATGGGAAGAGACCTTTCTGTAAGCAGTGGACATGGACATGCATTCTTTAAGAAGTAATGTATTGCTAAACACGGAAGGCTTTTAAAAGTAATGCACTAAATGGAAGTTTGATAATTTATTATGAACTCAAGGAGGAAAATACTATTTTTGATATTTTGTGCGTTAATATATTACAGTCAAATTGAAGATGTGTTAAAAAAAAAAGTAATGTTTAATCTGGGGGTGGTGGAGCACGCACTTGGGAGGCTGAGACAGGAGGATCACACAGGTTCGAAGCCAGCCTCAGCTACTTAGTGAGGCTCTCAGCAACTTAGTGAGACCCTGTTTCCAAATAAAAGAAATATAAAATAGGTCTGGGAGTGTAGCCCGGAGGTAGAAAGCCCCTAGGTTCCACCCCCAGTAGCACCAAATAAATAAATAAATAATAAATAAAAAGTTACATATTAAGTGGTGGCACACATTGTATCCAAGTACTAGGGAGGCTGAAACAAGAGGATCACAGGTTGAAGGACAGCCTCAGCAACTTGTGAGGCCCTCTGTAAATTAGTGAGACCCTGTTTCAAAATAAAGAGTAAGGGGGGCATGGTGGCACACGCTTATAATCCCAGTACTTGGAAGGCTGAGACAGGAGGATCGCAGGTTTGCAGCCAGCCTCAGCTACTTAGTGAGCCCCTCTGCTACTTAGTGAGGCCCTGTTTCAAAATAAAGAATTAAAAAATAGGGCTGGGGTGTTGCTCAGAGGAGACACAGCGGCCGATGACGGCTTTGGCCAGGGTGTGGGAAGCCCTGCGTGTGTCCCGGCTCTTGGGGTGGCTCCCTTTGACCTGTGACTGACGCAAGGGTTCACAGGAGTCAGCGCTCTGCACCTGCCTGAGCCTGTGCAGTTCAGAAGTGACCAGGCGTGTGAGTTCAGCCAGACGCCTCTCAGGGGCTTCCTTGCGCCACCCTGCTCGCCCGGTTCATGAGAGGAAGTAGTGCACTCTGTGGCTGGCGTGCGTGTGTGCATGCGTGCCTGTGTGTGCGTGCGTGCATGCGTGTGTGTGTGTGTGATACTGGAGATTGGATCCAGGGGTTCTCTACCTCTGAGTTCATCGCCAGCTCAGGGTAATAGGGATTAAACCCAGGGGCATTCTACCTCTGAGCTACACCTTTAGCCCTATTTTTTATTCTATTTGTTTGTTTATTTATTTACTTATTTATTTATTTATTTATTTTGTGGTGCTGGGTATTTGAACCCAGGGCATTCTACCTCTGAGCTACACCATAGCCCTATTTTTTAATTATATTTATTCATTTTTTTTTCCCCAGTACTGGGGATGGAAACCAGGGGCATTCTACCTCTGAGCTACACCCTCAGCCCTCTTTTTTTTTTTTTTTTTTTTTTTTTTTTGGTGGTACTGGGGTTCCTGGAAGCCCTTCTACCTCCGGGCTACACTCCCAGACCTATTTTTACATTTTTATTTGGAAACAGGGTCTCCTAAGCCAGCGCGCGCGGCTGGCTTCGAACCTGCACGATCCTCCTGTCTCTGCCTCCCAAGCGCGGGGATTACAAGCGTGCCCACCACGCCCGGCTCAGCCCTCTTTTTTTATACTTTAGTTTGAAACAGGATCTCGCTAAGTTGCAGAGGGCCTCACTAAGAGGCTGACACTGGCTGCAAACCTGGGTCCTCCCATCTTAGCCTCCCTAGTACTGGGAGTACAAGCGTGCACCACCACTCTGGCTCCCAACAGGATTCTTCCTGAAGACAGGCTGGGGTGTTCAGGCTTTACCTGAGGGATGGTAGATGATAAGGCAGGGGTAAGATATTGAGAATGATTAGATGTCCACCATGTCATCTTGTTACACTAAGTAGGGTTCTTTGCTAAAACTTAATTTTGTAAGGAAGTAGACTTGTAGGCCTAGAAGAAGGTTGGGAAGGCTGACTAAAGTTTAGCCAAGCAAAAAATCTTTGTCACATCAATGCATGTCAAGATCCATTCAAAGCCGGGCGTGGTGGCACACACTTGTAATCTGCAGGTTCGAAGCCAGCCTCAGCTACTTAGTGAGGCTCTCAGCAACTTAGTGAGACACTGTTTCCAAATAAAATATAAAATATAAAATAGGTCTGGGAGTATAGCCTGGAGGTAAAAAGCCCCTGAGTTGCACCCCCAGTACCACAAAAAAAAAAAAAATTATTCAATGCTGGGAGTGGTAGCCCATGCTAGTAATTCTAGTACTTGGGAGGCTGAGACTGGAGGATCACAGGTTTGTAAACAGCCTGAGAGAGTAGTGATATTCTTATCAAGCTAGTGAGACCCAGTTTCAAAATAAAGAATAAACTAGGGCTGGGGGGCAGCTAGGCATTGTAGTGCACACTTGTAATCCCAATACTTGGGAGGCTGAGACTGGAAGATCACAGGTTGGCGGCCAGCCTCAGCTACTCAGTGAGGCCCTCTGCAACTTAGTGAGGCCCTGTTTCAAAATAAAGGAGGTGGCTCATTGGTAGAATGCCCGTGGGTTCCATTCCCAGTACTACAAAAAATATCCATTCAAAGCTGCTTGTGGTGGCTCATACCTGTAATCCTTGTACTAGGGAGGTGGTGACAGGAAAATTGCAGGTTTGAGGACAGCCTCAGCAAGTAGTAAGACTCTCATCAACCTAAGGAGACCCTGTTTTAAAATAAAGATAATAGCCGGGCGTAGCCAGGTGTGGTGGCGCACGCTTGTAATCCTAGCATTTAGGAGGCTGAGACCGGAGGATCGCGGTTCGCGGACAGCCTCAGCTACTAAGTGAGGCCCTCTGCAACTCAGTGAGACTCGGTTTCAAATTAAAAAAAAAAAAAAAAAAATAGGGCAGAGGGTGTAGCTCGGAGGAGGTCGAATGCCCCTGGGTTCCATCCCCAGACCCGCAAAAAAAAAAAAAAAAAAAAAAAAAAAAAGCCAGGCGTGGTGTCACATGCTTGGTGTCACATGCTTGTAATCCCAGCATTCTGGAGACTGAGACAGGAGGATCTTGGTTTGTAGACAGCCTCGGCTACTTAGTGAGGCCCTTTGCAACTCAGTGAGACCCTGTTTCAAAATAAAGAATAAAAAAAATAGGGCTGGTGGTATAGCTCGGAGGTAGAATCCCCCTGGGTTCCATCCTCAGTACCTCAAAATAAATAAATAATAAATTAATTAAATAATAAATAAATAAAATAAAGATAATAACTAGGGCTAGGAATGTAGCTTGGAGATAGAATGCCCCTGGGTTAAATCCTCGGTACCAAAAAAAAAAAAAAAAAAAAAAAAAAATTGGACTGGTGGTATAGCTCAAAGGTAGAATGCTTCTGAGTTTAATACCTCCCCTACAAAATAAATAAATAAATAAATAAATAGGAGCTGAGGGTTTAGCTTGGAGGTGGAATATCCCTGGATTCGATCTCCAGTACTCCTACCCTCCCCCCCCAAAAAAAAAATCCCACCAGGCATGGCGGTACCTGCCTGTGGAAGAATTGGTAGTGGTATCACAATTTATTATTTATTTATTTGGAAACAGGGTCTCACTAAGTTGCTGAGAGCCTCACTAAGTAGCTGAGGCTGGCTTCGAACCTGCGCGATCCTCCTGTCTCAGCCTCCCAAGTGCTGGGATTACAAGTGTGCGCCACCACGCCTGGCTCATTATCACAAATTTGAGGCCAGCCTGGAAATTTTAAAAGTGTGTGTGTGTGTGTGTGTGTGTGTGTGTGTGTGTGTGTATGTTACTAGGAAATGACCCCAGTGTGGCACCATACCACTGAGTCACACCCCACCACCCTATTCATTTTGAAATAAGGTCTCAATTGCTGAGGGCGTCGCTAAATCACAGGCAATGAGGCTGTGATTCTCCTGTCTCAGCCTTCTAAATACTGGGATTACAGATATATGCTACCATGTCCAGCCCAACCGTGTGTGTGTGTGTGTGTGTGTGTGTGTGTGTGTGTGTGTGTTTCACTAGAAATTGAACACAGAGCATTCTGCTGCCAAAGTACATCCCCATTCCTTTTCCTTTTTATATTTTTTGTTTGTCTGTTTGGGCTCCAGCCCCAGCCCTATTTTTTATTCTTTATTTTGAAACAGGGTCTCATTGAGTTGCAAAGGGCCTCACTAAGTAGTAGCTGAGGCTGTCCACAAACCTCGAGCCTCCAGTCTCAGCCTCCCAAATGCTGGGATTACAAGCATGTGCCCAGCTTTTATTCTTTATTTTGAAACAGAATCTCACTAAGTAGCTGAGGGCCTAAGTAGCTGAGGCTGGCCACAAACCTGTGATACTCCTGTTTCAGCCTCCCAAGTACTAGGATAACAAGCGTTCACCATCACGCCTGGCTTGAAAGCTGGTGTTTTTTCTCCTTTATCCTCTCTCATTCCTTCACCCCATGTTAATAAATAACACGTTCTTATCTATTTAGTGGTGGAAGGGGACCTGACACCTGGATCTGAGTAAGAACTGAACTGACTCAAGGAAGACTTAGCGTGACATCCCTTCTGATAAGACACCAGCATGACCCCGAAGACGTAATTCTTTTTTTTTTCTTTTTTCTTGGTACTGGGGTTAGAACCCAGGGGCATTCTACCTCCAAACTATAGCCCCAACCCAATTTTTTTCTTTATTTTGAAACAGAGTCTCACTGAGTTGCAAAGGGTCTCACTAAATATCCAAGATCCTTCTGTCTCAGCTTCCCAAATAACTTAGAGACCTGAGTCTTTTGGGGAGAATCCACGGCTTGTTCCCGGCTGCTTTTTTTTTTTTTTTTTTGCAGTACTGGGGATGGAACCCAGGGGCATTCTACCCCCAAGCTACGCCCCATTCCTATTGTTTATTTTGAAACAGGGTCTCACTAAGCTGCAGAGGGCTCACTAAGTAGCTGAGGCAGTCTGCGAATCACGATTCTCCAGTCTCAGCCTCCCGAATGCTGGTATTACAAGCGTGCGCCACCACGCCCAGCCCAACTGGTTTCTCCAATTTGCTAGCAAATCAATACACGTGTTTTTCTTCTTCCCAAGGGCTTGTCCCTTTTTTTTTTTTTTTTTTTCAGTACTGGGGATGGAACCCAGTGGCATTCTACCTCCAAGCTACACCCCTAGTCTTTTTTATTCTTTATTGTGAAACTGAGTTTCACAATAAACTGAGTTGCAGAGGGCCTCACTAAGTAGCTGAGGCCGTCCGCGAACCACAATCCTCCTGTCTCAGCCTCCCGAATGCTGGGATGACAAGCGTGCGCCACCACGCCCGGCTGTCCCAATTATTTGATTCAGCAACTTGAGGCAGGTTCCAGGGTTCAGTGACACATGGAAACCACGGGAGCCCGATTCCAAGAGACAAAGTACCAGGGAGGAGGGAATCAGGAGAGACCCCCAGAGATCGGTAAAGGGTCCACTCAGAAGATGACTGGTCGGCATCTCAGTGTAAGAAAACTACGTGTGCCAGGTGTGGCGGTACGCGCCTGTGCTCACCTGCTCAGGAGGCAGAGGCAGGAAGATCGCTTGAGCCCGGTGTTCAAGACCAGCCTGGGCAACATAGCAAGGTCCTGAGAAGTACCAGGAAGGAATGGAAGGAGGAAGAGACACAGCAAGCAAGTTGTCCGAGGCTTTGAGGAAAAGCTGCGTGAGGCTGGGGAGGGGGCTCAGTGGTAGAGGGTAAGCGGCTCGCGTGGAGCCCTAGAAGCAATTCCTCGCACGGGGAGGCTGGGGGTGAAATAACTCATGAAAGAATTAGAGGGAACGGAGCCTGGTGTCCACACAAGGCTGGAAATAGTGCCTATTCCTACCAGCCAAGCTGGGGGAAAAAAATCCATCATTTATGGGGCACTGGGAAGAGTGTTTATGAAAGTTTTAGCGTAGAAAAATAATTAGCCCTAGGGCTGGCATTGCTCTGGTCTTGCCTAACAAAATTTAAAAAAAAAAAAAATTGTGCGTGTACTGGGGAATGAACCCAGGGAATTCCTACCTCTCAGCTACACCCCAACCCATTTCTTTTTTGTGGGTCTGAGGGTGGAACCCAGGGGCATTCGGCCTCTGAGCTACAACCCCTGCCCTATTTTTTATTCTTTATTTTGAAACAGGGTCTCACTGAGTTGCAGAGGACCTCACTAAGTAGCTTAAGCTGTCTGCAAACCATGATCCTCAGGTCTCAGCCTCCCGAATGCTGGGATGACAAGCATGCGCCACCATGCCTGGCTTTATTATATATTTGAATAGGGTCTTGCTAAGATGCTGAGGCTGGCTTTGAACCTGTGATTCTCCTGTTTCAGCCATCCAAATACTAGGGTCAGCAGGGCATGGTGGTGGCACATGCTTGTAATCCCAGTAGTTGAGGGGCTGAAACAGGAGAATTGTGCAGGTTCGAAGCCAGCCTCAGCTACTTAGTGAGGCTCTCAGCAACTTAGTGAGATCCTGTTTCCAAATAAAATATAAAATAGGTCTGGGAGTATATCCCGGAGGTAGAAAGCCCCAGGGTTCCATCCCCAGTACCACACACACACACACAAAAAAAAAAAAAAAAAAACTAGGATCATAGGTATCTATCACCACACCAAGGATCTAACAAATTTTGAGGATTTTTAGGGGGAAGTCAGGTATTGGGGGTTGAACCTAGGGCAATTCTACCTCCAAGCTACAACCCTAACCTTTTTTTATTTTTATTTATTTTTTTTGTGTGTATGTGGGACTGGGGATTGAATCCAGAGGCATTCTACCTTCAAGCTTCAAGTACCCCCAGCCTGATTTTATTTATTTGGAAACAGGGTCTTTCTAGGTTGATAAGAGGCTCACTACTTGCTGAAGCTATCCTCAAACTTGCAATCCTCCTGTCTCAGCCTCCCAAGCACAGAGATTACAGGTGTGTACCACCACACCGAGCCTTTTATTATTTATTTATTTATTTATTTACTTACTTACTTACTCATTTAGTTGTACTGGGGATTGAACCCCGGGGCATTCTACCTCTGAGCTACACCCCTAGCCCAATTTTATTTCTTATTTGTAAACAGGATCTCACTAAATTGCAAAGGGCCTTGCTAAATTGCCAAGGCTGGCTTTAAACCTGCAATCCTCCCATCCAGCCTCCCCGGTACTGGGATTACAAGCATGTGCCACCACACCTGGCTAATTTTTATTTATTTATTATTTATTATTTATTTATTATATTGTTTGGTACTGGGGATGGGATCCAGAGGTCTTCTACCTCTGGGCTACAGCCCCAGACCATATATATATATATATATATATATATATATATATATATATATATATATATATATATTTTTTTTTTTTTTTTTTTTTTTTACTGAGGATGGAATCCAGGGGCATTCTACCTCCAAGCTACACCCCCAGCCCTATTTTTTAGTCCTTATTTTATTTGAAACAGGGTTTCACTGAGTTGCAGGGCCTCACTAAGTAGTAGCTGAGGCTGTCCGCGAACCACAGTCCTCCTGTCTCTGCCTCCCGAATGCTGGGATTACAAGCACGAGGCACCATGCCTGGTTATATTTTATTTCTAAACAGGGTTTCATTAAGTCTCTGGGAACCTCACTAAGTAGCTGAGGCTGTCTTTGAATCTGTGCGATCCTCTTATCTCAGCCTCCCAAGTACTGGGATTACAAGCATTCACCGCCATGCCTGGCTTTATTTATTTTTATATGCTTTTATTGGTGTATTATAGTCTCATATCATTATATAAATCATGCTGATAATGACATACATGCACACAGCCTTTAGTTTTTGAGATGGGGCCTTGCTAGATTGCTGGGAGTCTCCCTACATTGGTGAGAATGTCCTCAAATATGTAATTCTCTGGTCTCACCCTCCCAAGTATTGAGATTGCAAGTGTGCGCCACCATGCCCAGCTGGCTTCTAATGAGTCTTAAAAAAGAAACTCAAAAGAATCAAGCTTTGAGCTGGGAGTAGTGGCGCACGCTTGCAATTCCCGCGCTTGGGAAGCTGAGACAGGAGGATTGCACAGGTTTGAAGCCAGCCTTAGCAACTTAGTGAGGCTCTCAGCAACTTAGTGAGACGCTGTTTCCAAAGAGTATTAAAAAATAGGTCTGGGAGTATAGCCCAGAGGTAGAAACGCCCCTGGGTTCCACCCCAGTACCACCACCAAAAAAAAAAAAAAAAAGAATCAAGCTTTTTCCAAGTACCTTAGCTGCACCCCAGAATTGTACCCCAGAGTCAGGCGTGGTGATGCACACTTGTAATTCCAGTACTTGGGAGGCTGAGACCGGAAGATCGCATGTTTGCTGCCAGCCTCATCTACTTAGTGAGGCTCTGAGCAACTTGGCAAGACTCTGTTTGAAAATAAAAAATAGGACTGGGGGTATAGCTTGGAGGTAGAATGTCCCAAGTTCAAAGCCCAGTACTACAAAAATGAGTAAACAAATAAATACTATTTTTATTTTTTGTGTTGCTGTGGATGGAACTCGGGACCTTGCACATGTTAGACAAGTACTCTACCACTGACCTAAACTTCTCTTTTCAAGCCTCCTCCCCTTTAAGTTTTATTATTGTGGTGTGTGTGTGTGTGTGTGTGTGTGTGTGTGTGTGTGTGGTTGTTACTAGGAATTGAACCCAGGGGCATGCTACCTTTGAGATATTCCCCAGACCTTTTTATTTTTGAAACAAGTTCTAAGTTGGTGGGGGTCTTCCTAATTTGCTGAAGCTGTCCTGAAACTCAAGACCCTCCTGACCAAGCCTACTGGGATTCAAGCTGGGGTGTGTGTGTGTGTGTGTGTGTGTGTGTGTGTGTGTGTGTGTGTGTGTTATTACTGGGGATTGAGCTCAGGGGTGCCCTTTTTTTTTTTTTTTGCTTTGGCTGTGCTGGGGATGGAGCATTCTACCCAGGGGCATTCTACCTCCAAGATACACCCCCAGCCCTAATTTTTATTCTTTATTTTGTTTTTGTTTGTTTGTTTGTTTGTTTGTTTGTTTGTTTGTTTTGGTGGTGCTGGGGGTGGAACCCAGAGGCTTTCTACCTCCGGGCTATACTCCCAGACCCATTTTATATTTTATTTGGAAACAGGGTCTCACTAAGTTGCTGAGAGCCTTACTAAGTAGCTGAGGCTGTGCGATCCTCCTGTCTCAACCTCCCAAGCGCGGGGATTACAAGCGTGCGCCACCACGCCCGGCTTATTCTTTATTTTGAAACAAGGTCTCACTGAGTTACAAAGGGCCTAAGTAGCAGAGGCTGTCAGCAAACCGTGATCCTCCTGTCTCAGCCTCCCAAGTTCTGGGATTACAAGCGTGAGCCACCACGCCCCTAGCCCTTTTTATTTTGAACCATAGTCTCACAAAATTGCTGAGGGTTTACCTAAATTGCTAAGGCTAGCTACATTGTGTGTGTGTGTGTGTGTGTGTGTTGCTTGGGATTGAACCCAGTGAGAGTAATTCTATCTCCAATTATACCCTTAGCCCTATTTTATTTTTATTTGGAAACATGGTCTCACTAAGTTGCTGAGACCCTTACTAAATCGCTGAGGCTGCTTCACGAAACCTGTAAGCGATCCTCCAATCTCAACCTCCCAAGTGCTGGGATTACAGGGTGTATGCTATCACCCCAGGTTTAGCTTCACTTTATTTTTATTATATTTTTTATTTTTGTGGTACTGGGGATTGCACCCAGGGGCATTCTCCATCTGAGCTTCACCCCAACCCGATCTTCTTCTCCTCCTCCTCCTCCTCTTCCTCCTCCTCCTCCTCCTTCTTCTTTTCTTCTTCTTTTTAAACAGGGTCTTACTAAGTTGCAGAGGGCCTCACAAGTAGCTGAGGCTGGCTGTGAAACCTGCGATCCTCCTATCTCAAATTTCCAAGTGCTGAGATTTCAGGCGTGCACCACCGTGTCAGGTTTGGCTTCATTTTTTTTTTTTTCTCTTTTCTTTCTGTGGCACTGGGAATTGGAACCCAGAGGCATTCTACCTCCAAGCCAAACCCTAAGCCCAATTTTATTGCTTATTTGAAAACAGGGTCTCACTAAGTTGTGGAGATTTAGCTTCAATTTTTAAACCAAAGCATTGGCATTGTATAGAATCCCTAAAGAGCAGGAAGCCATGCCTGAAACTACTACCGGACTTTAGTTTCCTGGCCCACCACCGTCTGTGCCGTGTCTGGCCCGATGTGATGTCTGAGCTGTGGTGTCTGAGCGGTTCTCCTGGATCCCGCCCAAGTCGAAGGGTCCATGAGTGGACCAAGCAGGTCTGCTCCCAGGATCCAGAGCCCCCCGGACCGCAGGTTCAACCTCAAAGGAGACGACCACTCTATTTCAGCCTGAGCAAAATTTGCAGCCATCAAAAGTCCTCGAAGGCAGCAGAGACACCCTAGTTGAAGCACTTGCCAGCCAAGTTGAAGCACGAACTGGTACCTTGCCAGCAACCGGAACTCCTCCAGGATGGAGTCGCCTAGCAACCAAAAGCCAAGCTGGCGGACACCTGGCATTGGCCGGCGGGAGTTAAGTGAGAGGATGTCATTGCCCAGGGAGAGAGGGCACTGCAGTCATGTGATGGGGTCCAGCTGCATTTAAAACTCTCGGCCCGAAAGGTAGGGATGGAGATTCATTTCGAGGAGCCAGTTCTCGGGATTTCTGCCCTGTCCAGGTACAAAGTTCTGGTCTTGGTCGGTATAACCCAAGAAAGAGGAAATGGTCTATCTCTGCCAGCCCGGGTGAAGCAGAATTAGTCATGGAAAAGGATTTCTTCAAAATAAGGTTTACATCAAACTGGGCTTGGTGAGGTGCCTGCCTGTAATCTAAGTAGTTGGGAAGCTGAGAATGGAGGATCTCAGGTTTGAGGCCAGCCTCGGGAATTTAGTGAGACTCTGTTAAATCGCTGGTTTTGGTGGCACACACTTGTAATCCCAGCATTCGGGAGGCTGAGACTGGAGGATCGCGGTTCGCGGACATCCTCAGCTACTTAGTGAGTCCCTCTGCAACGTAGTGAGACCCTGTTTCAAAATAAAAATAAACCTGGCATGGTGGCACAGGCTTGTAATCCCATCACTTGGGAGGCTGAGACAGGAGGATCACAGGTTCGAAGTCAGCCTCAGCTACTTAATGAAGCTCTCAACAACTTAGTGAGACCCTGTTTCCAAATAAAGTAAAAAATAGGTCTGGGGAGTATATCCCAGAGGTAGAAAAGCCCCTGGGTTCCACCTCCAGTACCACACACACACACAAAAAAAAAAGAATAAAAAATAAGACGGGGTATAACTCGGTGGTCAAATACCCCTCGGTTCCATCCCCAGACGTGCAAATAAATAAATAAATAAATAAATAAATAAATAAATAAATAAAATTGGGCTTGGAGTATAGCTCAAGGGTAGAACCGTCTTGGGCTCAATTCCCAGTATCACAAAAATAAATGAATAAATAAATAGGACTGGGGTGTAGCCTGGAGATAGAATTTCCCTGGGTTCCATCCCCAGTACCAAAGGGGAGGGGAAGACTGTTACTTCGGACGCCTGTGGGAACAGGCAGCTCAGGGCCAGTGGATCTACACTGACAAATGCTGGGTGGCAAGATGTTCGGTGACAAGAGATACAAGTCAAGGATGTTGAGTTGGGTCGGGTTTACCCTAGAGCTAAGTGGGACAGAGACTGCAGCGGGGGCAAGAGGAGTCTTCTGGGGCCCTCTGGGGTACGGTGGTGAAGTATTACTAGAAAAGTAGGCGTCCTTTGGTGAGTTTTAGGGGATCAAATTCTAGTGGAATATCTGCAAGTCAGTTCATGACATCTAGACCATAGCAACCTATAGGTCAGGCTCTGCCCAACTCTGCCTCAGGGTGTGAGGCCTGGCTCCCCCAAACCTCCCAAAGCGGAGAAGATTTGAGAAGATAAGTGGGGTGGTGCAGGCCTCCTCTGTCTTCCCTGGGCTAGGGGTTGACCCAGGGGCTCTCTGTCACGAAGCTGCATCCCCAGCATCCCCCTTTTTTCTGTACTGGGTATTGAACCCAGGGGACTTCTACCTCTGAGCTACACCCCCAGCCCTATTTTTTAGCCTTTATTTGGAAACAGGATCTCACTGAGTGGAGGAGGGCCTCACTAAGTAGTTAAGGCTAGCCGTGAACTCAGATCTTCCGGTCTCAGTCCCCCAAATGCTGGGATTGCAAGCATGTGCCACCATGCCAGCTTTGCGTTACATATTTTTTGTGTGTGTGTATGGGTCTGGGGATGGAACCCAGAAGCATTTGACCTGCAAGCTACACCCCCTGCCCTATTTTTTATTCTTTATTTTGAAACAGGGTCTCACTAAGTTGCAGAGGGCTTCACTAAGTAGCTGAGGCTGTCCGCAAACCACAATTCTCCAGTCTCCGCCTCCCAAAAGCTGGGATTACAAGCGTGCACCACCATGCCCGGCTTTTATGTGTGTGTGTGTGTGTGTGTGTGTGTGTGTGTGTGTGTGTGTGTATAATTTTTTAATTTTTTTGTGGTACTGAGGGTGGAATCCAGGGGCTTTTCTACCTCCGGGCTATGCTCCCAGACCTATTTTATACTTTATTTGGAAACAGGGTCTCACTAAGTTGCTGAGAGCCTCATTAAGTAGCTGAGGCTGTCTACAAACCTGGCCCTCTAGTCTCAGCCTCCCAAGTATTACCACCACATCTGACTTTGGAAATAAAATATCTTGAGTCTGGGAGTGTAGCCTGGAGGTAGAAAGCCCCTGGGTTCCATCCCCAGTACCACACACACAAAAAAAGAATAAAAAATAGGTATGGGGACATAGCTTGGAGGTAGAATACCTCTGGGTTCAATCCTCAGTACCACACACATGCAAAAAAAAAAAATAATAATAATAATAATGCCGGGCGTGGTGGCACACACGTAATCCTCATACTTGGGAGTCAGAGACAGGAGGATTGTGCAGGTTCAAAGCTAGCCTCACTGGCTTAAGACACCCTGTTTCCAAATAAAATATAAAATAGGTCTGGGAGTATAGTATAGCCCGGAGGTACAAGGGTTCCATCCCCAGTACCACCAAAAAAATAAATATAATAATAATAATAATAATAATAATAATAATAATAATAATAAAAGAAATAAAATAAAATAAGGTTGATGGTGTAGCTTGGAGATATGTAGAGTACACCTGGGTTTCACATCCAGATCCACCCACCCAGAAAAAGTTAGATCTTTATACTCAGCCTTGAAACTTCTCCATAACTATGATATGCCATTCCAAAAAGGACACTCAAATTTTGTGAAGAACAAAATATTTCTTGATGCAGAAATAGAAAAGAACAATTAAAGCTGGGCGTGGTGGCGCACGCTCGTAATCCCAGCATTTGGGAGGCTAAAACAGGAGGGTCGTGGTTTACAGACAGCCTCGGCTACTTAGCGAGGCCCTCCGCAACTTAGACCCGGTTTCAAAAAATAAAGAATAAAAAATAGGGCTGGGAGTGCAGCTCGGAGGCAGAATGAATGCCCCTGGGTTCCATTCTCAATACCACAAAAAATATAAAAATAAAATAAATAAAATGGGCTGGCGGTATAGCTCAGAGTTAGAATGCCCCTGGGATCAATCCTAAGCACCCCCCCAAAAGAAGTGTACATTGAGGAAGTGTCAGTAGATTGTTGCAGTGTGCTCGACACACAGAGGGGAAATTAATAGGACCCTTTCCTGGTAGCCCTGCTGCTCTAGAGGAGGATTCTGGATTCTGAGGCTCCCAACCCCCACCTCGCCCTTCCTGACTTAGAATTAAGTAGTGGCACCATCTCAAGCCATTTGTGGTTAAGTCACGGAGGTGATAGAGAGAAAAGTCCACAGTCTGAGCCAGTTCCCAAAAGTCCAAAGGGGCGAGGCCCCAGGGGAGCGGAGCTGACTGGGAAGGGGTCCAGGGTGGTTCTCTGAGAGGCGGGAGGGCAGAGCTGTGGGCAGAGGGCTTGGCCACCTAAACTCAGTGGCTCTAGGTAGGAAGGGTTGTAGGCTATACCCCCACTCCACAGACTGGACCGTGGGTCTGAACCCTGGTTCAACAGACAGGCAGAGAATATCTTGGTTTTTGAGATGTGCTGGTGGTTTTTTGTTGTTGTTGTTGTTGTTTGTGGTACTGGGGATGGAACCCAGGGGCCATTCTACCTCCGAGCTACTCCCCCAGCGCTAATTTTTATTCCTCATTTTGAAACAGGGTCTCGCTGAGTTACCAAGGGCTTCACTGAGTAGCAGAGGTTGTCCGCGAACCTGGATCCTCCTGTCTCGGCCTCCCAAATATGTGGATATGCAGCATTCAGTTCATTCCTTCATTAGATGATGGATCCTTGGGTTGTTTCTTTTATTATAAATGAAGTTGCCGTAAACATTTGTGCATAGGGTTTTTTTATATATATTTATGTATACTTGTGGAGGTAGTAGGTAGGAGAGAACATACTACCAGGGAACAGTCTACCTCTGAGCTACACCCCTAACCTTATTTTATTTGTTTGTTTGTTTGTTTGTTCATTTGTTTGTGTTAATGGAAATTGAACCCAGGAATATTCTACCTCTGAACTACACCCTCAGCCCCTTTTTATTTTTTGTTTTGAAACAGGGTCTCACTGGGTTGCTGAGAATCTTGCTACTTTGTTAAGGGTCTCCTCGAACCTGTGATCCTCCTGTCTCAGCCTCCCAAGTACTAGGATTACAGCCATGCACCACCATACCCAGCCTTATTTTTTATTTGGAAACAGGGTCTCATTAAGTTACTACATGCTGGCCTTGAACTTGTGATCCTCCTCTCTCAAGTCTTCCAAACCCTAGGATTACAGCCATATACCATGATGCCCAGCTTTTGTGCATATATATTTGAATTCTCTTGGGTATATTCCTAGGAGCAGAATTGCTATATCACATGGTTACTCTATATCTAGCTTGTTTTGTTTTGTCGTGGTGCCATGGACTGAGCACAGAGCTATACCCCCAGCCCCTATGTCTAACATTTTGAGGAGCTGCCAAACTGTTTTCCAAAGTGCTAGTAGAACAGTTTAACCTTCCCCACTGGCAGTGTATTAGGATTTCAATTTTATTTTTAAAAATCCAATATCAGGATTTGAATTTCTCTGTATCTTCACCATTGTTGCTATCATTTATTTATTTTTATTTTTATTTATTATTATTTTTGTTTGTACTGGGGGTGGAACCCAGAGGCTTTCTACCTCCGGGCTATACTCCCAGACCTTTTTTCTATTTTATTTGGAAACAGGGTCTCACCAAGTTGCTGAAGGCCTCACTAGGTAGCTGAGGCTGGCTTCGAACCTGCGTGATCCTCCTGTCTCAGCCTCCCAAGTGCTGGGATTACAATGCGCCACCACGCCCAGCTTATCACTGATTTTTTTTATTATAACCACTCTAATGGGAGTGAGTGGTGTCTCGCTGTGGATTGTACTTGTAGTTCCATTTTCTTATGTTCACAGCTTCTGTAGGTTCAGAAATTCAAAGAGAGAACAGCAGAGGTGGGTCTGGTGGTGCACACCTGTAATCCCAGTACTTGGGAGGCTGAGACAGGAAGATTGCGGGTTAGCAGCCAGCCTCAGCGATTTAGTGTGACCCTGTTTCCAAATGAAAATATAAAATAAGATAGGGCTGGGGTATAGCTTGAAATAGAATGCCTCTGGGTTCAACCCCCAGTACCAAAAAAAAAAAAAAAAAAAGGCATGGTTATAATCTGTGTACTTGGGAGGCTGAGACAGGAGGATTATAGGTTCAAGGACAGTCTCAGCAAGCAGTGAGACTCTTATCAACCTAGTGAGAACTTGCTTAAAAATAAAAACAATTGGGAGGCTGAGACAGAAGGATCGCAGGTTTGAAGCTAGCCTCGACAACTTAGCAAGTCCCTCCACAACTTAGTGAGATCCTGTTTCCAAATAAGAAATAGGGCTGGGGGTTTAGCTCAGAGGTAAGTGCCTCTGGTTTCAATCCCTGTTGCCACAAAACAAAAAAATTAAAATTAAAAATAGGGCTGGAGTGTAGTTTAGAGGTAGTTCAATTTCCAGGAGAGAGAGAGAGAGAGAGAGAGAGAGAGAGAGAGAGAGAGAGAGAGAGAGAGAGAGAGAAAAGAAAAGAGAGGGAAGTGGAGCCAGGCATGGTGGTGCATGCCTATTAACCTAGTACTTGAGAGGCTAAGATGGAGGATCATGGGTTTGAAGCTAACTCAGCAACTTAGTGAGGCTCTCACCAATTTATCAAGACTCTGTTCCCAAACAAAAAATAAAATAGTGCTGGGAGCTTGGCATGGTGACGTATGTTTGTAATCCTAGTACTTGGAAGGCTGAGACAGGAGGATTGCAGGTTCACGGCCAGCCTCAGCTACTTAATGAGGCCCTCTGCAACTTAATGAGACCCTGTTTCAAAATAAAGAATTTAAAAATAAGCCGGGCATGGTGGCGCACACTTGTAATCCCAGTATTTGGGAGGCTGAGACTGGAGGATTGCGGTTCGCGAACAGCCTCAGCTACTTAGTGAGGCCCTCTGCAACTCAGTGAGACCTGGTTTCAAAATAAAGAATAAAAAATAGGGCAGGGAGTGTAGCTCAGAGGTCAAATGCCCCTGGGTTCCATCCCCAGACATGAAAAAAAAAAAGAACTTAGAAATAGGGGTGAGGGGGTGTGGCTTGGAAGTAAAATGCCCTTGGGTTCAATTCCCAGTATCCCCCCCCAAAAAAAAAGCACTGGTGGTGTAGCTCAGAGGCGGAATGCCCCTGGGTTCGGTTCCATCCCCAGATGCCCAGTCTCTCTCACACACACACACACACACACACACTCCCTCTCCTCTCCTCTCCTCTCCTCTCCTCTCCTCTCCTCTCCTCTCCCCTCCCCTCCCCTCCCCTCTCCTCTTCTCTCTCTCTCTCTCTCTCTCTCTCTCTCTCTCTCTCTCTCTCTCTCTCTCTCATCTGGAAGCGTCTCAACTCATATACCCGGTAGGTTTTCCTGGCACTTGTCTTTGGTCCCTGGGAAGATCTCCACAGTGAGGGGTAACTTGGGCATCTTCACAGCATAGCCACTGGCTCCAAGAGCAAGTATTCCAGGAGAACCAGGCAGAAACCATATTGCCGTTTACTACCTAGTCTCAGAAGTCAACCATGCTGCTTATGCCAGTCAGCCTGCTATGATTCAAATGGAGGAACGTGGGCCCGGCGTGGTGGCGCACGCTTGTGATCCCCGCGCTTGGGAGGCAGAGACAGGAGGATCGTGCAGGTTCGAAGCCAGCCTCAGCTACTTAGTGAGGCTCTCAGCAACTTAGTGAGACCCTGTTTCCAAATAAAGTATAAAATAGGGCTGGGGGTGTAGCCCGGGGGGTAAAAAGCCCCTGGGTTCCACCCCAGTACCACAAAAACAAAACAAAACAAAAATGGAGGAACGTATACCCAGCCTCTTGTTTTTTTGTTTTTTTGTTTTTCTAACCTGGGAATTGAACACAGGGGCATTCTACCTCTGAATTACGCCCCCAGCCCTATTTCATTTTCTTTAATTTTTAAAAATTCTTGATTGTTTCTTTGTGGTACTGGGGTTTGAACCCTGAGGGATTCTACCTTTGAGCTATACCCCCACCCCGAGATTTTACTTATTTGGAAACACGATCTCACTAGGTTAATGAGTCTTACCCCTTGCTAAGGTTGTCCGCAAACCTGGGATCCTCCTGTCTCAGCCTCCCAAGTTTTGGGATTCCAGGCATGTGCCATCACACCCGTGCTGCCTGCCTCTTAATGGTAGAGATGTTCCGCGCTTGGGAAGCGGAGACAGGAGGGTCTCAGGTTCAAAGCCAGCCTCAGCTACTTAGTGAGACCCTGTTTGCAAATTGATAAGTAAAATAAAAAATTAAATGCGAGTAAAATAAAAATAATGTGCGTACGGCGGAGTGTGAAAAACACGAGAGAGGTCCGGTACACATGGCATGTAAAGTTTTAATGGCACGGCTCTCCCGGGGATCAGGGCGAGGCACCGTGGGGCCCGCGCGCCTGTCCGAAGCTAGAGGACGCGGGCTCTCCTTTTAAAGGCATGCATCTCGCGAGATGGGGGTTTTACTCGTGGGAACGCCCAATTCTCGCGGGGGTTTCAGCCCCTCCCTTGCCCTGCAGAGGTCATGTGACACAAAGTCACATGAGTGCAGGACCCAACTTAACATTCCAACCTTTTGATGGTAGGGATAATGGATGACGATTGGACCCTCTAGCTTCTTCCTGCTGTCAAGGGGCGTCGTCAGGGGCCCCAGGCCGGGAGGAGTCGGGAGTTCAGTCCCCCAGAAGGGGGTGCAGGTGGGTGCATAGCTGCAGTGCGAATTGGAGGTTACCCTGGACAGCTTAGTGATGTGCGCTTGAGGAGGCTTGAACAGGCAAGGGCTATTAAAGAAAAAAACAAATCATGAGATTGAGCAGGCGACCAAAAAGGAGACTGGCTTACTCAGTACCTGGAGAGCTACCCTGAGCTGGCAAAGAGGATGGAGGTTGAGGGATCCAGGAGCCATCAGTCTTCAGCCAGGCTGAGTAGGGCCAGCGGCGGGGCCTGGTCTGGAAAGGTGCTCCCCCTGTGTTGAGGCACCTGGGGCTCACCCTTTTCCAAGGGCACTGTTCCAGTGGCCCTCCTGGCCACACGCCGAGCAGTCTGATTGGTAGGCGTGGCTTTGCCCCACTTGAGGCAGGCTCCTGGAGGTAGTGGTTGTTGCAGTCCTCCACACCTAGGTGGCGCTCCAGGGGGCTGAGCCGCCACCGCCAGCCGAAGGGCAGCTACCAGGGATCTGCTTTTTGGCAAAGTCGGAGTGTATGCTCCATTTCCGCCTGTTTCTCTCTGGAATTAAAACTTAGATGCTATGTTAAGGTTCTGTCAGCTGCGACGGACCTATACTCACAAAGAGCACGTCCCGAGACGGGTGTCCAGCAAGAATGGCAACGCGGACTCTGCACGGGCAGACAGAATGTCGCCCCAGCCCCGGCCTGTCGTTTCCCGCAGCACCTAGGGCGCGCCCGAGCGGGCCACCCAGCAAAATTGCAGTCTGGCGCAGGCCAAGATGGTGACTGTGACATCATCAGGCAGTGACTATGCGCCATCACAAAATGGCAGCTGGCAGGAAAATAAATGGAAGCTGATGGGGGAGAGCATTTGGAGGGATACCAGACCGCTTATAAAAGTTCCTAACTATTCCTGGGCCACCGCAACCTATTTCCCAACTCGTATCAAGGCAGACAGGCTCTCAGGGCATCTGCTAGTATAAAGGTTCGACTTCCCATAATTGGTTCGCAGGCGGAAACGAAGAACAGGAAATGGGCGTCCCCGATTTCCCTGCTCAATCGTTCGGAAACGGAGGTTAAGAGATAGGGAAGAACGTCTTCATCCCTTCTCAAAACCGGAGGATGACCTGGTCATCCGCAGGGTGGTCCCAGTGGACCGGGGGACAATGGGTCACCAAGCGCTTGGATTTTAAGGTCCCAGTGGACCGGAAGACCCAAGTCCGGAACCCGCTAACCAAGGGAAGGAGGCAGTTTACCGGAGTATAGTGATGTCGGCCAGCGCTGGCTGTGACAGAAGCGCTGAGAAGCTGCTGGGGGCGCGGTGGAGCCAGGGCGTGCGGATGCCGGTGGCTGGTGTGGACGGCACTGGCGGCTGGTGGGATCAGTGGGGGCGCGCAGGCGGCATGGCTTGCCGGGCCCGCGGCGTGGAGACAAAATGGCTTCCAGGCACGCGCCAGACGCTGAGGCTGGGCCCCAAGGAGCACCGCCAGTGAGCCTGGCTCGGGGCGGGTGGGGCAAACCGGCCAGAGGTCCCGGCAGTGACCGGAGAACCAAGCTGGAACGGTGCTTTAGGAGGTCCAAGCGGCAGGCAGAGGTCCTGGCCCGCGCAGGCGGTTGGCAGGCAGAGCAAGTGCCAAGCTGCCTGGCTCGGGCCGGAAAGATGGCCGCCGACTCCTAGAATTGGTCAGGAGTGGAAAGTGGGAGGGATTAAAGATTGTGAGGCCTCCAGTGAGGCCATGAGGTGGGAGGGGTTAAGGATGGCGAGGCCTCCAGTGAGGCCATGAGGTGGGAGGGGTTAAGGATGGCGAGGCCTCCAGTGAGGCCATGAGGTGGGAGGGGTTAAGGATGACGAGGCCTCCAGTGAGGCCATGAGGTGGGAGGGGTTAAGGATGGCGAGGCCATGAGGTGGGAGGGGTTAAAGATGGCGAGGCCTCCAGTGAGGCCATGAGGTGGGAGGGGTTAAAGATGGCGAGGCCTCCAGTGAGGCCATGAGGTAGGAGGGGCTAAGGATGGCGAGGCCCCCAGTGAGGCCATGAGGTGTGAGGGGTTAAGGATGGCGAGGCCTCCAGTGAGGCCATGAGGTGGGAGGGGTTAAAGATGGTGGGGCCAAGATGGCGGCCCCCCAGTGATTCCACGTGTCCAAGATGGCGGGCCAAAGCTGGCGACCCCCCCCCCCCAGTAATTCCATGTGGCTGCTTACCGGAATGGCCAGGCCCAGGCAGCAGGGGTGGGCAGGCACAGGGTGAAGGGCGCCAGGGCGCAAGTCTGAGTGGAGGAACCAGCTGGAGCGCGGGCTGGACTTGGCGGGCTGGGGGCTGTTTAGCAGAGTGGCGGCCACCTAGATGGAGGAGGCAGGCGGCCCCAGCAGGCGGGTCTAAGCAACGCCAGGCGCGGAGAAGACATAGGCGCGCCGTGTGGCGCAGTCCGTGGGCGACGCGGTCCCATTCCAGCGGCGGGCAGCGTGGGCAGGTGGGAACGGCGGTTTTAGGAGGTCCAAGCGGCAGGCAGGAGCAGAGCAGGTGCCAGCATCATCCAAGGAGCCTGGCTCCGGGCGGGTGGAACTGGCAGCCTGGCGGCCGGCGGAGCCTGCACGCCCCGGCAGTGGTGGCTACGGCCGCAGTGGCAGTGGAAGATTGCCATCGGCGCTCCAGAAGAGAGCACGTGGGCAGGAAAAGATGGCCACTGGCTCTCAGCAGAGCGCAGGGCTGGAATGATGGCCGCAGACTCTCAGCAGAGTGCGGGATCAGAAAGATGGCCGCGAGCTCTCAGCAGAGCCTGGGGTGGGAAGAAGGCCGCCGGCTCTCAGCAGAGCGCGGGGCCGAAAAGATGGCCGCGAGCTCTCAGCAGAGCTCGTGGCTGGAAAGATGGCCGCGGACTCTCAGCAGAGCCCGGGGCGGGAAGAAGGCCGCCGGCTCTCCCGGAGAGCGCGGGGCTGGGGAAGAAGGCTTACGGTCCGGGCAGGCACGAGGCGGCAGCGGCGGCAGTGGTGGGAGCAACGCCTGCAAGCGGAGCGCTGGTGTGGGACCTCACAGTCGAGCTGCTGGCGGGTCGGAGAGTCCGGGGCTCAAAAAGAGAGTAAAAATAAAAAGAGAAAACAGAAAAAAAAAGGAAAAAAATGGGGAGGGACCCAAGAGTTCTCCCGGTTCGGCACCAAATGATAAGTAAAATAAAAAATTAAATGCGAGTAAAATAAAAATAATGTGCGTACGGCGGAGTGTGAAAAACACGAGAGAGGTCCGGTACACATGGCATGTAAAGTTTTAATGGCACGGCTCTCCCGGGGATCAGGGCGAGGCACCGTGGGGCCCGCGCGCCTGTCCGAAGCTAGAGGACGTGGGCTCTCCTTTTAAAGGCATGCATCTCGCGAGATGGGGGTTTTACTCGTGGGAACGCCCAATTCTCGCGGGGGTTTCAGCCCCTCCCTTGCCCTGCAGAGGTCATGTGACACAAAGTCACATGAGTGCAGGACCCAACTTAACACAAATAAAGTATAAAATAAGTCTAGGAATATAGCCCAGAGGTAGAAGGCCCCTGAGTTCCACCCCCAGTACCATAAAAATAAAATAAAATAAAATAAAATAAAACATGCCAGTTACAAAAGACATATATTGAATGATTCCGTGTGTGTGTTATGTGTGTATGTGTGTGTGTGTCTGGGAGTTTATACTCAGGAAAAGTCTACCTCCAAGCTACACTCCCAGACCTTTTAATAGTTTTATTTATTTATTTATTTATTTTTATTTTATTTATTTATTTATTTTTTTGTGGTACTGGGGGTGGAACCCAGAGGCTTTCTACCTCCGGGCTATACTCCCAGCCCTATTTTTTTATATTTTATTTTTGAAACAGGGTCTCACTAAGTTGCTGAGAGCCTCACTAAGTAGCTGAGGCTGGCTTCGAACCTGCGCGATCCTCCTGTCTCAGCCTCCAAAGCGCGGGGATTAAAAGTGTGCGCCACCACGCCCGGCTTATTTATTTATTTATTTATTTATTTATTTATTTATTTATTTATTATATTTTTGGTACTGGAGGCTAAACCCAAGAGTGTTCTATATCTGAGCTACATACACCCCCCAGCCCTACCCTATCTTACTTTGTGTGTGTGCGCACACATGCGGCATTGAAGATTGAACCCAGGGGCATTCTACCTCTGAGCAATACCCTCAGCCCTATTTTATTCTTTTGTGTGTGTGTGTGGTGCTGGGGATGGAACCCAGGGGCATTCTACCCTTCAAGCTACATGGCCAGCCCTACTTTTTATTCTTTATTTTGAAATAGGGTCTCACTGAGTTGCAAAGGCCTCACTAAGTAGCTGGGGCTGTCCTTGAAATTGGGTTGTAAAAGCAAGTTATAAACAAGCCAGGCTTGGTGGCGCACGCTTGTGATCCCCGCGCTTGGGAGGCTGAGACAGGAGGATCGCACAGGTTCGAAGCCAGCCTCAGCTACTTAGCGAGGCTCTCAGCAATTTAGTGAGACCCTGTTTCCAAATAAAATATAGAATAGGCCTGGGAGTATAACCCAGAGGTAGAAAGCTCCTGGGTTCTACCCCCATTCCACCAAAAAAAAAAAAAAAGTAGGAATGTTGCTAGACATGGTGGCACATGGTGGCACATGCTTCACATGCTTGTAATCACAGCACTTGGGAGAATGAAACAGGAAGATTGCAGGTTCATGGTACCCCCCCCACACACACACACACACAAAGGTTTGCTAAGGACTTCTAGGCAAAATCCTGTCTTTTTTTTTTTTTTTTTTAATTTGTTCTGGGAATTGAACCCAGAGGCATTCAGCCTTCAAGCTACACATCAGCTCAGTTTTGTTTGTTTGTTTGTTTGTTTGTTTGTTTGTTTTTCCAGTAAAACCCAGGGGCATTCTACCTCTGAGCTACATAACCAGCCTTTTTTTTTTTTTTTTTGTGGGTCTGGGGATGGAACCTAGGGGCATTTAGCCTCCGAGCTACACCCCCTGCCCTGTTTTTTTTTTTTTTTTTTAAGATTTAAAGAAGTTTATTAAAAAGATAGAAATACAGAAAATAGTTACTTACAGCCCCATGCCAAAATGGCATGAGGGGGGAGGGTGGCCCGGGCCAACTCACCACTGCCCCCCTGCCCTGTTTTTATTTTTTATTTTTTTGAAACAGGGCCTCACTAAGTAGCTGAGGCTGTCCGCGAACCATGATCCTCTGGTCTCAGCCTCCTGAATGCTGGGATTACAAGCGTGCGCCACCATGCCCAGCTCCCAGCCTTATTTTTTATTCTTTATTTTGAAACTGGGTCTCACTGAGTTGCACAGGGCTCCATTAAGTAGCTGAGGCTGTCTGCAAAGAGCAATCCTCCCATCTCAGCCTCCCAAATGCTGGGATTACAAGTGTGAGTCATCACACCCAGTTTCCTGGGAACTTTTGAGCCTCCTGTCTCCACCTCCCAAGTACTGGGATTACGAATTTGGGCCACCACACCCAGCCCGGGCTGTCACAAGATGGTTTAGGGTGGTGCGGTAATCTTCCAGGCCCCGACCTTTACCATTTTATCAGTAGGTGTCCAGTTGTTTAAACAGTTCCGACACAGCCAATGAAGCCAGAGGAGACAGCCTCTTGAGGAGTGCCCCAGAAGATGTCTCTTGAGCCTGAGTTCTTTTGCTTGGTCAAGGGACACCTCCCAAGAGAGTCACCAATTCCCAAGATAATGAGTTGTCTTGTTGATTTCTAAGAAACATTTCAGTCTGACAGACCTTGCCAGCTGGGCATGGTGGCACATACCTGTAATCCCAGTACTTGGCGAGGAACTCCATAAAGTCAAGGCCAGGCTGGCACTGCGGCACATGCTTGTAATCCCAGCACTTGGGAGGCTGAGACAGGAGGATGGCAGGTTCGAAGTCAGCCTCAGCAATTTAGCAATGCCCTCTCCAACTTAGTGAGACCGTTTCCAAATAAGAAATCAAATGGGGCTTGGAGTATCTCTGGGTTCAGTCCCCAGTACAAAAAAAAAGTCAAGGCCGGCCTTAGGAATTTAGCCAGGCCCTTAGTAAGACTCTATATCAAAATAAAAAGTAAGGGTTGGGCGTGGTGGTGCACATTTGTAATCCCAGCATTTGGGAGGAGGAGAATGGAGGATCGCGGTTGGTGGACAGCCTCAGCTAATTAGTGAGGTCCTTTACAACTCAGTGAGACCCTGTTTCAAAAAAAAAAAAAAAAAAGACTAAAAAAATAGGACTGGGGGTTTAGTTCGGAGATAGAATGCCTCTGGGTTCCATCCCTGATAATAATAATAATAATAGTAATAATGCCGGGTGTGGTGGCGCATGCTTGTAATCCCAGCATTTAGGAGGCTGAGACTGGAGGATTGTGATTCGAGGACAGCCTCAGCTACATAGCAAGGCCCTTCACAACTAATGAGACCCTGTTTCAAAAATAAAAAGACTAAAAAATAGGGCTGGGGGTGTAGCTCTGAGGTACAATGCCCTTGGGTTCCACCCCCAGTACCTAAAAAAAAAAAAGAAAGAAAGAAAGAAAGAAAGAAAGAAAGAAAGAAAGAAAGAAGAGAAAAGAAAATAGGGCTACGGGTGTAGCTCAGAGGTTCAATCTCCAATATCAATCAATCAATAAATAAAAAGCAAAATATGGCTGGGGGTATAGTGGGGTATATCTCAGAGGTAGAATGGCCTTGGCTTCATTCCTCAGAATCAAAACAACAATAAAACAAAACAACAACAAAAATACAATTAACAGGCCTTATTACAAGTTTCCATATTAAAGCGACATTTTTCTTGTTCTCCTTTTATGTCTCCTTGCGTGTGTGTGTGTGTGTGTGAGTGTGTGTGTGTGTGTGTGTGTGTTATTAGGGATTGAACCCAGGGGCTTTCTACCTCCGAGCTACACCCCCAGCCCTATTTTTCATTCTTTATTTTGAAGCAGGCTCTCCCTACATTGATTTGCAGAGGGCCTCACTAAGCAGCTGAGACTATCTGCGAACCGCGATCCTCCGGTCTCAGCCTCCCAAATGCTGGGATTACAAGTGTGCACCATCAGGCCCGGCTTATTTTTTATTTATTATTATTATTATTATTATTATTATTATTATTGTGTGTGTGTGTGTGTGTGTGTGTGTGTGTGTGTGTGTGTGGTACTGGGGATGAAACCCGGAGGTCTTCTACCTCCGGGCTACATCCCCAGATCTATTTTATATTTTATTTGGAAATAGGATCTCACTACGATGCTGAGAGCCTGAGTTCCTGAGGCTGGCTTTAAACCTGGGTTCCTCCTGTTTCAGCCTCCGAATTGCTGAGATTATAGACGTGTGCCTCCTCCACACCTGGCTGGATTTGCATTTTAATCACGTGTAGCGCCAGCACCTAGCTAAGCACCTGGTATGCCAGCGCTTGATAAATGCCCGCTGGATGAATAAATGAGAATTGAGTCCTCCACAGAGTTCAGCTATAAAGTCAATCTTATAGCGAAGTTTTCTCTCCAGCATCCCTCCTCTCTTCTTCCCTTTCTCCAACGCCCTCCAAATGCCTGCTTCCCTCTACAAGTACCGTCTCCCCGGCCCGGCCCCGCCTCCAGGCCCCGCCTCCAGGCCCCGCCTTCAGGTCCGGCCCCGCCTCCAGGCCATGCCTCCAGGCCCCGCCTCCAGGCCCCGCCCCCAGGCCCCGCCTTCAGGTCCGGCCCCGCCTCCAGGCCATGCCTCCAGGCCATGCCTCCAGGCCCCGCCCCCAGGCCCCTCCTCCAGTCCCGGTCCCGCCTCCAGGCCACGCCTCCGGGCCCGGCCCCACCTCCAGACCACGCCTTCAGGCCCGGTCACGCCTCCCAGGCCCGGCCGCCCCACCCCCGTAGTGTCGCAAAGGCGGAGACAGCGAGGCGGGCTTTACGGCAGTCGCGTTGCGGCGGGGCGGAGCGTCGGGAGGCCGGCGCGCTTGGCGGCAGCGGTGGGAGGCAGGCCGGCAGGCAGACGGACTCGCAGGCGGGTGGCGGCGGCGGCGCTCGCTAGTGAGGGCGGGAGGGAGTGAGTCACTGAGCGTGTGTGAGGGAGGGAAGGAGCGAGCGAGCAGCCGGCGCCGGCCGTCCGCAGCACCAGCCAGGCCCCGCCGCCGCCGCCGTCCGCCGCCCCGCGCCCAGACCGGGCCGAGCCGAGCTGGGTCGGGCCGGGCCATGCTGCTCACCGTGTACTGTGTGCGGAGGGACCTCTCCGAGGTGACCTTTTCCCTCCAGGTCGACGCCGACTTCGAGCTGCACAACTTCCGCGCGCTGTGCGAGCTGGAGTCGGGCATCCCCGCGGCCGAGAGCCAGGTGAGCCGGGCAGCCCGGGGCCGCCCCGCGCTAGCCTCCCGCCTCGGGGCCTCGCGCCCTGCCCTGCTGCCGGGAGAGCTCTGGGGGTGGGGAGCAGGCATGGCCGTGCCCAGCTCGCCCCCGCAGCCGGGAGGAAGCCGGGATGCCTAGTTACAGCCTCACATCGCGGCCGTGGGGTGGGGTGGGGTGGGTGCCGGGGAGCGAGCGGAGGACCTGGCCGCAGACGCACCCACTGCAGCGTGAGGGGCACGTGGACTGCCGGGCAGCCCTCCCCACCTTCTGGCTCTTTGACACCTACTTTCCTACTAATCCCGAGTTCGGGGTGTCTCCCTGAACCCAAGCTGCAGCTCTGGCCTGCAGCTCGGGGCTCGTACCTACTCCCTCTCCAACCAGAAATACCAGTTTGGATCACGGGTAGACAGACTTCCATCTGGATTTCTGAACAGGATTCCTGCCTAAATATACGCAGTTTACGTTTAAATGTACAGATTTGCATTTCAGGTGAGGGTAAAAGTTTGGAGACTCGCTCAACCTCGTTTTGAGATCTTTGGAAATATCTCCCCACATGCGTTTCTATCTAAATGATTAATTTTTAAGTAATCGGTTCAGCCCAAGCTGTTTGCTTCGTTCCGTTCTTCGCTGGTAGTAAGTCAGAATACCTCCTTTCAGGTCGCTGCACAGTTTGGGTCAATTCAAAGCTCAGTGCTTTCTTTAAAAGGCTATTAGCTTGAAAATGGCCTGGTAGCTTCTCAGTGGGACACGGTGGTTTCATTTCCCTACCGTCTTTGCTGGGAAGAGTTCGGCTTTCACACTTTTTTTTTTTTTACTGAGGATGAACTAAAGGGCATTCTCTTTCTGAGCTATCCTCACACCCACTTTTTAAAAATTCTTTTATTTTGTGATACTGGGGGTTGAACCCAGGGGCAGTCTACCTCTGAGGTACACCCTCAGCCTTTTTGTTTTGAAACAGGGTCCCCCCATGTTGCTGAGTCTTCTTGCTGTCCTAGAACCTGTGATTCTCCTGCCTCAGTCCCCCAAATTCTGGGATGACAGGCATGCCCCACCACACCCAGCTATTTTTTTTTAAAACAGGATCTCTTGCTGCTAACGCCCGCCTTAACCCACCCAGCCTCAGCCCTGCTTATTACATACAGGCATGTGCCCCTGTATGCCCAAATGTGTGTGTGTGTGTGTGTGTGTGTGTGTGTGTGTGTGTGTGTGTGTGAGAGAGAGAGAGAGAGAGAGAGAGAGAGAGAGATATACTGAGGACTGAACCCAGAGGGACATTCTACCTCCATGTTACACCCCCGGCTATACATACGTGCACACACACACACTCCACCCCTCAAAAAACAAAAACAACCAAAAAAACATGGTCTCCGCTAATTGCTAAGGGCCTCACTAAGTTGCTGGGGCTGGTCTCAAATCAGTGATCCTCCTGTCTCAGTCTCCCAGGTACTGGGATTACAAGCATGCACCACTATGCCCAGCTTCCTTTTACATTTTAAATGAGCAGAGTAATTTATTCTCACAGCAGCCCCTGGACTTTATCTGAGTGACTGGATCCTGGATCAACTCTCTCTCTCTCTCTTTTTTTTTTTTTTTTTTTTTTTTTTTGGCATACTGGTGATAGAATCCAGGGGCATTCTACCTCCAAGCCAAACCCCAGCCTATATTTTATTCTTTTTTTTTTTTTTTTTTTTTGGTGGTACTGGGGGTGGAACCCAGGGGCTTTCTACCCCTGGGCTATACTCCCAGACCTATTTTTTATATTTTATTTGAAAACAGGGTCTCACTAAGTTGCTGAGAGCCTCACTAAGTAGCTGAGGCTGGCTTCGAACCTGCGCGATCCTCCTGTCTCAGTCTCCCAAGCGCCGGGATTACAAGTGTGCGCCACCACGCCCCGCATTATTCTTTATTTTGAAACAGAGTCTCATTAAATTGTAGAGGACCTCGCTAAGTAGCTGAGGCTGTCCTCAAATCGTAATCCTCCTGTCTCAGCCTCCCAAATGCAGGGATTACAAGTGTACGCCACCATGCCCGGCTCAACTCCAAATTCTTTACACTATAACACTTAGATTCTGACTCAATAATGTAGGCCTTTGAGGACAAAGTCTAAACATTAGGTAAGTTATAAAAGTCTTCCACAGCCCCAGAATGTAAATATCATTTCCTATTGTAGTTATGAAATAGTTCCCAAAACTTGCCCAACAACAGCTTGTTCTGCCCTGTCTTAAGGTAAACAAATGTGTCAATATTTTGTTCAGAAGTTTGATTCTTTACACAATGTGAACTTTAGAACCTTGGCACAAACCTGTTCAGAAAGAATGTATTTCAGGGCATGAGGTGTCGCTCAAACGCACAGTCTTGCAAGAGCTACAAAGAAATTGGCAAAAGGGTATCCTTCCTCCAACTTCTATAAAAAGTTATCCACAAAAACTCAGAAACCACGAGCTGGGTGTGGTAGCGTGCACTTGTAATCCCAGAACTTGGGGAGGGTGAGACAGGAGGATCCCAGTTCTCAGCCAGTTTCAGCAACTTAGTGAGACCCTGTTTTATTATTTATTATTTATTTATTTATTTGGTGGTACTGGGGTTCCTGAAAGCCCTTCTACCTCCGGGCTACACTCCCAGACCCATTTTATATTTTTATTTGGAAACAGGATCTCTTAGGCCAGCAAGGCTGGCTTCGAACCTGTGCAATCCTCCTGTGTCCACCTCCCAAACGTGTGTGTGGGGGGGTATTACAAGCATACGCCACCGCGCCCGGCTGAGACCCTGTTTTAAAATAAAAACACAAAAATCAGGCTGAGGGTGTGCCTTGGAGGTGGGATGTTCCTGGGTTCAATTCCTAGCACCACACATACACGAGAAAGAGAAGAAAAAAAAAAAGATTAGAAAATAAGGCTGAAGCTGGGCGTGATGGCGCACGCTTGTGATCCCCACGCTTGGGAGGCTGAGACAGGAGGATTGCACAGGTTCCAAGCCAGCCTCAGCTGCTTAGTGAGGCTCTCAGCAACTTAGTGAGACTCTGTTTCCAAATAAAAAATATATATAAAATAAAAAGGTCTGGGAGTGTAGCCCAGAGGTGGAAAGGCTCTGGGTTCCACCCCCAGTACCACCAAAAAATAAGGCTGAGGGTGTAGCTTGGAGGTGGAATACCCCTGGGTTCAGTCCCCAGTACAAAAAAAAACCCCAACAACTTAGGAACCATTACTGCCAATGGATTGCTCATGTGGAGAACTAGGACAGGACAGTTTAAGTTTTGTGGGGTTTTTTTGTTTTGTTTTTCAACATAAAAAAATTATTGGGTATGGTGGGACATGCCTGTCATCCCAGGCATTCGACCTCCAAGCTACACCCCCAACCCTATTTTTTATTCTTTATTTGAAAACAGGGTCTCACTAAGTTGCAGAGGGCCTCACTAAGTAGCTGAGACTGGCCATGAACTTGTGATCCTCAGTGAAATAAGTAATACACAAAAAGGCAAATATTGCTGGGCATGGTGGCACAGGCCTGTCATCCCAGTTCTTGGGAGGCTGAGACAGGAGGATCATATGTTTATTTATTTTTTTATTTTTTGGTGGTACTGGGGTTTCTGGAAGCCCTTCTACCTCCGGGCTACACTCCCAGACCTATTTTTTTATATTTTTTTTAAATTTGGAAACAGGGTCTCTTAAGCCAGTGAGGCTGGCTTCGAACCTGCGCGATCCTCCTGTCTCAGCCTCCCAAGCACGGGGATTACAAGCGCGAGCCACCTCCCCCGGCGGATCATATGTTTAAGAGGAGCCTCAGTACTTTAGCAAGACCATAAACCTACTGAGACCCTGTTTCAAAAGAAAATATTAAAAAGGGCTGGTGATGTAGCTTGGAGGTAGAATGCCCCTGTGTTCAAGTGTGTGTGTGTGTGTGTGTGTGTTTATGTTTACACCTACACCTATAATCCCAGTACTTGGGATACTGAGATGGGGGATCCCAGGTTTGAGGACAGCCTCAGTAAGTAGTGAGAACACTCATCAACCTAGCAAGATCTTGCTTCAAAATAAAAATAAAATAGGGCTAAGGAGGGTATACTAGCTGAATACTCTAAATCCTTCCTTGTTCCTTATGTCAGTGGTTTTGGCATTTACCTTCTTTCCCAAGCTAAATTAGCATAGAGAATCCTGGACTCAGCTAGTGTTAAGCCTGTGTTAGGTAGCTGTAAACAGTGGCCTGTTTTTCAAGTTTGTTCTGCTGGCTCCATTGTAACCTGACAACTTGGTATCTATTTTAAGATGTCTGGTGGTCGGTTTTCTTTCACTGGCTTACCCATCAGGCAGGAACAGGATCCGCCCTAGACACTTGAGTCATTTCCTTTCATCAAATCATAAAAGTAAACAGTTTTTCCCCAGAAATGGTTGCCTTCACTTACTTGAATCCCCCCTACACACACACACCACACACACACACACACACACACACACACACACACACACACACACACACACACTCTCTTCATTCACCTCCCAGGGCACTCCTAGCCCTCAGAGTTCCTCATCTGTTTGGCCTGGATTTACCTTCTCCACTCTCCTTCCTTCTGGCTCCCACTTCTGGCTCCATTTCTCATTCTTTTTTTTTTTTTTTTTTCCGTCCAGGATTTGGGATTAAACCTAGGGGCATCCACCTCTGAGGCTAGCCACAAACCCATGATCCTCCTGTCTCTTACAAGCATGTGCCATCAGCCTCGTTTTGTTCTTTTTTGAAACAGGATGTCACTAAGTTGGGGAGGGCCTCACAAAGTTGCTGAGGCTGGCCACTAACCTGTGCTCTTACTGTCTCAGCCTCTGATGTACTGGGATCACAAGCCCGCACCACCATGCCTGGCTTTTTGTTTTAATATTCTGGGCTCTTCTTTCCTATCAGTATTTGTTCAGATCAGTTCACCAAATAGTGGTTTTTTTTGTTTGTTTGTTTTTTGTGGTACTGGGGGTGGAACTCGGGCTTTTCTACCTCCAGGCTATACTCCCAGACCTATTTTATATTTTATTTGGAAACAGGGTCTCACTAAGTTGCTGAGAGCCTCGCTAAATAGCTGAGGCTGGCTTCAAACCTGTGCGATCCTCCTGTCTCAGCCTCCCAAGCACAGGGATTACAAGCGTGGGCCACCACGCCCAGCCCACCAAATAGTTTTATTCATGTATCTCAGTGAATTATTTCAGAAAGTGCTCCTTATTATGTATATAATATGTTGCTTTTTTGCACAGTACTGGGGCTGAAACCCAGGGGCATTCAACTTCCAAGTGATACCCTCAGCCCTAGTTTTTATTCTTTATTTGGAAAACAGGGTTTCACTGAATTGCAAAGGGCCTCACTAAGTAGCTGAGCCTGCCCACAAACCATGTTTTTCTGTCTCAGCCTCCCAGAAAAATGTTTCATGCACTGTATGTAATAACACTATTGTACAACATGCATCCGTGATACATGTGTGTATGTAATAGACTATGTACATCAAATCACAGAATAGCCAGGCATGGTAGTGCATGCGTGTCATCCCCGTACTGAGGAGTCTGAGGAGGACTGCAGTTTCTTGAACAGCTTCAGATACTTGTGAGGCCTTATTTCCAAACAAATAGTAAAAAATAGGGCTGGGGGTATAGCTCAGAGGTAAAATGCCCCTGGGTTCCATCTTCAGTAACACACACACACACACACACACACACACACACACACAACACTAGAACTTGAAGGATGAACTAAAATGAAAATGAAAAATCTAGTATTTTTATTTTATTACTATACTCTTTTTTTTGTGGGGGGGCTACTGGAGATTGAACCCAGAGTCATTCTGAGCTGAGCTGTATCCCCAGCCTTTTTTGCTGAACTGGGGGTTGAATCCAGGGGCATTCTACCTCTGAGCTACACCCCCAGCCCTATTTATTTTTTCATTCTTTTTATTTTATTTATTTATTTATCTATTGTGGTGCTAGGGCTGGAACCCAGGGAGATTCTACCTCCAAGCTACACCCCTGCCCTATTTTTTATTAACTTTGAAACGGGGTCTCACTGAGTTGCAAAGGGCTCCACCAAGTAGCTGAGGCTGTCTGCGAACTGCAGTCCTCTTGTTTTAGTCTCCCAAATGCTGGGATTATGAGTTTGCACCACCACAACCAGCTTATTTTTTATTTTTGTCTCACTAGTTTGCTTAGAGACTGTTGCTGAGGCTGGCCCTGAACCTGAAATTATCTTGTCTCAACCTTAAGTACTGGGATTACAGGTGTACACTTTTTTTTTTTTTTTTTTTTGGTACTGGGGTTCCTGGAAACCCTTCTACCTCCGGGCTACACCCCCAGACCTATTTTATACTTTTTTAAGATTTGGAAACAGGGTCTCTTAAGCCAGTGCGGCTGGCTTCAAATCTGCGCGATCCTCCTGTCTCTGCCTCCCAAGCACAGGGATTACAAGCGTGCGCCACCACGCCCGGCTTACAGGTGTATACTTCTATACCAGCTTTTTCTTATATTTTTTTCTTTTTTTTTTTTTTGTTGGGGGGGTGTACTGGGATGGAACCCACAGGCTTTCTATCTCTAAGCTACATCCCCAGCCCTATTTTTTTATTTTGAAACAGGCTCTCACTGAGTTGCAAAGGGCCTCACGAAGTAGCTGAGGCTATCTGCAAACCAGGATCCTCCTGTCTTAGCCTCCGGAATGCTGGGATTACTAGCGTGTGCCACCACACCCGGCTTTTGTGGGAGGGGGTACTAGGGTTTGAACCCAGGGGCATTCTACCTCTGAGCTACACCTCCAGTCCTATTTTTGAAATTTCTGTCCTGACACAGGATATCGCTAGGTTCATGAGAGTCTCCCTACTTGCTGAGGATGACCTCAAACCTGTGATCCTCTCATCTTAGCCTCCAAAGTACTCGGATTATAGGCAAGTGCCACCACGCCTGGCTTCTTACACTCTTGAGGAATTGTGTTGCGTGTCTGTCCCACATTGAAGACCATTGGTTTAGAATTCAGTTTTTCATATCAGCATCAGTTGTGCTTGAGCATACGCTGGGAAAGGTGTTAATTTTTAACAGCTCTAGTCTGATTATAGTACTTACAATGCAATGATAACAAATTCAGAATAGAAACCATCTCTACTTCTACATGTGATTAAAGCTGGGCATGTTCCCTCTCAATACAAGTGTGGGCTCGGAAGCCCATCAGGTCTCTGATGTTTTGATGCTGACCTGGCTGGGTGAACTTCAAACAATTACCAGAACTTAGCTTCACTTTAAATTAATGTCTTGATATTTTTGAAACATCATTATAATTTACCTCTGTAGGTGGCATGTGGTAAAAACATGTACAGAATGGAAGCACCCTCAAAGGCATATTTAAATGCCAAATAATAGCCGTGGCCATATGATCCTGGAAATGCTGCTCTGTGCACAGCGTGATTTGCGGTTCGCAAAGCGCTGTTGAAACCAGTGGAAACTGAAAATTTCTATTCTAGCTTGTTATGGCATGTTTGTTTTCTCAGGTTCTTTTTTTTTTTTTCTGGCAGATAGTTTTTATTATAGAAAAGTTGTGACACAGAAAAGGATAAAGAACACTGCCACCTATTACCTCCATGCAGATGTAATTGTAGTTTTTTTGTGGGGGCAGGGTATTGGGGATGGGACCCAGAGGCATTCTACTTTTGAGCTACATTCCCAGTCTCTATTTTGAAATGGCCTAAGTTGCAGAGTGCCTCGCTAAGTTGCTGAGGCTGGCCTTGAACATGGGATCCTCCTGTCTCAACCTACCAAGTACTGAGATTACAAGCGTGTGCCACCACGCCAGGCTTGTTGCTGGACATTGGAATCAGGGAAAATCAAAAGCGGTTATTAATAACCTTGCTACAGACATCCATATGCTTAAGACTTTGTCCTGGGCTTCTGTTTTCTCAGGATAAATTCTTGGATACTTAATTGCCAGGTCAAAGGTGCAAACTTTTTGAAAGACTTTAGTAACTGTTGCCAGATTGCCTCCAGAAGGGTTGTAGAAAGTCAAGCTGGCTATGATCTGCTACTAAATGTAGGTAACTTGTCATAGAGGACACATAACGGCAGCATTGTTATGAAGCCTTTTGGATATGATTACTTGGGTTCTGTGGCCAGTTTGTTTTTAATGTTTAAAAATGTTAAATTGGGCGTGGAAGGTTTAGGGACAACCTTAGCAAGAACTTAGCAACCTAGTGAGACCCTTTTTCAAAATAAAGTAATAATTGGGCTCTGGGGTATATATAGCTCGGAGGTAGACTTCCCCTGAGTTCAATCCCTAGTACAACACACACACACACACACACACACACACACACACACACACACACACACCCCACATAGTATTGTTAAGACTTGTGTTGATTGAGGGCTCTCATTCGGATACCAGGAACATTGGACCTCGTGCTTAAAGGTTCTGGCGTTGTATTAATTGGTCTGCTAAATGTTGATCAGGGTTAGAATGCAGTCTCTAGGGTGCTTCCAGGAGTGAGGACCAGCGTTGTGCCAGTTCTGCACGTTTAAACTTGGAGCTGTGCTGTGTAAGTGCAGTGTAGTTTTTTCTTTTTTTTTTCTTTTTCTTTTCTTTTCTTTTTTTTTTTTTTTTGTTACTGGGGGTTAAATCCAGAGGCATTCTACCTCCAAGCTACACCCACAGCCCAGTTTTCATTTATTACTGGGAACAGGGTCTTACCAAGTGGCTGCGAGCCTTGCTAAACAGCCCAGGCTGTCTGTGAACTTTCGATCCTCCCGTCTCATCCTCCTAAGTACGGGGAGTACAAGCAAGCTCTACCGCGCCCAGCAACTACTGGACTTTACATTTTATTGTTAAATCATGCCGCCCCGTGTGTGTGTGTGTGTGTGTGTGTGTGTGTGTGTGTGTGGTATTGGGGGATGGAACCCAGGGGCATTCTACCTTTGAGCTATACCACCAGCCCTGTTTTTCTATTCTTTATTTTGAAACAGCGTCTCACTGAGTTGCAGAGGGCCTCACTAAGTAGTAGTAGCTGAACAGTGATAGAGTGATGTGTGGCCTCTGTCACTGGGAGTCTGGAGAGCCAGGAGCTGGCTGGCAGCGTTCCTCTTTCTCTCTTTTCCATTATTCAGTGCTGGGTATCAACTGTAACCCATGACCTTGGCGTGCTAGGCAGGTGCTTTACCACCGAGCCGCACCTGCCCCCATGTTTCTCCGTGTTAGTGCAAGGGCAGTGTTTTGCTCTTCCTGGTGGATTTAGGTCCTTCATAGTGATGGGTGGCTCAGTAGCCCTTTTAAAATCATCCTGTGCTTGGGAGGCAGAGACAGGAGGGTCACACAGGTTCAAAGCCAGCCTCACTGGCTGGCTTAAGAGACCCTGTTTCCAAATAAAAATATATATTAAAAAAAAAATAGTTCTGGGAGTGTATCCTGGAGGTAGAAGGGTTTCCAGGAACTCCAGTACCACCAAAAAATAAATAAAATAAAATCATCCTGCTAGCCAAGCGTAGTGGCACACGCTTGTAATCCCCGTGCTTCGAAGGCTGAGACAGGAGGATCGCGCAAGTTCGAAGCCAGCCTCAGCTACTTGGTGAGGCTCTCAGCAACTTAGTGAGACCCTGTTTCCAAATAAAATATAAAATAGGTCCGGGAATATAGCCCGGGGGTAGAAAAGCCCCTAGGTTCCACTCCCAGGACCACACACTCACTAATAATAATATAATAATCACCCAGCTAATTTACTAGGTCGCTTTGGGGTACCATATACTCTTTGTATATGGTACTAGAATTTTGGCTTTTTTTTTTTTTTCTTTCTTTGGTACTGGGGATTGAACCCAGAGGGAACCTACCTCTCTCTGAGCTTTGAGCTCTGCTTTATTTTTTGTCTCACTGAGTTGTTGAGAGTCTCACTAAGTTGCTGAGATTGTCCCACACTTGCTGTCCTCCTGTCCCCGTTTCCCAGGTACTGGGCTTCCAGTCCTGCGCCATCACACCCGGCCTGAGTTCGGGCTGTAATGTCAAGCTGATGTGCTTCTGGTCCTCAGGTTTTTTGTTTGCTTGTTTTGTTCTTGCGGGACTGGGGATGGAACCCAGGGGCATTCTACCTCCGAACAACACCCCCAGCCCATTTTTTATTCTTTATTTTGAAACAGGGTCTCACTGAGTTTCAAAGGGCCTCACTAAGTAGCTGAGGCTGTCCGCAAACCAGGATCCTCCTGTCTCAGCCTCCCAAATGCTTATAAAATATTACAAGTGTGCGCCACCACAACCGGATAGCCTCAGGGTTTTTCTGTTTTGTTTTTTTGTTTTGTTTTTTTGGTCCTGGGGCTGGAACCCAGGGGCATTCTTACCTCAGAGCTACATCCCCTGCCCTGTTTTTTATTCTTTATTTTGAAATAGGGTCTCATTAAGTAGCTGAAGCTGTCTCAGCCTCCCAAATGCTGGGATTACAAGCATGTGCCACCACACCCGGCCTAGCCTCAGTTTTATTTAATTAATTATTTATTTATTTATTTTTGGTGGTCTGGGGCTGGAACCCAGGGGCTTTTGACCTCCAAGCTACACCCCCCTGCCCTTTTTTAATTCTTTGTTTTGAAACAGGGCATCACTGAGTTACAGAGGCCTCACTAAGTAGCTGAGGCTGTCCGCGAACCGCGATTCTCCCATCCTCCGGTCTCAGCCTCCTGAATGCTGGGATTACAAGCGTGCGCCACCACGCCCGGCCTAGCTTCAGTTTTAATAGTGATATTGCCTCTGTATCTGTTTCCTGGCCCATAAGACGGGACAAATAATGTTTCCTTCATAAAACGTGAGGCCCAGTAAAAGAACATGAAGGTTAAGTGGGAGAAAGAAGCCAGCCTGGTGCTGGCTCAGTACATGGTCAGTCAGTGGGGACTGGCTGCTGTTTTAATTTGGCCTTCCATGCAATATGTCCAGCCCAGAAATAGGATGGCCAGACAGGATGGGCACAGACATTACCTCCTGTGGCTGATCTTCCCAGGCAGAAACAAAGGAGACAGCAGCCGTTACCATGCCACACAGCCTGCGCTCTGCCGTGCAGGAATGCTTTTATAGTTTCCAACATCTTAGGTCTAGCAAAATTGCAAGGTGATATGTCTTTTTGTTTATTAAACAAGGATATTGGGGGCCAGGGTGTGGCTCAGTGGTAGAGTGATTGCCCAGGAGACTTGAGGCCCTGGGTTGGATTTCCAGCAGCATCCCCCAAAATGATCATCATAAATAAGGTTGAGCAGCTTAATGTAAACATTTAAAATTTCCTGTAACTTTTATAAACATTTTTTTTTTTAGGCAATACTGGAGATGGAACCTGGAACCCAGGGGCATTTTACCTCCCGAGCTACACCCCCAGCCCGATTTTTTATCATTTATTTATTTATTTATTTATTTATTTATTTATTTGGTGATACTAGGGGTGGATCCCAGTGGCTTTTCTACCTCCGGCCTATACTCCATATCTATTTTATACTTTATTTGGAAACAGAGTCTAAGTTGCTGAGAACCTCACTAAGCAGCTGGGGCTGGCTTTGAACCTGTGCCATACACCTGTCTCAGCCTCCCAAGAGTTGGGATTACAAGCGTGTGCCACCACGCCCGGCTTACTCTTTATTTTTGAAACAGGGTCTCACTGAGTTGCAGAGGGCCTCCCTGAGTAGCTGAGGCTGTTGTGAACCCCAATCTTCCATCTGTATATATTGATGTTGCAGTGCTGGGAATGGGACCCAGGGCCATAGACGTGCTAAGCAAGCACTCTGAGCTACTTCCTGAGCTCCCAGGATCCTTCTGTTTGATTCCCTGCTGTAAATAAATAGTTTGTCTTATGAGTACAGTTAGAATGTCTGCTCAAGGAGATGGATTGTGCATCTCTGCGTATACTAATAGTTGAGTGTCTGAGTGTGGGAGGTTAACAAACAGCTCACAGACTATGGCGACCTCATTACAGCAGCTTCACAGGGTTAATGGCATCCATACCAGCCCACCCGGCGGCATTGCTCTCGGTATGCCTGTTCTCACTGCCTCCCTCGACCTGTGACACTTGTTCCTTCTGACTTATCTTACCTTTCCAGGCATTTCCACAAATTGTAATACTGACTGCAGTAGTATAATATTGCAAAAAAGTCTTGTTGGTTTTAATGTACTTTGATTTTATTTTATTTTTTGAGGTGCTGGGGATTGAACCCAGGGGCATTTTACCTCTGAGCTACACCTCAGCCCTGTATTTTATTTCGAAACAAGATCTCACTAAATTGCGGAGGGCCTCACTAAGTAGCTGAGACTGGCCACAAACCTGTCATTGCCCTATCTCCTTCCTATCTTAGCCCCCCAAGTACTGGGATTACACGCATGTGCCACTACACCTAGCTTGATGTACTTTTACATAAAATATTTGCTTAAATAAAAATTTATGGCCAGGCGTAGTGGCGCACGCTTGTAATTCCAGTGCTTGAGAGGCTGAGACAGGAGGATGGCACAGGTTCAAAGCCAGCCTCAACTACTTAGTGAGGCTCTCAGCAACTTAGTGAGACCCTGTTTCTAATAAAATATAAAATTAGGTCAGAGAGTGTAGTGTAGAGGTAGAAAGCCCCTGGGTTCCATCCTCAGTAGCCCCCCCACACACACACACACAGAATGTATGACTGGGCTGGTACAGTGACAGTTGAATTTTGTTGAGATGCCTTAACTCTACAGGTTGAAGATGAGAAGTTATAATTTTTTTAGTCATGTATTTTATTTGTGAAGTATAATTGGTCTTGGACATTCTGCACATCAGCCCTTTGCTCATCCCCAGAAGTATTCAATTTTAGAGGGATAGCTTGTTTGCTTATTTCAGCACAAATTCTAAGAGCAGATAGACCACTTTTTCCGGTTTGGATGCTGTATTTTCAGTGATGACTGTCCTTCCCTAGCTGCTAACTTGACAGATGGGATGTGAGGCCCAGCCGAGTGGCCCGCCTCTCTGTGAGGCCAGGGCGGTACTCACGTTCCTCGGTTTGCATGTGGCCCAGCGTAAAGTGAACCCCAAAGCCTGCGTTTGTTCTGAATGCCTTTTTGGAGTATATAATAACTCAGGGCAGGTTTTATGTTCCTTTCTTTTTTTGGTACTAGGGATTGTGCCAAGGGGCCCTCTATTCCCAAACTTTACTCCCAGTCCTTTTTATATTTATTTATTTTGCAGTACTTGGGATGGAACCCCAGGGGCATTCTACCTCCAAGCTACACCCCTGGCCCTATTTTTATTCTTTATTTGGAAACAGGGTCTCACTGAGTTGCAGAGGGCCTCACTAAGTACCTGAAGCTGTCTGCAAACCACATCCACCTGTCTCACCTCCCAAATGCTGGGATTACAAGCGTGCGCCACCACGCCCAGGTCACCCTTTTTTTTTTTTATTTTTTATTTTGAAACAGGGTCTTTCTAAGTTGCTGAGACTGGCCTAGAATTTGTGATCCTCTTATCTCAGCCTCCCAAGTACTGGGATTACCAGCATGTACCACCACGCCTGTTTTTATGTCTCTTTTTATGGTAAAATTAGGATATACTTTTGTGTTCCATGCTTTTCATAACTTTTTTGTGCTCAGATTTTATTTATTTACTTTTTTTTTTTTTTTTTTAAACTGGGGATCAAACCCAGATCCTCGAGCCTGCCAGGCAAGTGTTCTACTATTGAGCTGATCCCTAGCCCTTAATTTTATTTTGAGACAGGGTTCCATTGTGTTGCCCAGGCTGACCTCAAACTTGTATTCCTCTAGGTTCAGCCTCAGCCTCCTCAGTAGCTGGGTCCATAGGCATATACCATTGAATCTGGATGGGGTTTTTTCCCCCCTTTTTGAGGAAGGGTCTCAGTAAGTTGCTGAGGCTGGTCTCAAACCTGCAGTCCTCTTGTCGCAGCCTCCCATCCATTGGGGTTACAGGCACGTGCCACCATACCTGGCGCCTTCAATATTTGATTAGACATTATTAAAATTCAGTTGGACATGACGGTGCACACTTGTAATCCTAATACTTGAGAGGCTGAGACAGGAGGGTTGTAGATTTGAAGCCAGTGTCAGCAACTTAGCCAGACTATTTCAAAATAAAAAATAGCCTGGCATGATGGTGCAAGCTTGTCATCTCAGTGTTAGAGAGGCTGAGACAGGAGGATCATACAGGTTTGAAGCCATCCTTAGCTACTTAGTGAGGCTCTCAGCAACTTAATGAGACCCTATTTCCAAATAAAGTATAAAATAGGTATGGAGTATAGCCCGGAGGTAGAAAAGCCCCTGGGTACTACTCTCAGTACTGCCAAAAAAAAAAAAAAAAAATAGACTGGGCTTGGTGGCACATGCTTGTAATCCCAGCATTTAGGAGGCTGAGACAGGAGGATTGCAGTTCGTGGACAGCCTCAGCTACTTAGGGAGACCGTTTGCAACTCAGACCCTGTTTCAAAATAAAGAATAAAAAACAGGGCTGGGGGTGCAGCTCGGAGGTAGAATGCCCCTGGGTTCCATCTCCAGTACTGCAAAAAATAAAAAATAGAGTAGAGCTGGGGGTGTAGCTCAGAGGTCAATCTTCAATACCACCAACACACACACACACACACACACACACACACACACACACACACACAGTGCTAAGACTTTTGGGATGGTAAAGAGGAAGAAGAATAAAGGGAGGGTGGTATTTGGGAACTTTTTAAATCTGCCACTGTACAAGCTTGCTTAAAGGTATATACATTATTTTTTTTATTTCTTTTTTTTTTTTGTGGTACTGGAGGTTGAATCTAGGTCTACCTCTAGTCCCCCCCCCCTTTGCATTATTGAGGATGGAAGCCAGGAGCATTCTACCTCTGAGCTACACCACAGCCTTCCCACCCCTATTTCTTTTTACGGGTCTGGTGATGGAAGCCAGGGGTATTCAACCCCCAAGCCATACCCTTTGCCCTATTTTTTGTTCTTTAATTTGAAACAGGGTCTAAGTTGTGGAGGACCTCACTAAGTAGTTGAGGCTGGCCCCAAAACTCGGTCCTCCGGTCTCAGGCTCCCAAATGCTGGGATTATAAGTGTACGCCACCATGCCCGGCTATTCTTTATTTTGAAACAGGTTCTCACTGAGCTGCAAAGGGCCTCACTAAATAGTAATTGAAGCTGTTCACGAACTGTGATCCTCCTATCTCAGCCTCTCAAATGCTGGGATTATAAGTATGTGCCACCATCCCTGACCAACCTCCAGCCCTTCTTATATTTTATTTTTTTAATTTATTACTATTATTATTTTTTTATTTTATTTTATTTTATTTTATTTTGGTGGTCCTGGGGTTCCTGGAAGCCCTTCTACCTCCAGGCTACACTCCCAGACCTATTTTTACATATTTTTAATTTGGAAACAGGGTCTCCTAAGCCAGCGCACGCAGCTGGCTTCGAACCTGCGCGATCCTCCTGTCTCTGCCTCCCAAGTGCGGGGATTACAAGCGTGCGCCACCACGCCCGGCCTTTTTTTAAGTTTTTGGTGGTACTGGGGGTGGAACCCAGAGGCTTTCTATCTTTGGGCTATTCTCCCAGGCCTATTTATAGTTTATTTGGGAGCAGGGACTCGCAAAGTTGCTGAGAGCCTCACTAAAGTAGCTGACGCTGGCTTCGAACTCTGCGATCCTCCTCCCAAGCACGGGGATTACAAGCATGCACCACTGTGCCCGGCTTTATATTTTATTTTGAAATAGGGTCTCAACTAAGTTACTGGGACTGGCCTCAAACCTACAGTCTTCTTGTCTCAGCCTTCCAAATACAAATATACTTAGAATCCAAGTGTGCTCCACCATACTGGGCTTATATTAAGAGTACTGTGGTTAGCATACCCAGAATAAATCATTCCAATTTCTCTTTCTTCTCAGAACTAAATTAAAATTATATCTATTACTTTCATCAATTTATCATTTAATTCAGTGAATGTGTGGGCATCAATTCTACAATAGCCTTGTCTTAAACATTTGAGATAGGTTAAGTGGAACATGGCCATTGCCCTACATTGTAGTGGAGTAGAAGGACCGAACAAATAAGCAAGTAAATAAATATATAGGACATTAGGTGAGCAGACATTTAATCTTATTGTGCAAGGGATTGAATCCAGTGCCTCCATGTAGCTAGGCAAGTGTTCTACCACAGTGCTACATTCCCAGCTCATGTCAAGGGTCTGGGTCTGTTTTAAGTAGAGTATTATGGAGGGTTCTGAAGAGGCTGTTTGCTTGTTTTTTGTTTGTTTGTTTTTGCTGTACTGGGACAGGGACATTCTACCTCCGAGCTATACCCTCGAGCTATATCCCAAACCTTGGTTTGTTTGTGTTTTTTTGGTGGTACTGGGGGTGGAACCCAGAGGCTTTCTACCTCCGGGCTATACTCCCAGACCTTTTTTATAATATTTTATTTGGAAACAGGGTCTCACTAGGTTGCTGAGAGCCTCACTAAGTAGCTGAGGCTGGCTTCAATCCCGTGCGATCCTCCTGGCTCCCAAACCCTGTTTTTTATTCATTATTTTGAAACAGGGTCTCACTGAGTTGCAGAGGGCCTAAGTAGCTGAGGCTTGCCACACTGCAAACCTGTGATCCTCCTGTTCTAGTCTCCCAAGTACTGGGATTACAAGCATGCACCACCACACCTGGCTTTGAAGAGGTAATATATGATCAGAGACCTTAAGAAAGAAAATGAGCCGGGCGTGGTGGCGCACGCTTGTAATCCCAGCATTCAGGAGGCTGAAACTGGAGGATCGTGGTTCGCGGACAGCCTCAGCTACCCAGTGAGGCCCTCTGCAACTCAGTGGGACCCAGTTTCAAAATAAAGAGTAAAAAATAGGGCAGGGGGTGTAGCTCGGAGGTCGAATGCCCTTGGGCTCCATCCCCAGACAGACAGAAAGAAAGAAAAGAAAAGAAAAGAAAAGAAAAGAAAAGAAAAGAAAAGAAAAGAAAATGAGCCAGGCGTGGTGGCGCATGCTTGTAATCCCTGCGCTTGGGAAGCAGAGACAGGAGGATCGCACAGGTTCGAAGCCAACTGTGCTGGCTTAAGAGACCCTGTTTCCAAATTAATAAAAAGTATAAAAATAGGTCTGAGAGTGTACCCCAGAGGTAGAAGGGTTTCCAGGAACCCCAGTACCACCAAAAGAAGGCAGGGAGGGAGGGAGGGGAAAGAAAATGAATGACCTGGGTGCCGGGGCGCACACCTGTAACCTCAGTACCTGGGAGATTGAGACAGGAGGGTTGCAGGTCTGAGACCATCCTCAGCAGCTTAGTGAAGTTCTGAGCAACTTAGTGAGACCCTGTTTCAAAAAAATATATATATAGTGTGGGGGTATAACCCAGAGGTAGCAGCCCCTGGGGGTTCTACCCCCAATACCACACACACAAGTGACAGGAGAAAAAAATGATCTGGCTAGATTACTGAAGTCTAGCTACATTGCTGAGTCTGTCTTCAAACCTGCCATCTTCCTGTCTCATCCTCCCAAGCACTGGGATTACAGGTGTGAGCAACCACACCTGGCCTGCATAGGGTTTTTGGGTTTTTTTTTGCAGTACTGGGGATGGAACCCAGGGGCAATCTACCTTCGAGCTATACCTCCAGCCCTGTTTTTTATTCTTTATTTTGGAACAGGGTCCCATTCAGTTTTCAAGGGCCTCACTAAGTAGCTGAGGCTGTCTGCAAACCGTGATCCTCCTGTTTCAGCCTCTAAGATGCTGGGATTGCAGGTGTGCGCCACCACACCTGGCTGCCCAGGATTTTGAACAGGAAGTAACATCTGTTTAAGAGGAAGAACTGCCCTTTTGCTTTGCATCCTGTCACTTGTCAGTGCTTTATGCTATTCTTTTCTCCTTGTAGATTGTCTATGCTGAAAGACCTCTCACGGATAACCACAGATCACTGGCGTCTTATGGCTTGAAAGATGGGGACGTTGTGATTTTACGACAAAAGGAGAATGCAGACCCTCTGCCTCCAGTGCAGTTCTCAAGTAAGACGCCTCTTCCAGTTCACATTTCTCACAGAGCAGCAGTGGTCACAGAGAGTAGTGAGCTGGGCTCTGGGTTTGCTTTGCATTCATACTACCAGGTGCAGACCTGACTCTGTCGCTGCCTGCTGTGTAGCATTGGACAAGTTAGTTGACTTTCCTAAGTTGGGCTTCTTTCTGTTGTGTAAGGTGGGCACCATAATTAACTCCACCTCCTGGAGCTCATGTGAGAATCCCAGGAGTAAAACCTTCTTCCCATGTCAGGCTCTCAGTAAATGTTAGCTGCTTTTGTTATCAGTGGTAAATGTACAATAATCATACAATTATCTTCCCAGGGAAGGACTAGAGAGACTAGATAAGACTTGAACTGCTTTGTATCTAGCTGTCAGGGTGTGTGTGTGTGTGTGTGTGTGTGTGTGAGAGAGAGAGAGAGAGGGAGGGAGGGAGGGAGGGAGGGAGGGAGGGAGGGAGAGAGACTGAGAGTGGAACCCAGGGACATTCTACCTCTGAGCTACACTTCCAGCCCTATTTTTTATTCTTTATTTGGAAACAAGGTCTCACTGAGTTGCAAAGGACCTCACTAAATAGTAGCTGAGGCTGTCTGCGAACTGCAGTCCTCCTTTCTTAGCCTCTCAAGTGCTGGGATTACAAGTGAATGCCACCATGCCCGGCCAGTGGCCTGCTTTTGTAGGGAATTTTATAGTCAACCAGGCACTTGTTACCCGCATGTCAAGTGATTTTATAAAACTGGGTTGTGGGGGAGAGAGCCCTCTTCACAATTACTCATCATTAACAGATGGAGCGCAGATTGTAAGTGGTGTCTCACATTTTAAGTAGCTAATAAGCAGAAGGCACAGGAATTAAATTTGGTGCATATTCTATTACCCAAACCTAGTAAACATTAAGCCACTGGACCACCACGTTGTGATTCTTCCCTCCCAGCTGCGATAATCATGCAAAATGAACTGTTATCTGTCGAGGGTGCTCCATCCAGAATAGGTGTTGATAGTCTGGCATTTACATTTGGATTTAGGAGGTCTCTCTGTCCCTAAAATAATATGCAAATTGTGTGGGTGTAGGTACGTATGTTCATTTGATGGTGAGAAGATCTATAGCTTTGCTGAGATTCTCAAAGGGATTCGTGATACACAAATGTTCTTTAGGTCTCGAGGTGGAACTGCTTGATGAAAGGTATTTGTTTTTCTGTCCTCTGCCAGATTCTGGTAGAGTTCTTTGAGCAGTGCTTAGCCTCTAGCTCACCTGGTTTTGACGCTTAAGGTAACAAATGATACGTGTTTGGGCAATGGCAGATGCCATTGGAGCACAGTACTTCCACTCAGCCTGAAACTGCAGTTGTAGGGACCACTGAGCCCCTGGCTCCATCACATCTAGGTTACATTAGTCCCTTGGGGCTGCTTCTAAAGTTTAGAAAGAGCAGTGTTTCAGATAGGCCAGTCCGTGAAAACCAAGTCTTCCTTTAGTTAATTTGGAGAGGTTGTTAGAACTAGAGAGTTGTTGTTTTTTCTCTGCGGTTCCCATATGGACAAACAGCCAATAGATTTTCAGGGAGAATTTTGGTTTAGAACGTAGACAGTTTTTCAGTTGGGCACAGTGGTACATGCTTATAATTTGGTGGCCGAGACGAGGATTGCCAGTTCACCGGTCAGCCTCAACAATTTAGTGAGATTTGTTTCAAAATTAAAAATAAAATAAGACTGGGGGTATATAGCTCAGAAGTAGAATGCCCCTGGAGTGATCCTAAGTAGCACCACCAAAGGGGGGAAAAAAAGAAAAAAGTAAACAAGTTTTAGGCCAGGCTTGGTGATGCACGCTTGTAATCCCAGCACTTGGGAAGCTGAGACAGGAGGATTGCCATTCTTGGCCAGCCTTAGCTACATAGAGAGGCCTTTCGCAACCCAGTGAGACCCTGTTTCAAAATAAAGAATAAAAACTAGGGCTGGGGATGTGTAGCTCAGGGGTAGAATGCCCCTGGGTTCCATCCTTAGTACTGCAAAAAAAAAAAAGAAAGGTAAACTTTTTCAAAATGACTGTGGCGAATGGACTCCCAAGATGATGTGGAGTAGGATTGGAGACACGCCTTTCCAGGCCTGGCCCGTGTGTTTTGGGGGCTGGTAGATTAGGGGCCTCGAGACTGTGCCGCTTCAACGCCGCCTCTAGTTGCTTGGGTGCTGGCTCTGTTGTCTCAGCGAGAGTTCTAGCTGCCGTCTCTTGAAGACCGTGGCTAGCTGTCCCCAGGCTGTGAGGCCAAAAGCTCATACCTGAGTTGAAGCCATCTCTTTCTGTATTTGAGACCCAAAAGACTTCCGGATGGGCCTAGACTTGAGACAAGTGTAATCCTTAATGTTTTGTGGGTTGAAAAACTGTGGATTTCCTGAGGCCTGCCCTTCATTTGGATCTACTTGTTTTCTCTTATTCCCTTTTTTCCTTTTAGTACTGAGGGTGGAACCCAGGGGCATTCTCATTCCAAGCTACACCCCCATCCCATTTCAATTTTTACTTTAAAACAGTATCTCTCTAAATTGCTGAGGACCTCACTAAGTTACTAAAGCTGGACTGAAATCTGTGATCTCCCATCTCAGCCTCCCAAGAACTAGGATTATAAGTATGTGCCACCCTGCCCCAGCCCTTTTTAAATTTGAAACAGCCTCAAACCTATCTTCCTGTCTCAGCCTTCCAAGTACTGGGATTATAGCTGTGCACAGCAAACATGTCTGGCTCTTTTTTTAAAATAACAGTTTTCCTGAGATATTCATATACCATATAATTCTCCCATTTAAAGGGTACAGGTTGATGTATTTCAGTGGGTGCAGAGGTGTATAGCCATCATCACTTTTTTTTTTCTTCTTTTTTTCAGTACTGGAAATGGAACCCAGGGTCATTTTACCTCTGAGATACTTCCCCAGCCCTATCTTTTATTCTTTATTTTGAAACAAGGTCCCACCAAGTAGCTGAGGCTGGTCATCAACCTGCGATCCCACTGTCTCAGCCTCCCAGGTACTGGGATTTCAAGTATGCCTGCCATACCTGGCTCACAATTAATTTTAGTTGAATTACACTAACTGTTCCCATTAACAGTCATTTCTTATTTCCCCATAAGCTTCATAAGTCTACTTCCTGTCTATTTACGATACTTTTTTTTGGTACTGGGGATTTAACCCAGGGGTGTTGTACCCTAAGCTACACCTCCAGCCCAATTTTATTTATTTGGAAACAGGGTCTTACTAAGTTGCTGAGGCTGACCTTGAACTTGTGGTCCTCCTAGCTCAGCTTCCCGAGTACTGGGATTACAGACATGCACCGCTACATGCCTGGCTCCATAGCTTATTTTATTTTGCAGCACAGGGGATGGAACCCGGGGCATTCGACCTCTCAGCTACACATACACACCCTATTTTTTTTTTTTTTCTTTATTTTTGAACAGGGTCTTACTGAGTTGCAAAGGGCCTTATTATGCAGCTGAGGCTGTCCACGAACTGAGATCCTTCTGTCTCAGCTTCCCAAATGCTGGGATTATAAATGTATGCTACTACGGTGGCCTGACTTTTTTTTTTTTTTTTTTAATAAGGTCCTTTTTTAAATAAGGTTAGCCGGGCATGGTGGTGCACGCTTGTAATCCCAGCACTTGGTAGGCTGAGACAGGAGGATTGCACAGGTTTGAAGCCAGCCTCAGCTACTTAGTGAGACCCTGTTTCCAAATAAAGTATAAAATAGGTCTGGGAGTATAGCCCAGAGGTAGAAAAGCTGGGTTCCAACCCCAGTAGTAGCAAAAAATAATAAGGTCAGCTTGGCCTAGTACAGATCCTGGGAGTTGAGCCTATAAACATGTTATTGGCAGAATCGGCACCAAGCCTGTGCCAGTCCCTTTGCTTTCTTTTTTCTCTCCTATAAAATGTTACACCCACTAGCTCCTAGGGGCATAAGAAGAGCTAATTGGTCATGCACATAAAAGTGTGAACACAAGAAACTGTTAAGAACTTCCCCAGAACAGTGTTAGAGACAGGCTTGTAGGACTTCTATCCTGTGTCCTGTTCACCTGATGGATATAACATTCTTTACCTGAAGTGTCAGGGTTCTAATGGAGCATATGTCAAATCAGAGTAGGACTTTTCTCAAGAACTACATCCAGAATTATTCAGTTATATTTATTGAAATTGGTTTTAATTTTTTAGAAACATAAATAAAAACTGTTACCCAGTGACGTGGGAGTGTGTATGAGGAGAGTGCTGGGCACTGAACTGAGAGGTGCTTAGGCTTTTAGCTACATCTTGAGCCTTTTTTTTTTTTTTGGTGCTGGGGATAGAACCCAGGGGCATTCTACCTCTGAGCTGCACTCAGCCTTATTTTATTCTTTTATTTTTGAAACAGTGTATTAATAAGTTACAGAGGCTGGCCTGGAACCTGTGATCATCCTGTCTCAGCCTTCCAGGTACCAGGATCACAGGCCAACCTGCATTGTCATGCCCACCTCAAGTGCTTGCATCTATGAAGTTATTGAATAAACTTGCTGGGTTTCCCCCCACAGGTTTACCCCGGATAGACTTCAGTAGTATAGCTGTGCCTGGCACGTCGAGCCCTCGCCAGCGCCGGGCAGCAGCAGCACAGCAGGCCCACCTGTCTCCTGGGGACATCGCAGCGTCTCCTCAGGGCTTGGACAACCCAGCCTTGCTTCGAGACATGCTGCTGGCCAACCCGCACGAGCTGTCCTTGCTGAAGGAACGCAATCCGCCCCTAGCAGAAGCTCTGCTCAGTGGGGATCTCGGTAAGCCTGTCGTGCACTGGCAACATGGCCAGGCTGACCTGCTAAAGAGTTGGTCAGAGCGTGTGTGAAGACATGATAGCTACCAGACAGTCCACCCTCTGTATTGTGATTTGTTAAACACATTTGTCTATGAAAGGTAAATTAACTTCAAAGGCTGGATTAATCGGTTCTAGCCCTATTTTATTTTTATTTATTCTTTTTTGGGGAAGGGTATGGGGATGGAACCCAAGGGCATTCTACCTCCTAGCTATACCTCACCCCTATTTTTATTTATTTATTTATTTACTTATTTATTGGGGGGGTACTGGGGGTGGAACCCAGGGGCTTTTCTACCTTCGGGCTATACTCCCAGACCTATTTTATACTTTATTTGGAAACAGGGTCTCACTAAGTTGCTGAGCCTCACTAAATAGCTGAGGCTGGCTTCAAACTTGCGCAATCCTCCTGTCTCCGCCTCCCAAGCACTGGGATTACAAGTGTTTGCCATCATGCCCGGCTTTTATTCTTTATTTTGAAACAAGGTCTCACTGAGTTGCAGAGGGCCTCACTAAGTAGCTGAGGCTGTCCGCATACCGCAGTCCTGTCTCAGCCTCTAAGTACTGAGATTACAAGCATGCTCCACCACGCCCAGCCCTATTTTATTTTTTATATTGGAAACAGGGTCTCACAAAATTGCAAAGAGCTTCACTAACTTGCGATCCTCCTGTCTTGGCCTCCCAAGTACTAGTATTACAGGCGTGCCCAGCTGCATCCGGCAGTCCTTTTTATTTTTATTTTATTTAATGGGGATTAAATGCTGAGGTGCTCTACTTTTGAGCTAAAAATCCCAACCTTATTTTATTTTATTTATTTTTTGCTGTACTAGGGATGGAACCCAGGGGCATTCTACCTATGAGCTATACCCCAGCCCTGTGTTTTTGTTTGTTTGTTTTTCCTTTTTTTGGGGGGGGTACTGGGGATTGGACCCAGAGGCATTCTACCTCCTCTGAGTTAAACTCTCAGCCCAGTTTCTTTTGGAAACACTGTCTCACTAAATTGAGGAGGACCTCATTAACTAGTGGAGACTGGCTTTGAACCTGCCATCCTCCGGTCTCATCCTCCCAAGTACTAGGACTCCAAGCATGCCCACTGCACCTGGTTCATTTCAGATCATTTTTAGGCATTCACTCTGCATCTTGTTTTGGAGCGGGAGTGGTGGAGCTGGGTAACTGGACCCAGGGGTGTTTTACCACTGTGGTAAACCCCCAGCCATTTTTTGTTATTTTTTAGCATAAGATAAGGTCTCCTTAAATTGCCAAACTGGAGTGTGATCCTCCTGAGTAACTAGGATTACAAGTGTATGCTACCTCACCCCAAACTTTCTAAATCGTTTACAGCAAATTTTGAGAAATTGTTTGGTGTGAGCCCAGCACGTAGCTCATACCTGTAATTCTACCTCC